>NC_067299.1:5440000-5740333 GCF_020740795.1 Apus apus | reverse complement strand
TGGAATACAAGTAAACTGGCAATGACTTTCATCAGTAGGATATCAAGGGTGTTCTGTATCCAGTTTGGGACTGTAGCTATTTGAATTTAGGGTGCAATTCTAAGATAGCATCTGGGTAAGGTTGGAAACTGCTCCTAAAGGAGGTTTCTTCTTTCCTGCCTTTAAAGTCTTGTGAAGTGGAAAAAAAAGTGCTGTTGCCTGAAAGTCAGAATGATCTGACCTTGTAGTCGAAGCTTGTAACTGAACTTGTAGCTGCTTCCTCCCTGGAAGTGTCCAAGGTTGGATGGGGCTCTGAGCAACCTGGGCTGGTGGGAAGTGTCCCTGCCCATGCAGGGGGGTTGGATCTAGATGATCTTTAAGGTCCCTTCCAACCCAAACCATTCAATGATTCTATGAAATCAGTTCTGACTTAAATCTAATCCTAGTTTTGGCACCGAGACCATTGACTTGGGCAAACAGCTGAACTTTTTTGGCTGGGTGGTAGCTATTTCTCTTGCTCATCTTGAGAATAGATGGTTAAGGACTCAGATTAAATTCTGCTAATCCAAATGTCTTGAAAACAGACTTGTAACAAATGTGTCATGAGCAGGCATGTGCAATGCAAACTTTTTCCCACTCATGTATGTTCGTCTGTTTGAAACTAGTTCTAGGCCCTCGAAATCAAATCAGTTCAGAATATTTAAAGAATGAGGGGGAAAATTAGGAATAAGTATGTTAAATGTTTACCTAACTAACTGCAAATGGTCTCTGAAAAGACCTGTCCACTTTGTCTCTTGGGGGAGGAGACAGGGCACTGTGTGCAGGAACAAGGTGCAGACTGTCCTTTTCTTTCAAACAGGAAAGTGAGAGGTATGCATATGAATGGCAGAGATGCTTGGAGAGTGCCCTGCAAGTAAGTGCTCAGTCTTCTTCAAAACCTTTTCCTCCTTCCTGTAGGTACCACCTCATTCAGTGTTTCAGAACATATAGGCAGAGGAAGGGTATGAATCAGCCCAAATGGATCACAATTTTTAAACCAAAATCTGTCACGAAGCAGCTACCTCAGCCAAAGATCCTCTAGAAATCTCCCTGTCATTTATTATTAGTTTGGCTTTTGCCTAAATTCTCAAGTGTTAATGTGAAGTTCCTGTGTTCTGGGTGCCCACTAAGGCATGTTGTTCAGGGCATTGATAGCAGCTGGCTCTTCTGCAGTTTTTGAGGAATGGCCTTGTTTAATGTGCTCTGCGGAGAGGACATTCCTTTCCTGGTAATGGGTGTCAGATGTTTCACAGCCAGTTTAGTTTTCCTTAAGATTTCTTCTTTGCATTTGAGTATTAGCCAAAACTCTGCCTGCTGTTATCAAACTAGATAGCAATGGATGCATCCTCTTAAAACTATGATTTGGGTAATGCAAATATTAAGGGGCATATGTTAAGGTTTTAGATGTTCCTCCTTTCCCCGTGATCTACTTATAGTTACAGTATGAATGTGTAAAAACATGTGATGGATTATTGCAATTATTTGTTATTTAATTTGCGTCCTGGTTCGTGTAACAGTTACTGTTGGGAACAATATTGTTCATCATAATTATTCTAAGGTAGATAACACCACCATTTTATGAAATTCATTTCCACCAGGTCATAAAGAAAGCAAATGATACCTTAAATGGAATAAGCAGTTCATCCGTTTGCACTGAAGTTATCCAGTCTGCTCAAGGCATGGAATACTTACTGGGTATGGTTTATTTTACTATGTCTCTTGCACTGAAAGTTCTCCTCAGAAAAACAGATAATTACTCTCCAAAATAGTAATTTTTTTTTAGCTTAATCTTTGCCTGCACAGAAATAACAACCAACTCTTCTGCTAGATAAATGTAACTAGTACTTTGAAATACCCATCCATGACCACCTTTTGTGTGCCATGCCTATTGTCTGCTATTTCTGAGTCAAAATTTCAGGAACCCGTGCTTGCTGTGAATTCTCTGCAATCCTCCACTGTGTTTTGTGTCAACAGGGGTTGTTGAAGTCTACAGAGTAACAAAGAGGGTTGAACTGGGTATCAAAGCAACCGCTGTTTGTAGCGAGAAACTCCAGCAGCTGCTGAAGGACATTGATAAAGTGTGGAACAACCTAATAAGCTTCATGTCACTTGCTGCTTTAACAGTAAGAACAAAAATAAGCTATGTCTGTACTGAAAAAAAGACATAATTAGATGTTAAGTGACTTCGTGGGTGTCCTGACTTTTTACAGTTTGTATTTTTCTTTTGCAAAGTGAAAATGCACTTATTAATGATCTCCAGTTTAAATCTCGCTGTAAGAAAACAGCTCCCAGTTATTTATGTGCAAACATGATGTTACCTTACTGTCTTTGTGGTTGGGATGATATCCTGTGTGTCTGCAGACCTCTCCAATAAGGGAAACTTAGTAAAATTTAAACAAGGGGTTTTTATGAAGCCAGAATAATGTGGACACATCTTGTCTTCCCAGTATCCCTGCAATTACTTTTAATGCTCACAGTTCAGGAGAACACAATGTAGCAACAGAAGGAGAAATGAGCACCCCATGGAAAGGGTTTGCAGGGGAGCTAGGAGAAAGAAGGCACACTGGGGCTGGGTACAGAAGGCACACAATTAGCAGGAAAAAAAAAATCGCCTTGCCATTAAATACCTTGCACTTTGTTGTGTGTGTGTTGCAGGAAATGCAATGTGCAAAGTGGCTTTCTTCAACCATGGTAAACCCCATATTTTTAGGGAACCATCCACCTGTAGGTACTTGGTATCATCTTGCATAATGGATCCCTTTAACTCAGTATGTACCTCAGCAGTCTTTAACTCTTAGTGTCACTGTATTACATCAAGCATTCCCTGCAAAACAGGTATTATAAAAGATCAGTCCCTTTTTACAGCCCTTATACACATTTTAAGCCTCTCCAATACAAACAGTCATGGCAAGCAGGAATTTTTGGTGCTGTCCTGTGTTGCACAAAGTCTGTCACAATATGAAATCTATACCTTCAGTATTTTACTGCTTGGCAGATGAAGCTGATAGACTGGTATTCACCTGTTTGAACTCTGCCATTGCTGATAGTAACAACCTAAAAACTTATCAGGATCCTCTCCTGATATAGGCAAGTGGATTAAAATTTAGTTCTTAAGGTTCTTTTCCTTGGAAGATTACAGGGATTACCTTAAAGTCCAAAAGCTTGGCCACATGTCCTCCAAGCTGCACCGGTCCAGATGAATTTTAAACATAGTGGGAGCTGCAAGTAATGACTTCACATAAACACACAGTGCCTGTGAAGTTATCTAAGAGACAGGGACTCCTGTAGCTCTCAAAATCATGCCTTTCTGCTTCTTTTCTCCACCTGGGCCACTGGCAGGTGTGGAACCTGTACCTTCTTCCCCGGGTGTTGCAGGCACTGATCTCAAGTGATGCAGAAGTGCCAATTAGGCAGAGAGCAGTATTCTAGCTCAGAGGCATGTGCTTGGAAAGGTTAATTTTATCTTTTTAAAGGATTTTGTTACAAAGTGATTTTATGCACAGCCTTGTGGTTTTTCACTGCAAATTACAGGCTGACCTTCTCATTTGCTTCACTCACACATTTGGTAAACAAATATTAGAGTGCCTTTATTAATTTGATTGATCTACTTAAAGATTAAAGGGTGGTTGTTTTTTTTTTTCCCTGATTCCAATTATTCTCCAGCCATTCAGCAGGGGAACGTGATCAGCATACCTAGAGTGTGGATTAAGATTACACATGTTCAAGGATCACCCCATTCTTTTTGGTTTTTAAGCTTCTTGCATTTCTAGTCGTTGTTTTCATTTGCACTGATATCTTCAAGCAAAACTTCCACAGTTTTATACCAGCCTTATGCAAAGTTGTCAATTAGCATTTACCTTGTGGCTGAGATGTAAGATTGTGTACTGGAAAAGTGACTATATGAATTTATTACATATTTGCAGGCTTATTCTCTCCCAGCCTTTGCCTCTCTCTTGTGTATGGCTGGTGACCTTAATTCTTCCATGATTTGGTTAACCTCAATATCCCATTTTGTAGTGCTCCAGCTTCAGAAAAACCTTCAGCAAAGGATAACAACTGCCTTTTCAGGGAATAATAGGGAATTCAGGACAATAAACACTGCTACAGACACCACTTCAAATACAAGTGAGGGAAAGCTGCACTGGCGATGGCTCCTTCCCTTGCAGCTGCACAAATAGTTGTTGCATTCCAGTGTTTATCTTCAGCCAGTTCTTAATATTCTGCAGTTGAAACGGAGCAGCCGCCGCCTGGGCTCTTTCCTCAGAAGTTTCTTCCCCTTTTGATGTGGGAAGGTGGAACTTAAGAATCCTTTCCTTTGTAGTCTAACCCTTTTTTTTTTTTTTTTTTCTTCAAGAGCTTGAGTGTTATAAATTAATGCTGGTGGAGATTGCATAGCAGGATTGCAAATACCTACTAATGGCTTTGATTAAATCACACATCAGTCTATGAGAAAATGCAATATCTCATCTGTGCCACCTTGCTGGTGGGAGGCTGTGGCTCCTGGCAGCAACCAGATCAATAGTTTTTATCATGATGTCTGAAACTTTTTCAGTCACTGAGAATGCTTAAGTTTTCTTTTCTCATTTCTTTAGCCAGATGAAAACTCACTGGATTTCTCCTCTTGTATGCTGCGTCCAGGGATTAAAAATGCCCAAGATCTTGCCTGTGGAGTGTGCCTCCTCAATGTGGATTCAAGAAGTAAAGTAAGTAGAATGGCTTCTGCTGTTAAACTCATTATTTCAGTTACAGTCTGGACTTTTATTTAGGCCTTGGCTGTATTTAAAAAGATTTCATGACTATAGTTTGTAACTGGAAGTGGCAAAGGCAAAATCTGACCTGTAGGTGGGACTCAGTCTGTGTCCTACATTCCTTGGGCTGTGGGTTGTGGCAGATGTGGATAAAGGGATGAGTTAAATGGTTCATAATGGGGGAAAAAACGGGGATAGTAAGACTTTAAAAGATATATCTTTTTATTTATTTATTTAATAAAAATCTTTTAACGAGTTTTCTTCACAAAGTTCAGCTCTGAGGATCACCAGGAGGGGAGTATTGCAATTAGCAGAGCTGGGAGGGAATCCCAGGCCATGCACAGGGTAGTGCCAACCAATTAACACCTCTCGGCAGTTTTGCTGACTTTTTGGTTTCAACATTATTTCAGAAAGAAGAGAAACCCGTGGAAGAGCTTCCTAGAAAAGTATGAATCTGTAAAAAACATATTCTTTATAGAACCATTTAGTTGAGTGTGGAAGGCTGAACTGCTAGCTGGCTTTCAGCTCTCATTCTCAATTGTACCAATCATGAATCCTTTTCTTCTAGTCATTTTTTGTGATTGTAACACTTGATCCGATCAACTAACATGCTCCAGAGCCTCCCTTTTGTCTTGTCTGCATGTTTGTATCTTGTGAAAAGCTTCTGGTTTTGTGCTACTTCTGTTGTGTTGGGAAAATTCACTGCAGTGGGTTTCTGAATCTGTATCTTCCTGTGTGTCTGTACAGAAGAGGGGGAACTGTAGGGTTTTTTTTTGCTACAAATATTGACTTTTGGCTATATGTGGTAGGCAATGGCATTTTTAGAAATCTCTGCAGGAAATCCAGGATGTAGGGAACAGAGTTAGAATATTTTTTTTAATAGATAGCTGTGAGGCATTGGAAAGTATCTCCTAGCAACAAACACCAAGATGTTTGAAGCTTGTTCATGGCTTCACACGCTCTGTTCAGAAGCTGCTGTTGTAAAGCAGATTCAGTTAACAGAAGAAAGTGGATCAAATTCAGCCTGGAATAACACTAATACAAATAATTGCACCTGCCTAAATCATAGCAAAATTTGAGCCAGTGAATTAAACGCAGTAGCTCTCTCTGGCTGGCAAACAAGCTTTTATCTGGCATGGCTATGTAGCAGGAGTAGAAGATGTGTGAAGCAAGGTGAGTTAGTTGCCAGGTTCAGATTGAGCAGCAAGCTCTTCAGATGGCTCCTCTGAACCAGGGGGTGACAGGCAAAGCAGACATCAGGGGTGATGACTGGGGGGCTTTGTCCACCTGCAAAGACTTTGCAGTCTAAAATACAATCTTGTTGGTCAGGTGGTGTGTTCAGAGTGAGAGGGTCTGGCCATTCTGGAGTAGTACCTCTGCAGTATCCATTTTCCACTCTAGCTTTCTGATCCTGGAGCAGATGAGACTCTCACACTTGTTTCAATTCTTGTTATTTTAGGCCTTTAATTCAGAAACAGACAACTTCAAGCTGGCATATGGAGGGCACCAGTACCATGCGAGCTGTGCAAATTTCTGGATCAACTGTGTGGAGCCAAAGCCTCCAGGTCTCATTTTGCCAGATCTGCTCTAAAAGCAGCAGCACTGAAAGTGGAGGATGGGGTCTGATAATAACAGGACACTTGGGGTAATGGTGTGGTGGGGTAAGTGGAAAGGCTTGAGGTGTGGTTAGTGTTTGAAATGGTTTGTTTTGATTTTGTATCATAACGGGTTAAAGCCACTGCCACATGCAAATCACTCGTGAAGAATTTCACTTGACATGGCTGGGGCTTCAGAACTAACCAGAAAAAATGTCCTGTGGCAAAAAATGCAGCATTTCAGTCTTTCTCAAGATGAAAGTGAGTCGGTCTTTGTAACAAACCACTCTGCTAACCACGAGCATGAATCTCTGGGAGAGGCCAGTACCAAGCTTCCAAGAAAAACTGAAACTGAGTTGGTTTGCATAGAAGTGACCACTGAAATACTTGAAGTACGTATTTGCAAGCATATCATTTCTTTAATGTTTTTGCTATGTGGACCAGGATGTTTTTTTCTTTAAATATTTGCTGCTACACTATTACAGTGCACAAGTCACAGTAACTTTCAAGGCAAAATGAATTATTGCCTTAGAGTAATGAGACTGCAAAAAGCTGTTGTATATTTATGCTTCTACTGTTCTGTATTGTAATTTATACTGTATCTTGTGTATAACTGGGTAGTACTGGGGGATAAGGACTTGGAAAATTGTTGAAATTTTCCCTATTGCATCTGGGTTCTTTAGTATAGGCAGCTGGGTTTTAAAACTTGTAGTCTCTGCTACTCGGTTGTAAATACAGACAAACTGGACTGTTCCTGAGCTGCAGGTTTGTGGTGTTTCACCTGACCCTTTGGGAGTTGTGTGACTGTTGAGAACTGAACTCCAGTGATGAAGCATGTCTGCTCCTCCATAGGTGTGTTAATTTTTGGTACCTTAATACCCTTTTCTGATGCGATGGTGTGTGACTTGTGCAGTCTGGTGCTCTCTGGAGTAGCGTGTTTCTGACTCAGAGCTGGCAGCACAAGGTGGCCCTGAGCTCCTGCTGCAGGCAGGGGTGATTTAACAAGGAAAGCAGGTTATTTTTTGGAGCAGGGTGTTGCACACCCCCTGTTTGGTTGGTTCTGACAGGTACAGCTACCTGGATCGAAGGAGGTTAGTGTAATAGACTGTCCCAAAATGTTACAGCTATATCTAAAGTACCTGATTCTCTCTTCAGATGCAACATCCAGATGGCAGTGCAATCAGCTTTAGTGCTGGTTACAGGATTTTAAACCTTCATGGCACTATTGTAAGAGCCTTGCCCCTATACAGTCTTAGTCTGCAGTGAATGAAGTGGGGTGTCTACCTATCAGGTACAACTTGCTTCTTAACTCTGGCTTAAGTATCTCTAGATCTCCTTTCTCTCCAAAGATATCAACAGCTTTTCCAAGTTTCTTTTGCCTCCATTACAAGTAGCTGACACTGATGAGTGGTTATTTGCTGAAACTGAAATTACAGTGAGGAAAAATGATGATTCATATTGAAAAAAAGAAAAAAAAAAAAAGCTTAGTTATACTAAACTATTAATGATACCAAATGAAACACTCTTGGCTAGCAGGAGTGCTAGGTGTCTGGCCCCTGATTTAGACAAATTAATATAAACCTTCCTGCTGCCTGCAATTAGCTCCTTCATAAAATAAGCAACTTGTGCCTCCAGTCACAAGCTCAAGCTAATCAAGTGGCAGATTTTCAATAGTGTGACAGTGACTGCCTGCCTTCCCTTGCCCAGTAATTATCAAAAAGAAGGGCAGTTCACTCATTGCTTGCTCTCTAATTCTTTTATTAGGTGTGAAATAATTACAGCAGTCAGCACCGTGCTGTTTGACCACAGACATTGTTTTCCATGGTAATTAGGGGCTGTTTTATCCTTCCCCCATGCAGGTATTCCCAGGGGTGTCTGGGGTCTGCAGGGCACAGGGAGCCAGTGCTTGTTTTTGCATCCTGAAATCCAGAAGCACTTGAGCATTGTCTGACTTGAAGCAATGGCCTCACGTGGCTGCTATCGAGGGGACTTCTCAAGTGGTTTGGAGTAGCTGGCTGACACAAGGGCTGTTGCTCCTGAAATGCTATATTGGGAAAAGGCAGTTTATTGTTAGCCTGGGTTTCCACCACAGCCCCTGAACACTTTGCTAGAGAGGATTTATGT
Organism: Apus apus; assembly: GCF_020740795.1. NCBI lineage: Eukaryota > Metazoa > Chordata > Aves > Apodiformes > Apodidae > Apus > Apus apus. The sequence goes on along the minus strand of NC_067299.1, from coordinate 5,731,848 downwards.
TTTTTTTTTCCCTAGTTAAAAGAGAATGCCACAAGTAAGAGGCCACAGTGTGAAACTTAAAGCAACCAGCATTTCAAATGCAGTACCAGGTTGTTGTAAAAGCATTTTTCAGTGATGTTTGTCTTGCTAAGCAAGTGAGTTCCCTCTCTGCAGTGCAGCCAGTGTGGCTTTTGGCCTATAAAAACAAGGGATCAACATTTACAGTGATAATTGCAGCAGAGCTCACTGAAGTCTGACTGCTTCTTGCTTGCTCCTTCCAGCAGGGAAAGCAGCAGGCCTTGGTGGCCAGCAGAAGGTGTTCTGAACCCAACACCTTCACATCAGGGGAAATCACCCAGTGTTTTGCACATAGATACCCTCGATAAAGGGATTGCACAACGAGGATCATCTCACTCACATATCCCAGTCATTAAAATGACTCACTCTTGCATTCAGCAGCATCTCAGAGATTACATTGCCAGCCCAAGCCCAGTGTCCTTGAAATCTGTATCCAAGGTTACAATATTTTCTACAGTGCATTGTCACAGACCACGTTTCCCTGCTTCCTTTGCATACAGGCTAATACGGACGTGCTGCCTTTTGCTTTGGTTGTGATTAATTCCTTTTCCTGCATGTGTCATGTTGCTAGAAAAAAGTGAGGAACATAGTTTTTTTTATTTAATGGACGTTTTCTCTGGATTTGTTCCAAGATTACCCATGGAAAGTGGTTTTTCTATATATTTGTGTATATCTGGAATTTTAAGAGATTATTCACTGGGTTATTTAATGTATATATCCCTTTGCTCCATTGTATTCCTGATGCTCTTGTGCTGTCTTTGTGTGTTGCAGTTTTCCTGTGGTGGTAGGAAGGCTGGGGAGCAATTGGGCATCTCCAACCTGTTCTCTTGCCCACCCCTTGCCATGGTTTGGTTTGAGAATCCCCCCAAACTTGCTGACCCAGGTTGGCTTGGAGGGTTATTTGTGGCATGGGAATTGTTCACGTTCTGCACTTGACCATTCCACTGACTTTTCCTGTCTGGCAGCAGCTTCTCTTCACCTGGGTTTGTTTTGAGCAGCTCCTTCCCTGAAATTCATGCAGTATATACGAAGTGATAGTGACCTTCAGCCTAAGGTTGAGAAGAAGCTCATGCAAGCCCAAGGAGTGCTCCAGTTTCTAGGTAGCTCCATGTCAGACTAATTGAAACAAAAACCACCTTTTCAGTAAAAGCTGCTGTTGCATTAACTACTTTCTCTGAAATATTTGTTTTCTCTGGATCTGTGTTTAATTCCAACTCTCAGTCTGAAAACATAAATGTCATAATTTTATGAAGAAAAGTGGTCAGAAAACTTCTCTCTATATTGTGATTCTTTATTCTGCCCTCTGGGCAAACATGATTTCTCTTCTGGAAGTGGTTTTGCGATGAGTAGTTGGAGCTGTTTCATTTTGTGCTATCCTGGAGTCCCTGCTGGTATTTTAAATCCAGTGAGAATAAGTGTTATTAATTGACTTTAGTACATTGTTGACTCCCTTAATTCTTGCAGTGATTTATAAATCCTTTGTCGAGATTCAAACCTTGTATTCAATAAAGAGCTCATTTCATATCTGACCAACCTGTGAAGTGGCTTATTCAGCTAGAAGAAACAAATGTTGCTTTTGCTGCTTGCAGGTACCCAAAGGTTGTCACCTCTGGGGAAGGCTCCATGGTTGCTGGCCTGGGAGCTCCTCCTTGGAAACACACAGACAGGGAGAAACCTCTTGTGACCCAGGAGAAGCCTTGAAAGGTTGACAAAAAGGTCCTTAATCATAAGGAGGCTGCGTAAGTGAAACCTCCTTTGTGGTTGATACTTGAAAGGTGTCTCAGCAAATGACACACAAAATATTCTTCAAGCAATTAAGATACCGACCGTTTGGAAAAGCCTGTGGGGAGCAGGAAGAATGATCTTCCCCTCAAATCCAACTGGTTTGCTTCCAGCAACCTGGAGTTACATTGTGGCTCCATCTCTTTGGTTTCTATAGATTTGAGGATGCATGGAAAACTGGATTTTGAGGGGGGAAAAACCCACTCCTTTCAAGTATCTTTCATTGGAATGAACACAAAAGGAACTTCTGCAAAGAAATACCTGCAGGTATTAATACCATTGCATTCATATCATCTCAAATGGGTATTTCAGGTGAATTCTTTATTTCATAATGTGCTTTATTAGGCAATTAGATTTTTTTATAGGTCTAACTTTCCTTTTTGTTCAAAAGTCAGTCTTGATGATTTCTTGGCTAAACATCAGCATTTCCCCCTCCCCTAGGTACTGGGGCAGTGTGTGTATGAAGTACAGATAATTATTCCAAATGGAAAATTTTTACCATCCGATTTTTATAATAAAAATACTGTTCAATCATACATAGTCCATTTTTTAGGTGAAGTTCCATTTTGAAAGCAAATTTCAGTTGTTAGTATTTTTTTCCTCTTTGAAATGTCATCCTTCCAGAATGTCTCCAGACTAATGATTAGTCTTGATTTTTAATCCCCAGTTCCTTTCTTTCCTCACCATTTCCCTGGTTGCATTTTAACTCCTGATAAAAATAGATGAGTAGAATGTGGGGTTGTGTGGGGTTTTTTTCAGCCTCCTGTGTCTCTGTCACTGAAACCAGGGGACAACCATGAAACCTGAACTTGCATGATGGCAGAACTCATTTTTATTGCAGTGAGCCAAAACCTCATTCCTGCTCATCTCCAAAGCCAAGAGGAGACCTCCCCCTGCCAGCTCAGAGCTGCGCTTTGTGCTTGTTGACACCCAAGGACACCGAGATCCAGGTGCTGGTATCGTTGGGAAGAAATGGTGTTGAAGTATTTTGGGGTTTTTAATGTGCATTTTGTCTAAGCTCATCCTGGATTAGGAATCAAAGAAAGGTTTGCAGGGGGACTGGGCTGTCTGTATGTGCATGCAGGAAATGTTTTGGCTTTGGAGGCCCTTCCATTGCTGAGAACTTTGCAGCAACTCATCTCATGGTGGTGTCTCCATGCACAGGTTTGGCCTTCATGCAGTTTGTTGAACCCAGGGGTTTGGAGCATGCTCTCATGCCTGTGTGCCACCAACCCCCCCAGAGTGGTCTTGGGCCAAATTTGAAGTCTCTTAAATTTTTGCAGCAGCCCTCACTGACCTTGCTGGACCTCTCACGGGGGTCTAGAAATTGCAGAGCCCCGTTTCCTTCCCCTGGTGAGTGGCTTTAAGTAAGTGGCATTTGCTCAGCCTGGTAAAACTCTTGCCTCTGCAGTAAATTTGAAACCTGACTGATCAAAGCTTCTGGTCTGAACTTCTATTCCAACCAGGTCTGGTGTTACCTCTGATCCAGAAGAAGTGGAGGCCACATGCACCGTGATAACTGTATTTCAGTCCCAGTGGCTTTTTAGTCTGGGGAAACCAGAAACCCAGTAGTGCAGCAGCCCTCAGAGTGTGGTTCAGCTGGGAGAAAACCTTTCACCACGTCTGCTCTTCCTTGAAACCTCAGCTAGGACTTCGGGAGATAAACATTTTGAAATACCCAAATTAATTGCCTGGCTTTTGTGATGAGGATCAGAAGCTGCAGGACACGTGGATGGATTGTGATGAGCCAAGTGAGGAGAACAGATCACAGTATTTCTCTCAAGGCTGAGGTCTGGATTTGTTTAAAGCCACTGCTCAGTATTACACCATGTTCTCGTTGTTACTTGAGACACATTAGGACAGCTCTGAATAGAAACCAACACATGTTCTTGCTTAATCTTTATTGATTTATTTTTTTTTTTACAAGTATAGAATCTCATTTAAATCAGATAGCTATCTCAGCATCCAGCAATCTGCCTGTTCCTCCTTCAGGGATACAACAGAGGACACAGATGTCTCACAGAGGACTTGCCTTGCTCTCCTGGTGGGCCGGGTACGATCCAGCAAAGCCAGTCCCGTCCCACCCGTGGGATTGGGACCGATGTCCAGGAGGCAGCAGCGACGCCATGGAAAGGCTTCTCCCACATCTCAGGTTGGAACCATTCTCGTCACACACAGAACAAGGCCAAGCCTTCTCCATAAAGCCATCCTTGTCTGGGAGGTTGGACAGATCGCCGTTTTGAGCAGAATAACTCTAGAATGCAACATAACCATGAGGACATCATGAAGTGATTTAGAAATGGGCTAAGGCAGATCACGACCGTACTCAGAGCTAAGTAGTCAAGTGGTTGTTCCTACTTCCAACTTACTGGTTGACTGACTATAGGAAAACCCAGCCCAGCCCCTTTGGCAGGTGGCCACGCACAGACAGTTTCCTAAGGGTTTCTTTGGCTGCCAGTGCAGGGAGGGTTAACCTGTTGCTTCTGTCTTGAGCCATGGTTGGACAAGATCTCTGTTTACTTTCCACCCACAAAACACACCAGCATTTTTCAGCAGTGTAAGTGTATTCCAGGACTATTGCCCTGGCCATGGAATGAGTGAAAAAAGGATCTTGTATTTATTTGATTTGAATAATTCAAATTTTATTTTACTTGTGGCCGACACAGACTGACTTCACTCTTTCCATTATTTATTTATTTATTTTTACTTTTAATACAGATTAAGAGCTGACTAAAGATCTCAAACACTATATACTGAGAGTCACTACAGATGTTAAAGAAAACACCAGCACTAGCACCCCAACCACCCTGCATGTCTGCCTTCCTGGCTCTTGGAAAAAAATCTCTGGCACAGAGAAGGACCTCACTGGCTCTGTGCTAGTGCTGCTCCCAAGCCACTATGGGATCTTGCAGGGAAGCAAACAAGCTATGAACGAAATATCCAGGCTACCGCATCACAAAGCGCGCTTTGTTCATTAACTCTGCCAGGTGCCTTTTAGGCCTTTCCTCAGAGGATACTAATAAACTGACTAAAAAAGGGAGGGAGGCTTTATGAGAGGAATAAACTTATAAGGAGACCTCATTCTGCTAGATCAGAGAAATGGGGATGGGGGAATCCCTGTAGAGAGAAACGCTTTGAAGGGAGTTGTTGGCCTTGCAGGTTAGTGAGTTGAGATTTCGTTGAGGTTCTGCTGTATGGTAAAGAACCAATGTTGGCTGTAGAAGGAGAAGGGAATGTCTCCAGGCTGGTTGACTGAGAACAGCATGTCCCTTCTGTTGTGCTTCCCATCTGCAGTCCCTTTAAATTCCCCAGTAAGGCATCAGGGGTCTCCTCTCTCTCTCATAAAGGTCTGGGATGATGCCATATGGTGTCTGTACCATTTTAACCGTCGTCTTCCCAAAGAGCTTCCTCTCGTAGTCTATCAGTTGCCTCCAGAAGCCCACGTTGGGGCGTATAATGGGGCGTCTCGATTTGACCCAGTTGTAGGCCTCGAAGAGGGAGACCTTGTGGTACTTCATCAGGTAGGCGATGCAGAGGGTGGCCGACCTGCTGACGCCAGCAGCACAATGGACTAAGGTGGCCCCGTGCTTCCGTGCCACGCTGTTGATCTTGTCGGCGACGCTGTCGAAGTACAGGGAGATGGGGGCGTTGGGCATGTCGGCCAAAGGCACTTTCACATATTCAAACTGGGGCCAGTTAAAATTGGGAATCTCGATGGTGGCATTGATGATGCAGGTGATTCCCCGGGACAGGAGCAGGTGCCGGTTGGAAGCGATGCTGCCCCGGCTCAGGTACAGCGAGGGAGTGATTTGAGCGATGCCCCCCAGGGCGCTCTCAGAAAGCATCCGTGGAGCCATCAGAGTTCTCGGTAAGGAGTTGTGGCTTCTGGAGGTCATGGAGGATCTTGGCACTCACGCTTCCATTATGGGAAGAGACCCAACGGGATCTTCAGCCAAAGGAAGGTTTGTCTGGTCTGGTGGTGCAAGGACAGTGAGAGCTTCCTCTGCTTAGTCACTGCAAAACACAAGCAATGCCACATGAGTGGGGCAGCTGTCCACCCAGACTGTGCCTATGCAAGAGAAGAGGAAAACCCAACTCAGCCTGCTGTGGCCTGGACAACCTCCTACTGGCAAACCTCCCTAGGTAAGGTGGTTCTGGGGTTGCACAGTGCTCATTACCACCAGGCCCCCCAGGCATTGCCTGGGCAGATATTAACAAAAAAAATAGAAAAAAATCTCCCAGCCTAATTAGCTCCAATTACTTGTCAAGGGTTTGGGCAGCCTACCTGTGGGCCTGGACAGCATTTCACCCGGATTAGCACGTGGAAGATTAGCTACACCCTTTTCATGCTTAAAAGCAGCAACTTCACAACTGGCCAGAGTCCAAGGGGATGGTAAGAAACAGCTCGTGGGGGCTGGGTGTGGGTGCCAGCAATTCAGATCACCCTGCCCTCTCCCCAGTGCCACCCTTCTTTTTTAGGTGTATGAAAGGCCCCGACAAAGTACATAAACAGAGGAAAGTTTCTCATTAGAAAAGGCAGTGAGTCATGTCCATCCAGATCAGTACTCGGCTCTCATTGAGGCTGGGGAAGTGTGGAAAGAGTGACCTGGTTATGTCAGAAGCTGAGAGTAAAACCAAAGCAAAGGCTGGGACAAGGGAGGCTCTTTTCCTGCCACCTCAATGACTGACTCATGCTTTGGAGAAAGACAGGCTCTGCAAAGGCTTGGGCTCACCTGCCTGAGCCATGCATCCCCTCTGTGGTCCCCAGGAAGGATCCCTGCTTTTACTTCTCCTATTTCCTTTCTCCAAAGCCAGTGGAGAACCCACAAACAAAAGGGTGAGCCCCAGAGCATTAATAATCCGCAAGTCCCTTTTAGCTCTGGAGACTCCACCCAGAGACGGGCCGTGGGAGAGGCTCCAGTTGGTGCAGGCTGGGGAGTCCCTGCTCTGCCCAGCTAAGGCTGAGCCCACCAATGTCACTGGGCTTTGCACGGAGGGGATCTGGGGGTGCTCAGAGCCTCAGGTGAGAGGGCGTCTGTCCCTCCAGCAGCTCATTCTCCAGGTCAGATGGTCCTCAAGGGGCTGAGAGACCCCAGCTCCAGCTTCCCCAGCCCCGACATGAGAGTGCAACCGTCTGTCTGCATCCCGCGCCCCCGGAAACCCCGGCAGGTCTCAGCAGCGGCTGGTAACGCTGCCAGCAGATTTTTGGCACAGCTTTGTGGTACAGTAACTTAATGAGCATAACACCATCTCCTCTGTGGCTTGTTCCCTGCTGGCAGCTACTTGAGCAGCTCCTGCAACCGTGGGCCCAAAGAGCCGGTGCTGCAGGAGCTCATGCCCCGACACGAAATGTTTTGCTGCAGCTGTGAGCGCTCGGCTTCCCCCGCGGACACCCCCAGCGCAGCCACCCCGCTGGAGCAGCAAAGGAAGGCACCGTTTTTCAAAGGAATGAAGTCCTTTGAGCAGGGGAAATCCCTGCACTCAAATAGCTGTCACTGACACCGCAAAGGATTCAGGCACTTACACTCGGTAACAAACTGTCCTGCTCCAACTCATCGATGGGCACACGGATGCTGTGGGCTGCTGGAGTTGGGATGTCTCATAGAGCACGTCCGATGTTGTGCTGGGGAGAGAAGAGAGTGTGGGGGTTACTGGGAGTTGTGCTGGACCCAAACAGGATGCCAGGCAGCCCCCTCTGCTGAGGTATGTTTAAGCCACCCAATTTAGATCCTGTCCAAGGACTGGGAGGGAGGAACACCACTGCCCTGCCTGCTCCCCAGCGAGAAACTGAGGCCTGGGGAAGGCACTTGCTGCTGACAGCGTAGTGTCACAATTGCTGCCAACACAGTGTTCAAAACCACGGTAGGCCCAGAGGAATATGAGGCTGGCACAAAAGTACTGACTGAAAAAAGAAATAAATTAATTTGCTCTAACATCTCCTTTAGCATCTGCCAAGGTGCTCACCTAGTCCCAAGCAGCTGCTGTGGGTCTGCATTTCTGACTAGAGTTACAGGGGCAAACAGGGAGGGACAGAGCTGGTGCCCTGAGCACGTCACCCCCCTCCTGGAAAGCAGAGGACAGCGATGGGCAGAGGACAAGGACAGCATCTGATCCCATTCTTTTATTTATCCAGAAATAACTCAAGTCCCCAGAGCGCAGGTGAAGCAGTTGCCTGCTGGGAAAGGCTGCCAGACCACAGGAGAGCTGAGTAGCCCCAGCTCGGAGCAAGGCAGACCCTGCCTCACCCTCCTGCTTCCCTGCAGCTCATCCATCAGCTGTCTCCTGGCAGCGAGGGGCTGGAATCCCAGCCCCACAGACCGGGGCACCCCAGTTCCTGCCCCAGAGGGGCCCTGACGCGCTGCTCGGGTGGGCACACTCACCATCCCCACAGTTTGGCAGCTGCACCTGGGGTCTGGCTGCTCCCCAGGTGGCCTCAGAAAATTCCCTGAGGTGATTTGGGAAGGGCTTTGCTGCTTTCCATAAAGTGGTTCCTGTTTGCAGGCAGCAACTTATCTGGACATTTGCATGTGACAGGCTGGGCTCGCTCTGCAAACACTGCCGGGCTGGCAGTGAAGGGCCCGGGGGGCACGGCATGGAGGCCTTGGCCTCCTGCCACGGGCCAAGCTGCTCGCCCAGGAAGAGGGGAGCAGCGACAGGCAGGCATCCCTCTGCCCCTCCTTCCCTTGCTGTCGGGGAACGGGGTGCACTTGTGGCCCAGCGGGGCAGGCAGGCGGGTGCCCAGCGTCCCGTGGCCCAGCTACAGGCCGCGGCCCTCAGGCTGCAAATGGCGGACACCAGGCAGGACGCTGAGCGGCTGCTCGCACGGAAACGGCCCTGGCCCAGAAGGAGTTAATGTTCCGGAGGGAAGTTCATTATGTAAGTGAGAGATAAGGCTGCTGTGCTCCATCCACCGAGTGCCTGGTAGCCCGGGATGCTGCCCGGCAGGAGCAGATGCTGGGGGAAAGGCGCGAAGGGAGAGGGGCAGGCGCCAGTCCCTGCCCGCGTCTGGCAGCAGGAGCTGCCTGGGATGCCACCGACTGCGACATGCTGGCTCAGGCATGTGACAACGCCTCTGTCCTCCTGCCCACACGTACCAGGCTGAGCAGCTGCTGGCTCACAGGGAGCCTGAGAATGAAAGGGGGCCTCGTCTGGCTGGGATGGCAGGAGCAGCCACCGGGCCTGCAAGTGTGAGAGGCCTTGTCTGCCCGGAGAGCTGCACCCCGGCGTCACCCTCCCGCCTGGCCCCAGCAGCCCGCGACAAAGGCTCGCCTCAGGTCTGCTGCTCCACTCCCGTGAAACTCCATTTGCCTTTCTCAGCACACCAGCTTCGCCCTGCCACGGCCCTGCTGTAATTCAACACTTGCTCTTCGTACACTAGTTCTCTGCTGGGGCAGAGAGAGAGGAAAAGAGTGAAAAGCCTCTTCCCAGCCATTGCTGTATGCAAAAAAAAAAAGATAAAAACTGCTGGAGATCAAACAAAGCATGGACACAGCCCAGCCCTGGCTGTGCCACCGGTGGTGCCTGTGAGGGACAGTGGCAGAACAGGCCAGTACTGTGGCAAACAGGGCACAGGGAGAGGTGCTGGGTGCAGGTCCAGCTCCACCACATTCAGCCTCTGCACGGAGTTGGGGAGAGCCACATGGATACAGCCACTCTGCACCACCTCACGTGAAAAAAAACAACCCACGTCTCCTCCTGTTTCTTCTTGGTTGGAATTTCCAAGCAGTTGTGCAGGCTAAGGTGGTCTCACAAGCCTGAAGTCAGTGTCCCCAGGGTGCTGGAGCCTGTCTCAGGTGGCTGGTCATGGATTGTCACACTGTGAAGGGGCCACGGGTGCTCCCCAGCACAGGCTGTTATGCCAAGGGTTTGGAACTGCGGCTGTCACCACTAGAGCAGCAAAAGCCACCTTCCAGAGGAGATGGGATGTGGCCATGATTTCCTGCAAAGGCCTGAAATTCCCTTTGCAGCTGGTGCTGGGCTGGCAGCAACCAGGTGTGCCTGCCACCGCATTCTCACTCGCTGAGCTGACCCCAGTTAATTGATTAATTAATCTTGTAACAGCCCTGACCCACAACAAACCCTTTTCTAGATTCTGTCTTGGTCTTCCCCTTGCACAGAGACCAGCTACAGCCACATGCTTATGCTGATGGGGAGAGCTGGGACCCCTAGGTTGGCAGGGTGTCTTGGTGGTCCCTGGTCCTGGCAACACAGGAGTGGGATCACTGCAGCCTCCTCTCTCCTTGACAGATTGGTGGGTTCTGCTATTTCTCTCATCTGCATAATTAGAGGTGGGGGAAGTGAGAGGGTAATTACAGCTTAGAGATTATTCTGGTCTTCAAAGCTTCCAGGTCTTCACACAGTTCCTAGCCAGCGCTGTCCCTGGGTGTGAGTTCACAGCGAAGGGCACTTCTCCAGCATCCACCAGCTTCTCTACAGACCCACCACGCTGCTCAGGTAAGCCTGGCTGGCTTGTGTCGGGCACTGTGTGTTTCTGCTGTACCTTGAGGCTAAGTTGTGTGGTTCATCTGCAGTCATGTCTTTTGAGAGAAGGGACAGGAGCTTTGCCTGCTCCCATGAAGGCTAGTGACGTGTAACTTTGTAGGGCTGACCAGTTTGACACTGGGTCATGTCCCATCTGGGCTTGATTTTCCTGGCATCAGCCTCTAGGCTGGAGGGTTTTAAAGAGCAACCCAACAATAATGGTTTGTGTATCAGGTGGTCTAGTCCCTCAGAAAGGTTGTGGCAATGTTTTGGGCTCTGTTCTTCCAAATCTTGTGATACGTGGAGTTTGTTTCTCTTGCTTTTGTTCCCGAGAATGCAGTCCTGCTACCAAAGGCTGAAATTCCCATAGGAAAATGTTCCTGGACCTCCTAAGAAAGGCTTAAAAATACCTCTGAATGCTCAGAAGGCTGAGGCAAACAGGCAAATATTAGTTAATTACACTATGATCTTTAGGACAGGAGGACAGAGCCTTGCTTGTCAGTCTGTAGACAAGGAGTTGGCAAGTCTGAGCTTCTGGTTTCTTATTCCGGTGCTGCTGGGTGGTTGGCTCTGATTTCGGGTTTGATATTATTTTTTTAAGGGCTCCTCTGGCTTGAGAGCACAGGCTGTGACTTGTTCATGAGGGACTTGAGTAAGACCTGCAGTTGGCGTTGGACAGTATGTCACTAAGGTGGCAATGTAGCTGGCACCTGGCAGAGGTGAGAGCCTCTCCCAGGCTTTTTTTTTCCCCTGAATCACAGGAAACTTGGAAGTGGTGGGACTTTGGTAGCCAGCTCCTGGAGTGGGGAGGGATGGCTGGTCCTGCTCTGGCTCTTTGGTTGCCCACTGGGTGTCTCTGGCTTTCCCTCTGCTCTAGGAGGGCTGTGGCTGCTCAGGGCATCCAAGAGGGTGTGGAGGGCAGGGCACAAGAGGTACCTGGCAAATTTAGTGTGTGGAGAGGACCAGGTGAGTCGGGAGCTCCGCCCTGCTGACAGAGCAAAGACACCAAAGCCCCTGGTTTTATTCCCAGTGCATCATCTGGGATTCGAAGCAGGTTTGTGGGCTGGGTGTGTGAAATGTCAGTACTGAAGCAAGCCTTCTCCCCCTTCCCAGGAGAGGAAATGTTATTCATTTTAGGGATGACAAATGCTCTCTAATGCTGCAGTAAAAAGAAGAGTCAATACTGCAGGTGCTGAATGAACGAGCCTGCTCAGGGCTTTTCCTAACCAGGCTGAACAGTAAATTGCTTCAGAAATGGTTGTAGAGAACAGCATTTAAAATAAATTTCAGCAGAGATCACAAACTGCAGCTGTTCTCAGGGTCAGGTCTTGCCTGTCCTGAGACCAGGGGAGTTTCAAGTGGGCTTGAGGCCACCAGCAGGGCTGCCTCTCCCGGGCCTCATGGCAGCTCTCTCTTTGCTCCATGGAAGTCTTTGCTTTCCTGCTTTTGGTTGTTGTGGATGTGCTCCTGAAGCTGGGACTGACTGCTCTTGGGCGCGTGGTTCAGAGCCATCGGCACATCCTCGTGACAGAAGGGATGAGCAGTTGGGCTTTGAAGCAGAAAAGAAGGAAGGGGGAGCACGAGGGGATGGAGGGTGATTCGGGCTGTGACCGAACCCTGATTGATTCCTGCTCGCAGCCTGCGTTACCCTCTCGGGCGAGCACAGGATGGAAACTGTCAGATGGTAAATCAAGATGATAATCTGTCTACCTGAAGCTCCGAGCAGGCCTGGCTGCTTGTGCAGCTCACGGCACAGCCAGGTCTCCTGCACACACGGGTGCTTTCCCAAAGGTTCCGTGGCACGTTTCAGGCGCGGCTCCCCCCTCTGTGTGAGAAACCGGCAGGGTATGGCTGCAAAACAACCTCTGCTTATCCTCGCTCAAGGACCCGGCTCAAACACGTTTAGTCCATAAGCACAAAGTCTCGTTTCCCCTGGTGTGGTGCTGCCTCCTCCACACTCCTGGAATTCGGGCTGCTCCCATGACCCAAGCCAGCTCCCAGGCTGCAGGGCTGATGAACCCTCAATACCTGTCTCAGCTTGCTGTGACGCTGCCTCTGCATGGGTGACAGCAGATGCTCCTGTGTCATGGCCCCTCTCCTTTCCATGGACACCAGCAGCATGCCTGCTGCTCTGGGCAAGGCTGGGGCTCTGCAAGCCTCCCCTGCTGCCTCCTGCAGCCCAGCAGCAGCCTCCTGGCTCCGGCAGACACTCCCTGCTTGGCTGCAGGCACCTCATGCCACCGAGCCTCGCTCTGTGACCAGGCTACTGAGGTTACTATGCTGAGCAAACTTAGGAGGGGTTAATAAGCAATTGCAAAATGCAGGGGGCAGCATAGCAAGCCTTGGCAGACCACCGGGGCACAGCTGACAGTGGGCTGTACATTGGCCCACCATGCCCAGCTGATGAGCTCCTGAATGCCCAGCAGTGCTCTGCCAGCCCCTTCATCCCTCCTCGCACTGCAAGCCAAAGCCTGGCTCCCTGATTTCCAAGTCTCTCAGCATCAAAAGAACACAAAAAATGGGTGCGAGGGTTTTCAGAAGGATCCATCCAAGGATGCTACTTGGCCCATTGGCCAGTGTCCTTGCCTGCCTCTCCCAGGCAGTTCTGCAGATGCTTTTTCCTTCCACTATTTCCTCGGCGAGGCAGCAGAGCTGCCCACGGGCACGTTACACTCTCCCTGCCATGCAGCTGCCCCCTCCTCTCCGCTGAGGAGTGGGAACAGGCAGAGCTGCCTCTTCCCTGCTTGACAGCTGGATCCTGCCAGCAAAACCTCTGGCTATGGGAGAGCTCCCAGCCAGCGTGCGAGAACGGAGCAAGACGGGAGCAGGCACGGGTGCAACCTCCAGCACGTTGGTATTTATAAACTCAGAGTGATAAAGCTGCTCTGGGGACGAGCTTCCCCCGGCAACCAGCAAGAGGATTTTATGCAAGAAAAACAAACCATCTTTCTTCTTAAAGCAGTCCCTGTTATTTTGGAGCCACTGGCTCTAACATGCCATGCTCTGCGTGGCAGTTGCTTGGCGAGAGCAGCAGGAGCACAGGGCTCACCTGTGGGGCCACAGTACAAGCCAGTAGTGAGGCCGTCCATGCCTTATTTAAAATCTCTGGTTGGGTGCATGAAACACTCTCAAACCCAGAATTAAGCCTGAGGAGGCATGAATGGGACCCTACAGTTGTGTGCAGTGATAGCTCTGTACTCAGCTGAGCACCAAGGGCTGGTTTTGGCCCCACAGTTGAGATGCTGTCTGTTCTGAAGCACTCTAGCTTATTTCAGAGCCAGCTGACGGGATCTGGCTTGCAGGAGGAGCTAAGGAAAGCTCTCCTGCTCCATTCCCTACTCCTTGTGTCCGAGTGTGTGTGTGATCCTGGGGGAACATGGATGGAGAGGAGCTGGGGTATGCTCAGGGAGCAGATCTGCTCCTGGGTGCTGCAAGATGGAGCCTTGTTTTTCCTGGGATGCGCCCTGCACCGTCACAGCTGACAGGAGGGACACAATCTCTTCCTTATTAGTTGAGCAAAACACAGACCTGGTGTGTTTGCTCACGTGTGACCCTGTGAGGACCAGGGCTGCTCAGCTGGCACCACAGGGCTCACCCCAGTGGGTGCTGCCAGGGGTTGTGCCTCTTGCTAATCTGCCTCTGGGCTCTGCCCTCCCTGCCAGCTCTCCTCAGAACCCAGAAAATCGATGGCAGCTGCAAATTCACTGCAATGTGCCCTGGAAACTGTCTGGTGCTTCCATGCTGGCATTCACCGGCACCTTTTCCAGGGGTGCTGCCAACTGGTGCACACACTGAATGCAGCCCCACTTCTTGGAGGGGGTCTCTAAGCCTGGCACTCCCTGGTAAAGGAACCCCCTGCAGGCAGGGGCTGCCCATGCTTTCCCAAGACCAGGCAGCCTTTTGGCATGGGGCAGTAAAAGCAAGAAAGCAGGATGGCAATGGGCTGGCTGGTGCACCCAGCCATCCGCAGCAGCTGTAAGGAATGAGGTCACTTTCTGAGCACATCGATGGGGTTGCTTAGGGTAACAGGAAGGGAGGCCAATTTTAATCAATTAGTTGGAAATCAAGTTTACATGCAGTAGCAAATGCTTCCCTGGTAAGCAGCTCAGGGCCAGCACCCCTCGCCTCCTGGTACGTAGCTCTGTCTGCTCAAGGCTTGGGGAAATGGTCTTTTGCTCAGCAGCAGGGACAGGGTGCAAATTCAGATTTCCTTTGTGAACCAGAACCCCTGCCCCCATGAGCTGCTGCTCAGCCTCCCTGCAAGGGGAAGGGACCCACAGCCACCCTCCATGCCGGTGACAAAGAGGAAAATTAAGTCTCATCAGTCCAGGTATCCCAAACTGCAGGGCTGGAGTGGCACCTGTTGAGCCTTTCTGCTGGGAAGCTAAAGCCTAAATTTTTAACATTTGTGTTTTTTTTTAAGAGTGGGAATAGCTGTCTGAGACCAGCCTGTGAGCTGTGTGCTGGCACCAGGGAGTGCTCTGCAGGCACCACCAATAGGGCAGCCACCCCAGCCCCATGGTGCCACAGGAAGGGTGGGCAGCATGTTTGCCTTCCAGTTTAAGGCTTTCTTTCCAAGCAGCCACTGGGGCTGCTGCTTAGAGGTTCCTCAGCTATTTCCAAGTATTGGAGCCCTCTTTGCTAGATGTTTTCTTTATGGTTGCTTGGTGTTGTTGTTTTTTTTTAAAGCAAAATCAGTGTTCATGTGGCAAGGGCTGTGTATCCGGAGTGGGGATGGGAGAAGTTCCTGTACTGGGTTTGAGGCATTGACCCCACCTTCTAAGGAAACCCACTCTGGAAGGAAGGTCCTGCAGTGGTGGCAGGAAGCCTGGAAGGCTTCCTCACTGTGCTGGTGAACAACCTAATGTAGATGGCTCCTCTGGGGCCAGTGTGTGGTGAAGGGAAGCAAAGCTGTTTCTGGTACCCACTGCCTTGCCTTTCCCCCTCTCCTCATTCCTGACTTCTACCTGGATGCCCAGATGTGCCACATGGCCAGTTCCCTGGGACAAAGCTGGTACTGACTCTCATAACAGAGCTCTCGGAGACTTTCTCATAGGCCTCTGCATCTTTCTTCCCACTTGTAATGTCTGGTTTAGACAGAGGATTTTTCCCCACACCCTGTACACTTTTAGCACTAGAGCAGCATGAGCTCTCTGCCTTTCCAGCTCTGAGATTCCAGCTGGGATCAGGTGCTGAATGAAGCCATGTCAATTTCAGTGTTGCCCTGATCGACAAGGACTTGGTACCAGAGCCTGAAGAGCCCTGCAGAGCAGCAAGGGCTTGGATGAAATCCGTAGGATTTCACCTGCCTTTCTGGAGGAAGGACGGAATGTGCAAGCCCCGTCCAGGAGCCAGGCGAGCCCTCAGGAGCAGGAAGGACAGGCAGAGCTGCACGTTCACACCTTCTAGGCATAAATTGATTAAAACCTGCTGCATTACTGCTCCCCTCCTGATGTTCACCAGGGTCGCACTAGCCAAGTCATGGCAGCAGATCCCTGCCGGTGGGGACTGGCATGCACGCCCAACTCGGGACTTGGGAATCAGAGTGTCCCAGCCCCTGGCCAGGTGGCATGCATGGAGGAGGATGGAGAAGCCTGGGGGAGGAATCTGCTCCCTGCCAGAGCAGGGACAGCTGATCCCATGTATCATAAAGCAAAACAGTGTTTTGTCAGTGCTAATCCCTCCACCATTCCTGTGGCAGTGGCGTTAGGGATAAACTGAACTTGCAACATGATATTAGGACATCTGTCAATACTCAGAGCTCCAGAATAAAAGACTCATTTGCTGCCCAGTCGAACAGGTTATAATCCTTCCCAATCTCCCTACAGCCAAATGCTGCTCATTGATCACTAGTGTTGCCCAAAGCAGCTCCTCCAGAGCTGAGTCAAGGGCCACAGACACACAACCGGTCTGGTTTTGAGGCCGGATGGCCACCGGTACGTGCCAGGGTTTGGCAGCACCGGGCTGCCCGGCGAGCCAGGGGTGCCTGGGGTGGCAGGATCCAGGGATCCGTGCTCCACTCCGGCACCACGGCGTGGGCTGGGGCTTGTTTCCACGTCAAGGAAACACCCGTCCCTCCACGCTGAGCCGTGCTGGTGTGAATCTGAAGTGCCTCCCACCAGCCGTGCTGAGGGTTTAACCACCCGCCACCAGGTTTTTGCCTCGTCCCTGTTCTTTTGGGCAGGTGGGTCTGCACCGTCCCACCGCGGGCAGCTCCGTGTCCGGACACGGGGGCTCGTCCTGCCCCTGGCAGTGGCCATGGCGCGGGCGGCCGGACCCAAGGCCGCCGGGGACTGACGGGTCCCCAACGGCACAGCCCGAGAGCACCGGGCAGCTCCTCAGCCCCGCCGGGACGGGCAGCTCCGAGGCCGCGCTGAGAGGCGGGGGGAAGCCGGTGGTGCGTCCCCGAGCCGGAGCTGCCCTGCCTGCCGGGGAGGGCACTTTAAGACACACTGACCAGGGCGAGCTGTAAATAACGCCGAAGCAGCGTTCACATGGAGAACCGGCAGCCCCCGGTGCCCCCAGCAGCGCTGGCCGCCGGCCCCGCGATCCCTCCCCGGCCGAGGCCCGGTCCCGCCAGCCCCCCCGGCCCCGCTCTTACCATGGCTCCTCGGTGGCAGCTCCGCGCTCCCCGGCGGGCGGCGGCGGGGCAGGACTTTTATCGGGAGGCAGCCGGGCTCCGTCTCCGGGGCTGCCACCTGACCGCGGCGCTGTCGGGGCCGCCCTCCGCCCGCCGAGCCGCGGTTACCAAGCTACGGCGGGGCCCGGCCCGCCCGGCTCTGCCCCCGGGCGGAGGCTGTTGGCGCCCGGCCCAGCCTTAAAGGCGCCGCTGCCCGAAGGGGACGGGGGTCGGGGACGGCGGGAGTCGGGGTCCCGCGGGCGGGGGGCGTGCGGCTGCGCTTCCCTCGGCCCCAGCCCTCTCGCCAAGTGGCCCTGTGTGACGTGGCAGGGTCCCTGTGGGGGTGTGACCACGTGTGGGGGGGCTTGGAGGGGTCCCTGTGGGGCTGGGGACAAGTGGGGGTTCCTGTAACGACATTGAGAGGGTCCCTGGGGGGATGGGGATGTGGTAAGGGCTATGAAAGGGCATGACGGGGTCCCTGTTACGCATGGGACATGTCATGTCCCCACGGGGACCCGACCAGAGTGTGTAGGGACCCTTCGGTGGTGGGGAGGTGCCAGAGTTTCTCTGGGGACTGGATGTGTGCCCAGTGGGGAGGGGGACAGCGCTAGGAGAGAGAGACAAGCCTGTTCTTTTGTGGACTCGGGACATCCTCGATCCCCAGCAGAAGGGAGGTGGCCTGGGGGACCCCTCTCTCTCTCATGGCTCCTCACGGGTGCCGTGCTGGGGACCAGGCGGGTCCGGTGGCAGCGTGGGCTGGGGTCCCCATGGAGGGATGGCAAAGGCAGGAGGATCCACACGGCAAAGGGAAGAGTTTGGCTTCGGCTGGAAACAGTCGGGCTAAGGTGGAAGGATCTGCTGCCACCCACCTCCCACCATGGCAGGGATGGGACACGGCTGCCTGGCCCTGGGGAGAGGAGGAGGAGGAGGAGGAGGAGGGCAGCCTCCGCTTTAACCCCCTGCCTGCTGGAGCGGAGCGTTGCCACCCCAGCTCGCTTTTGTTCGGTTTCTGATTTTGTTGTCCCACGTTCAGACTGAAATAGCAAAAATCCGTGATAGAAAGCTTCCCCTGCCCCAAGCCCTCTGGCTCGTATCTCCCTTCAGCAGGTTTCATGACTCAGCAGCCCAGATGGAGCCATCCCTCACAGCCCTCAGCACCAAATCTGTTTATTGCTCCAGAGGCTGTTTTTCGGAGAGCTTCGCTGCTTTATAACAGCCAGAGCTCTTCCTTAAAACCCTGCCTCTCCAGCGAAGGCTCTCGTCACACTCAGCGCGGAGGTGGGCAAGGAACAAAAATAGACAAATTAAGAAAACCTCAAAAGGCCAAAAAAAAAAGAAAATGTAAGGATTTCGGCTCTGCAAGCTCAAGGTTTGCTTTGCCTCTGAGTTGCAACGAGCTCTGCTCTTCCTCTGCTGCTTTCCTTGGGGCTGCACCATCTCAGAGGGCAGAGATGAGCCCCTGAGTGGTTTCACATCTATTGAGAAGCTAAGAAACAGATGAACCTCGGGAGTGTCTCCTCAGGAGCTGGGGTCCAGGGACCGTGTCCTTGGCTGGGGGTTCAGAGCCCTTGCAGTGCTACCTGGGGTGGTGTCAGCTACAGACAGCAGGATGGGGTTTGATGTGGCAGCCTCAGCAACCTGTGGGGTTTCCTCCCCAAGAACCTAAACCCTTCATTTCAGCCCCTATTTGACTGTCAGTAAATGAGAAATAGGCTCTTGCACAGCCCCAGTCCCTCATCCTGGGTGGTTCTTAACTACCCTGCACGGATGTTTTTAATGCTGGTGTAACTTGTGTGTTTAACCTTCACCCTGCCAGGAGCTTTATGTGTTTTTAGCATGGGTTTGAGAATGCAAGGAGGGAAACTTGGGAAGTCTTTCACCCAAGGATGCAGCAAATGCAGTGGGTACTGGAGGGAAAAGGAAATGTCAGGTCCTCCCTGGTAAAGGATTCACTTGTGGGTGGCTGTGAGCTGCAGAAAGGCTGGTGTCCCCACCCCTCCTGCCAAGAGCCATTTTGATCCAAATGGAGGTGCAAATGGGCCCGAGAGGGTTTGTTCTTGAGCACAGAGGAGGTGGCAGGCAGCAAGAGCTTTCTCAGACACCTTCTCACCCTCCTCCCTGGTGCGGGAGGCCAGCTGTGCCTCAGCAGGAGCCGATGCCACAGGAAGGCAGCCTGGTCTCCCATCAGCTCCTGCCCAGGTTGTGCCAGGCAACATCACATTGTGGGCAGGTTTCCCCACCTTCCTATAGGAACCTGTGCATCTCCTGGAAGAGGTACAAAGACCATAATGGAGCAAAGATGCTTGAAGTAAGACCAGACCCTCTCAATGATGGTGCTGGAGGGGCTCAAACCTACCTCACTACAGCCCAGCCTGGTAGACATGCCCTGGCCGTGCCTGGCATGCCAGGGTGAGCAGGGCAAGGTGCAGTCCTGGGCACATTCCCGAAGGGTGCGTCTGGCCCGCAGTCCATCAGCTGGTCATTAGGGCTATTAGCTTAATCACTGGGGTGTTTTCCTGCCACGCTCTGTGATCAGAAGCCGCAGGGTCACTCTGGCCGAGCAGGGAGCAGGCAGCTGCTTTCCTCGTGCTGTGGCACAAGCGTGCAGGGATCTGCCTCCATCCATCCTCTCCAGTTTCCATGGCTACGCCAGAGTTTACTCTTCCCCGCCTTTGGCTGCCTGCACGGGCGTGATGCAAAAAAAGGTTCTTGTGTGATGTAGAAAGCCCTGGGATGTGGGACCTCCTGGGTCCAGGGACACCTGCATCCCAGGGTGGACAAACCATGGAGCAACAGGCACTGACCGTTCTGGTCCCAGCACCTTTACGGTGTTTACAAGAGCAGTGGTGTGGCTTTTGGGCCCTGCCTTCTCCTTGCCTGCTTGATGGCAGCAGGGACCCAGGGGAGGCAGTGAGTGATCTCCCAGGGATAAATCCAGCTGCGGAGCCATCGACCACCTCTTGTTCAATGTGAGATGACAGCGCAGAGCAGAGATCCCTGAGCAGGCGCTCAGGCTGTGGCTTGTTAATGGGGGAAACAAAACCTGGGCTTTAGGTCACTCTGTGCAATTTAAGTGGTCGAACATGGGTCACTGGAGGCCTCTCAGGGGAGGCAAAGGGTCAAAACACAGCAGGATTTTTCAATTTGCTTTCCAGTGACACAAAGAGTGGAGAGCGTAGCCCATCTCCGTGGGCTGAGTTCTCTGGGCAGGGGCAGATTTTGGTGTAGGGGCTCCTGGGAGGTGGCTGGGGTGCAGTGGGCTGTGAGGACATGTGACCCATTACAAATGCACAGGGTGCTCTGATTCACAGGGCTGGCGGGTGCAGTGGGAAGGATTTTGGTAGCCCAGGTGTGTTTCACCAGGCCACATTTGGCTGCGGGGAGCCACTTAGTGCAGAGGCTTAGTCACTGCTGGGGCAATCATCAAGTCTTGCCCTGTCATTCCTGCCTGCTTGCTGAGCTGCCTGTGCCACCTGGAGGAAAGTACCATCTCCCAAGGCCAGTTTTCCTTATGCTGTCCCTCTTGATGGGCAGTAGGAGACTGTGGGCTCTCTAGGGTCACGGGAAGCAGTTCCACTATGTGTTTGTGGCACTGAGGGATCCCCTTGTTGTATTGACCAGTGGAGGAGCAGGGATGGTGCATTGTGCTGGGACCCTGTGGTATGGGCTGCATTTCAGTAGCTCCCCTGGCAAGACTCGGGGTGCAGAGGGGTGCTGAGATGCTGTTTGGGCTGGGGAGGGTGGAGTGAGTTTCAACCAGACTCTCACTCGCTGAGTCACGGGGCTGTGCAGCCATGGCGTGTGTGCCTCCAGCCCGGCTGGTGGGTGATGCTCTGTGTCCTTCCCTGACCCCTCTCCCTGTGCCCCAGGGAAAGGCTCTGTGGCCAGGCAGGGAAGCCAAGACTGGTGGACTGACGTGGCTGGGCAGCTCAGCCTCCCCAAAAGTGCTCCCTGCTCCTTGCACCTCTTCCACTGTAGCTGCTTCCCTCCCCATCCCAGCTCACCCATCACTGCCTGGTTTCTGGGAAACCATGCTGGGGGCTCTGCCCTATAGTGGGGACCTCAGACCTCTCCTGGAAGCCCAGCCTGCAGTGTGTTCTGGCAGAGCCAGCACTGCCCAGGGCTGTGTCCCCATCTCTTGTCATGGGAAGGGCTGGGGAGTTCTGGCACCTGCAGATTCCTGTTCACAAAACATTGAATTTCCAGACAGGCTTTGCAAAAGAAATGAGATATTAGTGATTGTACAGAAAGGTCAAGGGATGCCAGGTTGCTTTCTCTGGTGTAAAAGGTGATCCTTGCTCGGGGCTGGCAGGGAACCTGCGATGGAGCAGGCATTGCCTAACAGCTCCTGCACCACACAGGGACCCCATGTGCTCCAAGCTTGTGCTTCACCCCGTGTCTGAGTTTCCTGTGCTCTTTCCTCCTCTGTTTAAGGTGTGTTGGGTCCCTGCACGGTCCCAACCCAGTGCTGGGATGTGTGGTCCATCCTGTGGTTCCCCACTGGAAGCACATTCGGCTCCATGGGAAGCAGCCAGGGTGAATGGGGGCACAGCAAGATGGGGGGTGTGGGTGCTCATGGCATGAGGCTGGTGGGTCTGTGCCCTGGCACCCTCCATCGGCTCTAGTTGGGGGGCACAGCCTGGAAACTCGTGGGCTCTCCCTGTGCCACTCACTCGGTGCACTCTCTCCACACTCCCTAACGAGCCCCTGCTGGTTTTTCTCGGAAGGCTGCTGAACCAGTTTGTTGGAGGAGCAGAGGAGCTCGCTATGGGGCATTGCCACGTGTTTTGGATTTTTTCCTCTTTCGCGCTGCGCCGGCCAGGAGGGCAGCGCTGCTGTTGCTGTAACTGCAGCCGAAAAGCTGCTGTTCCAGTGCCGCGGTGTTTGTCTCCAAAAGGAGGTGGTTTAGGTTTCACGGCCCCCACCTGACAGGAATTCGAGCAGGCACTAAAACTAGGGCTTCTTGTGCCTTGGTTATCGGCGTTATCTGCCGGGCTGCAGCGGCCGTGGGGAGCGGGGGAGCCCCGGGTTTGCTGCGGGCAGCCCCCTCCTCCCCGGGCTGAGTCACGGCGGGGCGGGTGCGGGTGCTGCCGGTGTGACGGCAGCTGTGAGACCCAAAAAAAACCCCAGCAGCGATGCTGGTAATGACAGGCGGATAACACAGCCCCGGAGAAGATTCATACCACGCGTGCCTCATGCGACGGCTATTAGCGGTGACTAAGGCTGTGCTGGGATGGAGCAGCCACAGCCCCCCCGCATCGCCCGAGTCCTGGTGTAATTAATTCTGCAGGTACCCAGATCGGCACATTAACACAAACTGGCCGCCTTCCCACCTGTCCCCAGCTTTGTTCCATATTTAATCTTTCATGTTCACCTGAGTCTCTAATTAAGCTAACTGCAATCCTTAGCAGAGAGCCCACAGTGTACTGACGAGGGCTGGCATTCCAGAGAGCCGGGCATGTAAGACCCACGAAGTAGCCCACCCAAAAACCAATTCCCAGACTGATGATTTTCCCTTTGTTTTCTTTCTCTTTTTTAAATTTATTTTTCCCTCCTGAACTAACACTGGTCCCAAAGCAGAGACTTACATGCAAGCCCGTTTGCAGCAAAGTTCTCAAAAACACCGTGTGGGGACTGTTCCTCCTACCCACACACACCTTTATATTTTTTTTACAGCAAAGTTATGACCAGTTAAACGTATCTGAAAAGCTCTTTTACAGGGTTTCTTTTCACCGGCAGCAGCTCTTTGGAGAGCTTGTGTCTGGGTGAGGCAGGGCAGCGGGGAAACCCCGTGTGCTGCTTCCCAAGGATCAGCCCAAGGAGCCGGCCCGTGGCTCCTGCCCTGACGTCCCGCCTGTCCTGTGACAGCATCGCGGGTAAAAATAAAACCACACGCGGCGGCAGTGAATGGGCTTCTGATTTCCCTCGGTTGCTGCGTGGGTCTGGGCAATGGGGAGAGATGCACGTTGTAAATAGAACAGCATATCCATGGCAACCCCAACTTTTCATTATTGTTAATTACTTGCACAGCGCCAGAGTCGCGCATGGCGCTTCCCGGCGTGGATAAAGATAGATCCCCCCTTTCAAAGCCTTTCCAAATGACATCAAGGTGACAGCTTGCTCCTGGGAGGCTGGAGCCGGGTCTGGCAGGCAGCGAAGGAGACATTTTGTGAGAAGTCAGAGAGGAGCTGGGATTAGAGGAAGGAGGGACTGGCATGGCAGGGAGGCAAGCAGGAGGTCGTGGGCAGCTTTTCTCCCAAAAAACATCTTTGAGTGTTGGGAAATGGTTCAGAGGGCCCAGAGCAGCACAGACCTGGCTGGGATAAATGTGATGGGGAGAGGGGCTGTCCTGTGTTTTTCTTTCTGTTTAGTGGTGCTCGAGAGAGCGTGGAGAGGAGGAAGTGCCAGCGGCCATTGTCACTGAAGGGGCTGGGATCTGTTGGCACTGGCTCAAGCTCCTGAGCCCTGGAGGAGCCTCCTCCCAAACGCCTGACCTGTGTAAAACCCGTGCAGCTGAGCTTGCTTCTGTGAGGATGAGCTGGGTCTCAGCTGGTGCAGTTTGGTGGATTTTGTTCACTGGGTTTTATTTTATTGGAGGTGGTTTGAAAGTTCTTGGGTGAAGAGGTCCCCAGCCTACCTCCCCCCCTCAGCCCATCTGGCCCCAGTGGTGTTGCAAGCAGGTAAAATTTGCACCCAAAATCCTGCCATTGGGGTGTCTCTGGTGACTGATCGCTCATCCATGCTCAGACTGTGGGTGTGAGCAGCTGCAGGATGGTCATGCCTTGGTTGGGTGTGCATGGCCATGGTGCAGCCTCCCTTGTGCCTCCCCCAGCCCCAGGTTTCCACCTCATTCCCAAGCATGAAAATGGCACAGATAGAGCATTTTAATCCAACAGCCTTTTCCTGATGGAACTTTTCTGGCTTCCTTTCTGCAGCACAACACTATGTTGTATGAGAGCCTGGCAATTAAAGGTGACAGGAGGTGACCCCAGCAGAGGTGTGCTGGGAGCCGGTTACATCCCTGCTTGAGGGATGCCCTGTGATGGGGAAAAACTTGTTTGTGCACTTCAGTGCTACACCAGGGAAATGTCCTGGCCCTGCTTCCCTGCTGCCTCATGTTCTTCTACTTAGAAGTCTCCTTTCTGATTCCTCTCTTGACCAGCTACAGGATTGCAGCTCTCGCCTTCCCAGGGATCTTTCCTCCCTGATAGTTTCCAGATGGCCAAATTACTGAGCACTGCCCAAAGCACATGGCTTGGCAGCAGCTGGAGTTTGGGTAGTTCTGTTTGGTCAAAGTAGGTCCTGCTCGTGGTTCTGTTTGTGTCCCTTTGGGGTGAAGGAATGTCACTGAAGTTTGCTGATACCCCCCGTATCAGGATGGCCACAGTGGTACCTGTGGATCTGGCTCACCTCCTGCTTTTTTGTACAAGTCACAGCATAGGAGACTGGGCAAAGGTAGCTTGACTGTTTAACGTTAAAAGACAACTGGGAAAAACATTCCCAAGTATTTACATCTTACTTTGTCCATTTCTTTGGCAGTCGCAGTCTACAGTCTCAGTTTCTACAGACTTCAATCTTCAACATGTATTTTATTACTGTTGCTTTTCTTTAAATAGTAATATTTTTAGGTAATTTAGTGGTGACATCCATACAGCCTCTGTTGTGCATTTACCTCTTCTCTCTCATGGTGAGATGCAGATGGATATAGATCCAGACAGCTGCCTGACCTTTACAGTCTCATTCAAAGTCCAGGAGAATGGATTTAAGATTGTTTCAAGTAATTTTGATTTTATTACAAACCAAAATGCTTCACATTCAATGACACCTCAGGTACACAGGATAATTACTCTTTGGGGGAAAATGCCACCAAATCTAAACACTTTAAATAGGCATCAGTATAGTTGTAGCTCAGTTAAGCTTTTCCATGTGAGATTCCAAACTTGAGAGCACCCAACATGTCACCTGCTTTGGCTTTAGGTTACTTATGGGATGTTTGGTGTTCTGTGTTAGCAATGGAAGCTGTTTGATAAAGACTTTATTGCCTAGTTAACCATGCCAAACTGTGTCTGAAAGAACCATCTTCATAATCTAATTGTGTTTTAAAATACACGTTTTGTATGGAAGTCGTACAATGGGTTTTCTGATGTGACAGGGTGGGATGTGTGTGTAGTAACTTGTTGCACCTCATCATTGCTGTGTTGGTCAACTGGGTCTGTTGATACCAGTACGGTGAACTGAGAGAATGAAGCCCCAGGAACAGAAGGGCAGGAAGGGTGGGGCTGGATGCTCTGGGCAGTCTGTTGTGCTCTCTGCTTGTTATCTTTTGTGAGAAAACATCGTGGTACTGAGCATCTTCTTATTGATGTTTTGAAAAGGCGCTCTGGCTGTAACATCCAGCCTTTCCAACACACCGGAGCAACCGAGACTTACACAGAGGGATTATATATAACTTGGACAATCACAAATCAAATGAGGAGATGAAGCTTATTGGTTTGCACAGTGCTCTCATGCTGTGATACGTGCTAATATCGCAGGAAAGTACCAACTGTTGAGGAGCTTTCCTGCAATGTCTTTCCCATCCTTTATCACAATTCATTTAAAAGGACTGGACCACTGCAAGCTCTATTTTCATACCCTCGGGCATGTGCCATCTCCTTTGAAAGCTGACACTGTTTCAGGAGTACAAGAAGGGAGGGGACTGCGTTTTTATACCCTACAAAGTCAAAGTGTGACCCTCATTATGTTGTCCTCTTCTGTCCTTATTCTGTGTCACTGTCAGAATAAAAGTGCCGTGATTCTCTTTCTAGTTACAAGAGGTGTTAAGAGATGAAGGCCCATTCACATTTAAGATGAGCTTATTTGGCAAATGATTCTTTCCAGCTCTATGTGGCAGTGTAATTCTGACAACAGGAGAGTCAAAAGGAAACTAGACAAAGAAATGTCAGTATTCATACAATTTAACAAAGCTTCCTACTTGTTTTTACAAAAAAAAAAAGCCCCAGAAGATTTTAAACAAAAGGAAATGTCCTTCATTCAACACTGTTAAAATCTTTCAGCACTGTCAAAGTGACTTCAAAGCTTGTCCACATCTGTCTGCTCCAGCCAAAATGCTGATGTCTGTCCTCAGGCTTTTGTGATGTACCCTTCTCTGATAAGGAAGTCATAGATTTTCCTGGTTTTGTTCACATCGATCTTGATGAGTGCTCTAGCCTGAGCAAGTCTCAGGCCTCCTTGTTTGTTACACTCGTTCACTAAAGCAGCTTTATATTCTAAATAGGCTCCAGGGACCAACCTCACCATCTGACAGAGCTGGAAGACAAAAGGTGAAGTTAATAAACACCAACACTTGTCGTGCTCACTCTTTCTGCAGTCCCTGTTGGGGGAGTAACGTTGTGAATATTTTTCCGAAAACATTTTAAACGTGTTTTGTTTGCAAGGGGGAAGCACAACAGTAATTGCATTATGAGCTGTTTCGATCCACAGGTAGGGAGGGGAGGAGCTTGCCGGCTGCTGCATACAAAAACATTCCTGACTGTAAAATAAACTAGGAGGATGAAAGCAAGCTCTGGGCTCACAGGAGTGTAACTATGAGTGTGTCCTGTGTGGGCGTTGTTCTTTACAAACCAAGGGAAGTACACATGCCAAAGAGACTTGCAACCAGCAATTCAGCATGCTGGGCCAGAGCCAGGGAGGGCATCTGTCTATTAATCCCCTGCAGACTAAGTCTTTAATACCTTTCTACAAAAGCAGCCATGCACACAACGTCTTCCCCCTCCGGAAGCCTAGGGTGGAAACCACAGGGAGGGCATGATGTGTTGGGAAGTTTGGTAAAAGGAATTGCTTCTGAGAGTGCCTGTGCTCTGCTGTGAGGTTGCAATGCTCCCATTTAGCTTCCAAACACTGGCTGCCTTCTCCATGGTGTGCTGTATTGCGCTCCATAGAGATACTGGCTGTCTCCTCCTTTTAATAAGGAAATGCTTAATGATTGTTCCTCATTGATAGGAAATTGCAGAATTCAGAGGAACTCAGACTTTATGTCTCAGCTGACGAGGAAATCAGATTCCCCATATCCACTAATGGCCTAGGCACAATTATTTATATGCTGATGGAGCCAGAAATGCCATGTTCCATGGTGAAGCTGTGATCTGATTTTCAATGCTGCCAACTCCAGTGAAGGGGAAAAGCTCCCATGCAGAGGGAGAAGGCTGGAATACATCTGTGTTTTGCATACCCTGAAATCTGCCTTGTGGGCAATCTAAGGACTGATTGTGACTTCTATTAAAAAAAGTACCAGTCTTATACTTTGAAAGCTTTCCTGTGCTGCCTTTCACTGAATTAGGGGACAGGCCTACACTGGACTGAAAAACCCTGAGCCATAACTAGAGGGCAGGCCCCTTGCTGTGGTGTTTGCCTCTCCTGGGGGTCACAGTCCCATTTCTGGCTGCTTTGTTGATCCTCCCTGCATCTCTGATCATTTTAGGTGACTGTGCAAGAGCTGTACATGGGACTGCAAACCACAGCACCAGGCCAAGCCAAAACCATGGCTTAAGGAAACCCAGATTCCATTCTCTGCCACAGATGCACACAAAAAGCTTGGTATATGCACTGAGAAGCAGAAATATGGAGAAAAAAAAAATATGAAAGAACACCCTGTCACTGTCTCCATGGTTCACAGTAGTGTTTCAAGTGAAAAACCAACCAGAACTGGTTGAGGTTTAGCTGTGAGGTATCTGCAATACGAAAAGACCTACAGTGAAGCCCTTAAAATCCTCTGCCAATTAAAAAATTTCATAAAGAAAAAAATAACCCTTCTACTCACCCCAGCCTCACAAGGGAGGAAAAAAGGATGTCATACTCGGGAGGTTATGATGGTATGTAAGAACACCTTGGCTCACTCCACCTTTACTTTCTAAATAAGCAAACTTGCTGCAGCCATGTTGGATGTACAGTAACCGAAATCAAGAAGCCAACTGGAAAACCTGAATGCTTTTTGGAAGCAGGAAAGTGTAGTCAGGGCATACAGCTGAGGTGATTTTCACAGCACCTAAGGCAGATGGTGTGACCACCCCTGCACTGTGAAGATGAAGTTTTATGTAGATTATCTCTCTCCTTTCCTTACCTCCTTCTCCTTCTCGTTGAGTTTCTCTGTCCCTGGGAGACCCGTGAGGTTCAGTGGAGGGGCACTGCGTCTGCCTGCAGAGACAAGGAAGGAAAACACTGACAAATACTGGGAGCAGTTTGGCGGTGGCTGTTCCTTAGGTGTGTTATCACAGAGGCAATTAAATCCTGTGACATTAACCCAGTATGATCTCAGTGTTTATAGACAGGGTTATTTAAGGCTTAACACAAAAACGGTGCTGATGGTTTTGCAACTGCTGTGGTTCAGTGCTGTGAGTACCTGCATGAGGACTTTTGTGCTGTGACCCCTGGCTCACTGGCTTCTGGGAGGTACTGGAAGACAACAGCCTGTCATCCTGGCACTGCCCCTGGCTAAGCTGGGCTTTGCCTCCTGACTGAGGTGGCTCCTCCGGCCAGGGCAGGGAGGGCAGTGTGCCTGGAGGCTGCACCCAAGGGTGCACAGCTGTGTGACTGAACCCCAGCAGCTGGGAAGCCAGCACCTTGCCAGAAGGCTGAAATTATTTATTGGTGTGATTCAGCCAGTTCTCTGGAATTACTGGTCATTTCCCAAATAGAGTTTTCTTTAAATGCCTTTAGATATGATGCAGATACTGTAAAGCAAATGCAGCTTGTGGATTTATTTCCATCCTGATAAACAGTACTGAAAGAAACATCGCAACGCAGTCTGGCAGTTCTCACTTGTGCTACTGTTTTTAACTTTGCTCAGCTTTAACTGGCGCAGTTTAAACCTTCACAAGAGCTGTTTGCTTGCAGTGTTACTGTTTTTGGTTTGGGTTTTTTTTTCCTAATAGTATTTTTTTAAAACTTCCAGAGCTCGGAACAAAACTAGGGTTACTTACTTACATTTGTAGAAACTCTGTTGCCCCTGTGCTGTGGGTTGCATATTTGGCACTGTCAGATAGGTGTTTTTTTGTCCCAGGACAGACTTCCCAAATCTGGCAAAGTGATTATTAGATCTTGGAAAATCTGCAGCTCTATTTTCCCAAGAACTGTGCTGGCCACTGCTCCAGACCCTGCCCTGTCCGGGTCCTACCTCTGGGACTGGGCAGTCCCTTTCTCCTGTCCATCTGTAGCAAACAAATGAGCACCTGGCTGGATGAGGGGAGCCTGGCCAGGGAGAGAACTGAAGGGCTAGAAATAAGCTGGAGTTGTGAGTCTCTGGTTGGTGTAGAGGAAGTTATTTCCTAGCACTGCTCCCTCTTTCTGCAGCCTGGAATGAGTGAGTGGGCTATGATGAGACATGACAGAGTATGGTTTTACTTTTATAAACCTCGGAAATAATATACACACAAACTACAGTAAAGAAAACATATTAAGGTTGCAAAGTCAAGATCTCAAACTCTAGAAGTTAAGCAATGCTAATTTGCCCTCTTGTATATTCAGTATGATGCAGCCTTTAATTATATAGACACGTGGCAGTTTTTTCCGCAGCATCCTTGCCTTATTCAGTCTGCAGGATGTTTGTTTAATTACCAACTATATGGTATTTTGTTTGGGTTTTGTTCAGGATGTGATAATGGTTGTAAACATTGCAGGCTATCTGAGTTCTGTAGGCAAAGCAATTTGTGTTGTCTTGGGCTCTTCCCCTTCACTGGCCACTGAATACTTGACAAAAACATTAAGCCCTTCAGCTGAGGGGAGGCTGCACCCATTTCACGGACTCTGGGTGCCCAGCATGAGATCCACAATCCTGTCGTCTCTCCAAAACACTTACTGGACACTGAAAGAAGTAGGGGTCCTCTTGGTGGAAAACCACATAATTTGTGATTGCAGAATTAAAGAATATAAAGGTATACTCATATAAAAGGCAAACTGAAGTTGCACAGGCAACCTGTTTTGTCTCAGTGCTTGGTGCTGCAACCACTGCCTGCTTCTGAGGCAACTGCTTCTTGGTGATCTGCCTTCCCAAATTGCTCTCTGCTAGTTTCATATTGCAATGGTATGTACTTCATTAGAAAACCTGGATTAGCTTTACCTTGTAAAGATAAAATTTTCTCCTCATGTGAAAATTCTTTACTTTCCTGCCTTGTTAGTGTAGCTTTAGGATGGATTTTCCACCTGTAGTCAGAAAAATCTAGACATTCAGCAAAAAACCCTACAGGATTTGCACATGGAATGAATTGCCAATTGAGGTAATGACTTGGGCAGTGCTTAACCATGAGACCTGAGGACTGACACTTTTGCACTTAAGCAAGAGTCACTCTCCAGCTGGCTGTCAGAAACAGTATTGCTGATGTATAGTTGGCTCTTTATCACAGACCATCATCTAGCAGTTACCTGAATTTGAAGGAACTGGTACCGTGGGAGTCAGGCCGGAATCACTGAAAAGAAAGGAAATATTCAAATTGCCTTCATGTTTTTTTCTTTTAAGAATAACTGTATATATTGGCACTGAAACGACTTTTTCCCCAGCTTCTAATAATTATACAATTCAACTTGCATAAGTCAAGCCCTGATCTGAAGCCAACAGGATTTAGAAATATTTAGCACTCCCAGATTAAAGACCGTGTCTGAAACTGGTTTTAAAAAAAAAAAAAGGGAGGACAAAATAAAAAATTCAGTGTCGACTGATGAGGGAAATTCTACATCATCTTTTCAGACCACGTGGCACACAGGATGCACTTCCTTTGCTTTGCAGCTTGCTCCTTAAATCAAAGTGCTTGTGCAGGGTGACGACACGTTAATAATGCTGCTACATCTAAAACAATCTGAAACATTTCAAGTGTCATCTGTGCCCTCATTAATATCTATAAAGACTTCATTTCCCTCCATGACTTTATTAACAGCAGTTAAGCTACTGAAATATAGAATACAGAAAACTGAGGTTCTGAGCCCTTACTAGCCACTATCTTGCCTGCACAAGCACTGTTGCTGTGCTCCACAGTTTCTTGCCCTGCTGGGTTTTGCAGGCTGTTCCTGCTGTAATAAATGGGGAAGGCATTTGTTGTTAGCAGACAGAAAAATGATGCACCTGGCTACAGCAGAGGTGTGTAAAAAAGCAGAGTCTTACTGTGACCATACATGTCAGCTTGTCTGCTGAGCCACTGCTGGCAGGCACTGCTGTCCTGGATGTACTGCAGCACCTCAGACAGCATGGTGCGCTTCAGCCGCTCCTCATCCCGGCTCTTCTTCAGGTGATCATATGTCCTGGCACCTATGGGAACAGACCACCTTCTTCTCACCAGCTGCCTTGGTCAGTATTTCCAGACTGTTGGTTTTCCACTTTAGGAAATAAGTGAGAAACTGTTCTCTAGCTCTGAACCAGACTCTGATATTCTTCCTCATGACAACAACTTGGCATGGGAATGTTTTAGATTCCACCCTGTGCCCTTCCCCCCATTAATTTCAGGCCAAAAACAAACAAAAAAGGCTTCCATGATCCAATTTTGGGATAAAAAAAGCTATTTCATTTGTGTAGAGGTCTCAGGCCTCTCTGCATATCTCACACTTGTTGATATCCAGCAGAAGTGCCCAGAGATAAATATGCACTGGAGACCACTGTGTCATGACACCTATTTTTTTTCTTTTTTCTTCCCTGGATCTTTTGCACAGTGGTGACTAAAGCAGAGCCCTGTGACACAGCATGTTCTTCAAGCTGATGGCTTAAGCCAGCTTTAAAAGAGCACAGCTGGAGTGGAGCATTATTGCTAAAGCCTTGTTCAGTTAAAGAGCTAGGCAAACGCATTTCAAAAATAAATGTCTTTTTATTCAACACATCCTCAATGTTGTAAAATCATCCTTCCACACCTTGATGAATGGGAATGGGCTGAATAATGCATCAGGTACTTACTACAGAAGCTGGTGATTCCTGCTGCTCTGTATTCCTGGAGTCGCTTTATTTCCCTTCGCAGCTCAAATTCCACTGATTTACCCCAAGAGTAAGCAGAAGGGAAATCCAAAAACAAATGTGAGTCAGTGGGGATGTCAATGGGCTGTGGTGTATGTTGCTGTTTCTTACTTGTCTACATATCTGGCTATGAAGTACAGAGAACCACGGCCCGGCTAACCTCTCTGCACAGCCTGTATCTGACCTCAAACTCACTCTGTCACAAGACTCCTTGAGCAGAGATTCAAGTGAGTTTCTAGCACTTGTGTGCTCAGGAAAGTTATCTTTATGCTCTAACAGTTCCTTTGCCATATCCTGGACAAGGCAAATAACAATAATGTAGGATTTCTGGAAGGCATTTCAATAGGTTTGACAAATTATTCCATCCACGCTCCTTGCAGCATCTAATATTGTCTCTGAATATGATTTTCATAACTGGACCTTCCAAATTTTTTCCTTGCAGACAACTGTTTTTCTGCAGTAAGATGAACTACCATGTTTCTTTTCCTTAAGAGATATTTACTGCCTTTTATCAGCTGGCTACCAGGCATAGCTTAGTTTTACAGTAAGCAAGTTTGCTTGTCTTGAATTTGTTTACTCATCTTACTCAGGAGATCTGTATAATGTGTCTACTTGACTAGCAGGTTAACTTGAGGACTTCACTGTCACTACAACAACAAAATCAGGTTCTAGGACTAGCACTTGGCATGTGGGTCTCAGGATTTTGCAGGGTCATGCTCTTGGTATTTCACACAAGGTGTCTTGAAAATACAGTCGCAACTGTTTAAAGTGCTTTGTTCCTTCTAATGAGCAACAATTTTCTCAGTTTAAGTCAGAGAATTAAGCAGGATGTAATGACTCGTACTGGAATTTGACTAAATGCATGCTATGATTATGCAGAAAGACTCAGATGATTTGGTGATGGAACAATGCCTCTCCCTTTAAGGTAAGGGACATAATGACAGCTGCACTATATAATTATGTACACATAAATAGCTAAACATGTATCTTTCAAAGAATTCACAACTTGCTGTGAGCTCCCCATTCTTGATACAGACCTAATTTTTAGAGACTTTGTTCTTCTAGTGATATAGAATCCCAGTAAATGAATAGTGGTCTTTTGATAAGAAAATACTACTTCTAACATATGACCAAAATGGTCAGTCAACTGGGAAATGAAACAAAAAACTCAGACATGGTTTTGTAGAAAGAAAACCACTTGCTGCTCATTTAATGTATCAAGTGACAGATGTATTTGTTTTTCTGAGCTAGTTAGATGGGGAAGGAGGGGAAAAACTTTCTCCTGCCCTCCACAAGTGGCACGTATTTAGGAAAGGTTGTAGATGATGCAGCCCCTCATTGTGCCTAGTGGAGAACATCAGTTCTGAAAGCCTCACAGTACTCACGTGCATGGCTTTCAATGAACTTATCATGCTCTAGTGGTCCAAGGATCCGCGCAAATCGTCTCATGGCTTCGTACAGGTCCTGAACCTCCTTTGGGTATCGCCTCTCCAAAACTAGAGAGGGGAAAATTATACACCTTATCACTCCTACTGTGAGAATAAACTCAGTGGAACCTGAAGTGACTACCAGCCTCCCTGGACTGCCCAAAGATCCAGACTTGGCACACTTCTTGGCCATTTTGGTGTCACAACTACAAACTGATCAGTGAAAAGCAACAAAATTAAGCAGCCCTTACAATTCTAAAAGCATAAAGGATGATATTTAAATGTTGCTTGATCATTTCTTAGAATAGTGGGATGTACTTGAAAGGCCCAGATTTCACCTTCTTCCCTCTCTCTACTTGAAGCCCAAAATGCTTCCAAAGAGCAATTCTGAGGCACTAACTAAACCACTGAGCTTGGAGTAGTTAGAGCCAGCCGGCTGGAAACAGGGCAGGAAATCAGCTGGAATTCAGGCCACCTGAATGTGTTCCAGTATGAATAAACCACACTGGAGCACTGGAAACTGTGAACATGTGAAATTCTACTTCCTGGGTAAAGGCCACTTTGAAGTTAAGCAGTTACATCGGATACTCACTCTGAAATTTTCTGAGGTTGATTAGGCCATGATCTCTTATAATTCTGTAATCGAGAGCAAAATGGTATTAATAAAAGGCTTCGACTGATGCGTTACCTCATAAATACAAAGGCTTCAGAAGCAACTTTGATTTATACCATCAGAGGGGTCTAAAAGTGAACACATATGTAATTTCCATAACCTTTGAGCTGGGGAGCTGAGAAACATAATGTAGTGATGCAGCTTTAATCAGGCTTTAATCAGAGGACATTTGGCTAGTGGTGTGCATTAGTCCAGCTCTGACAGCACTAAGGGAGCTACAATCACTTCCAAGGTTTGAAATAGCTGCTTTAGGCACAGATTTTGCATCTACTGCATCTAACAACTTGTCCTTCCAACATCAGAGGTAAAGGAATGTCTCACAAAGTGTGATTTCCAGCTTCAGGAGGGACAAATTTCCTGCTAGAGCAAGAGAGATGGATTGTCCATTTCATCACTGGGAGCAGGATGAAGGAATTTTCTCATGACAGCTTAGATTTTAGGAAGTGGAAGATAACTTAGGCAAGTCACAAGTTTGAAATGCTCCTGACAGGATCAGGGAAATGAGCAGTGTAAAAAGGCAGGTAAGATATTTACAAGTGCATGACAAAAACAACTGTCACAGGTTTCAGCAAATGTCATGTGGTTGTTGCTATGTAGTGATCTAACAAACGCATGACTTTGCAAATGATAAAGAGATACTACAACGTTAGGCTTGTCAAGGTCAGGTTGGAATTTGCTCTATCAAATAATTAATTTTCTTTAAAAGAATATTCCTGCCCCGTGTTCAGCAGTGACATCCACACTCTTATTTCATTTTCCAGATTTTTGTCCTATCCTGCTGTAGAAACTTGACAAAAACTGACACTGATTTGAGTAACTCAGCCTTGTGGCACTTTCTTTTAGTATGACATGATTTGTCATAATGGAAATTATACCACATCAATATTTTTAATTTATGAATTAAAAAGAACTAGGTCAATACACATCAACTCTTACCTGCCAGCAGAACTGTGCTGTATTATGAGAAGGAATGAAGGAGTCTTACCCCAGACTACTAATTCTTATAGCAGGGAGTAATACAGCAAGATATAATTTTAAATATTGAACAAAGTATTTGAAAGTTATAATAAATTTGAATGTAATTAATAGATGGAGTCCTTCTAAAAAGCTGTCAAATGAACTGAATAAATTATTCACACTCATGTCAGCAGTACAGTTATCTTCATTACAAATTGTGGAAAAACTAACTTATGGACCACTAAGAATTAAAAATAATGATGCAAACATTTCTATGGACAAAATGGGGGCTCAGCAATTAGTCATAGACTAGCAGCGTTTTTTTTTGGTTTTTTTTTTTTTCCCCTAAAGTAGAACATGAATAATGTGCAGCCCATCAGCACTACATAGGGAACAAGAAGAGCAGAGATTTGCCTCTCTTTTCTGGTCCCTAGCCGTGGATCTGTGACCAGTTTCTCAAGTATTATTTCAGTTTCTCACTCTGCAAGATGGCTTTGTGACCTTGTGAGTTGTGCTGGGAGGTTAGTTAGTTATATGTAACTGGATTTGAGCTGGCCATATGAACAGCACTGCATAAATGACTTTCAGGCAGAAAAAGGACTGGAAACCAGGTTTTTCACAATTAATGACTTGAGATTTTAAGGGAGAGTTATGGTGTGTAGGGGGTCTTTGTCAGCCATGTATACAAATAAGTACCAGGGTCTGTTAATCTGTGTTTTCTGGGCTGGTACTTTTGCTAAAACCATCTGCCTGGTCCTAATCTGTGCACAGAAGGAGAGCCACACATCCAAGATGAAGCTTCTCATGCAAATCTCATAGCAGAAGGTCTCCATGCAGGGGAATTGTCTGGAAGGATGCTACAGGAAATCAATTTTGTTTAGTATTAGGACAACGCTGGGACCAAACCATGGTAATGAAGGAAAGGAACACAGTTAAGGCTTGAAAACTCACTTTTTTCTTCTTTGTCTTTCCTTTAACCTGGAGTGGTAGATATCTACAACTGCAATCTTTAGAGCTGCAAAATAATAACAATGTTATGACAGAATACATATGTAATCACTGTCTTAGGCTAATTTCCAAGCATTTATGTACATGGTAGGTTGAAATGGTGACTCTTCTTTGCTGTTTTAAATCCTGTGGCAATTTTACAGGGGCATAAAGTCACTAGAGACTAATCCTCTGCAGACTGTATGTGCAATCTGTGGGAGCTTTCTTTTGCTTACTGCTTCCAAAGGCATTACTCCCTGTAGACAAGAACCTGGGTAGATCCTGAAAATTCTTTTCCTTCTTGAACTATTTTACTATTAGCACTTATTTGTTCCTTCACACATGCATTTCTTAAGTATTCCTTCTCCTGAAAAGCAAATATATC
This sequence comes from Apus apus, assembly GCF_020740795.1. NCBI lineage: Eukaryota > Metazoa > Chordata > Aves > Apodiformes > Apodidae > Apus > Apus apus. Next base: position 5,695,494 of record NC_067299.1, on the reverse strand, counting down.
AAATTTAAGGATCTGAGGTGTCATCTTTGGACAGATACTTCTTTGCACAGAACTCCAAAAAATAAAGACACAGTTCTGAACTCTGAAGATTCAAGTAGCCTTTCCTGCAGTTCTTAAAAACATCTACAAGATTTTAGCTTGTTAACTTCTAAACTTATCTGTCTGCCAGAAGAACAAAGAGAATAGTTCAGGACAATGTGAAGAAGCACAGGAAAAAGCCATGCTCATTAGAAATTGTAGCCTTTTCAAACTCAAATCTGTCTGCAGTCTGGCTGGTCCATTCAGAGATCCTTCAGCTTCTTTTTCCTGGGACCATTAGGTTAGTAAGCTTTTTTGGCAAATTCTTGAAAGAAAAAATAAGACACCTATCACCTTCCCTCCCCTAATTTTTTTAAATAATACAACAATTCTAGGTCATTAAGTAGGCGAAGAGTTGGCTCATTTCCTGGTTGGCTATTTCCCCTTTAGGTTAATCATTTCAACACACTCTCAGAAGGAAGAGGCTCACAACTTGACAGTGGGTTTTACAGTCTGTGGAGACAACACACAGCTCCCTGAAACTAAGCAAGAGCATGTCCCCTTCCCACCCTCTGTGCTGTGTAAACAGGGCTGGCCTGAGCATGACAGAATCCAGAATCCACTCCTCTCTAGCTACAAGAAAAGAGCAAAATTGATACTGGCAGTTTATTGATTGCACTCTTGGATAAATAATTAATAATGCAATTAGGAAAGAAGTGTGGTTATGCATCTGTTTTAAAATACATATTTGTATGTAAACACCAGGAAGGCCCTAATCTCTAGGCAATTCATCCTTGCAGTCCTTGGGTAATAAAATTCCTTATAAACAGAGACAGCTGAAGCCTGAGGGCCGTGAGTGTTGGCTCAGGAGCCAACAATTTGGAGTTACAGTTGCTCATCCTGTATTAGCAAAAAAAGAATATCTCCAATTTATACAAAATTTATCTGATATTCATCTGAGAGTGAAAGATGATATGTGAAGATAGGAGGGGTGGTACAATATTCTTACTCCTTTTTGCAAATTTATTGGAAAAAGAGTGTGGAAGAATCATCATGTGTTTTCATAAAAGAGGTATTTAAGTTTCCTAATTTAAGAACAAGCACAGGTAGCAAATTCTTCTGCTTGCTTAAATGTGGGGACAAGAAATTGAGAAATGCAGCAAGTTAAACATGAATGAAAAAATACTACCAAGTGTTGGAATCAGTGCTAATTTATGTATTATATTTATATATTGTTAAACCCTGTGGAAACTAAGCTATCATGTTGTTTCCTGGGGTTTGAGGGGGCAGAACTTAATAACTACATGCAGAAATTGCATCGGAGAACCTCTATAAATATCACATGTAATTATCTACCTATAATATTGCATTTTAATGCTTTCACCTGAATGCACCATTTTCTGAAAGAAATTACAATCAGCTGGGGAGGAGAAGGAAGGTTCATGAGAACAAAGGAAGGAAAAAAAATTGAGCTTCTGCTTACAGATAAATTAGTATTTGCTGCCACATGCACTTTTGGAGGGGGCTTTTGTTTTTAATAGACATATTCACACAGGAACAGCTGATTACAAGATCTGGAATGCATGAATAACTCAGACTACTACACTGTTACATGCTGCATTGAAATGAGAAAAGAGCTGCTGTGCGAATGAGAATGATTTGCCTGTGCTTTTCCCCATGGATTATACCAGGGAGGCAGTTGTTTGTGTTGGTAATTGTAGATAATCCAAGCTGACACTGTGTTCAAAGTGTCCATTTTGGAAAATGATAAGGTTCTTAGGGATGGTCAGAGTAGCTTTGAAGGATCCAGTGATAGGCAGAAATTCAAGGCTCCTTTCTCCATTCCAAAAAATCAAAATATTTTGGTTTCTCAAGAGTGTGTCCAAAACAGTTTCTTTGCTTCTCATTCCCCTTCAGCCTCATTTGGTCTGCAAAAACTTTTTTGAACACTAATGAGTGAGACCTTTGTTTCATGCTAGCTAACCTCTGTCTGGCATGCAAGGCCCAAATAATGGGAAGAATGGAAACTAATCAAAGTAAACAGGCTGTGTACCCAGTTGGTACAAACTTAATGGCTACAATCCAAATTCACTCTCCCTAGGGGAGAGCAGGACCCCAGGCAAACAAGAGGATCTGCCTTCAGAGCATGTCAGGAACTTCCCCAAAAGAGTAAACATCATGTAATATTTAGGAGGACATTGGCTGCCTTGTATCTTATAAAATGAAATTTCACTGCTCTACAGGCAGAGTCACCATCTATTTCCACTCACTCCTCGACTTGTGGTTTCAGCAATTACTTTCCAGTGTTACAAGTAAAAATCATTTCTATGGGAAGGAAAGGAGAGAAAAAGCCTGGAAAAAGATAAATTCCTAAGGTTATAATTTAGTCTGAGGAAAACTTGTAATTCATGAAATATTTAAACACTCTGGGCTGACTGAGATTTGTAACTACTTGTTTCTTTTGATCTGTCCATTATGTTTTTGTTTAACTGCAATATGTATTTGCATGCACTTACTTGCAAGTAGTGAAGAAAAATTATCAGTTCAATATGTTAATTAAAACATAAGAGATTTCATTTTATTTCTCCTATCTCACTAATATCAAGAAGTGACTGAACAGTGCCTGTGACCTCCTGTGTGGTGGGAGGAGCTGGTGAGACAGCAGGTACAGGTGTCTGAGCTCCTCAGAAAAGGCTCTCTGGGAATCTTCCCACCTTGTATCAAATTGCATTCTACCAGCTTGTGGAAATACTGAGAACTTCTTCAGAGCTGAGTAGAGCAGAGACAGAGAGAAATAAAAGAGGGAAAATGCAATTATATCAGGAAACACAGGTCAAGTATGTTAGATCTAGGACTTTTAAAAAATCTATTTTTACAAAATTTTAGGAAAAGCAGAGCAGTGTAGGGAAGTAGAGAGTAGGGAAGGGAAGAAGGGGGAACTCCTTTACGATGAAAGCATGAAATATTCCTGTGTTACATGCAACCCAGACATTGCAGCACTGATTTGTGGCTTGTGAAACAAAAGAAAGAAAGACCATAGAAATTATTCTGGTTGGTGTGTTCTCAGGGTCTGGCTTGAGTAGTTTTCAGAAAAAAACAAACTGAGGAGTTTTTCACAAAGTTGATACTTAATCTATGCTGCAAGACTCCATTTCTGTGGGCTATAAAATGTGCTAAAACCCTGTTCTACATCTTTACCTTTTTAAAGAAAAAAAGGTTGCTGTTTGGCCAGCAAAAATGTGTCTCAAGCAGGTGTGGAAGGCAAACACAGGGCAGCTTTCCAAGGACTTTTCTGTAAGATCTAGTCTAAGAAGTTTGCCAGTGGGCAGGGCTGGGGTTAGAGGCACGTTGGAGCCGCCACCTGGAAGCAGTGGGACAGGCACCCTTGGGAGAGAGCAGGTGAACCTGGGCCTCCAGGGCTTCTCACAGCTCCTCTGCCTGGTAACTAGAATGCACAGAGGTTTCTTAAGCCATCCACATCCCTGTCCCTGCCTTCAGATCCAACTGCTGAGCCAACTGCTGCATGAAATCTTAACAATTAGTTGCAAAATATTCTCAAGCAATCAAGCAAAGTCAGGATCTGAGATCTCTGGGGCTGCAAGACAAGGGAGGGTGTGGCTCCTTCATTCTTTTTGGTAACTTGGAGAAAGGCAAGATCTAATTCCAAAGTTTTTTTTGTTTTGTTTTGTGTTTTTTTTTTTTTTAAATAATTCTTTCTCTCTCCAAGATGCCTCATGTAAAAGAAAAACAGCTGGCCAGACTCTGGGGCTTCATTTTTTAGAGGCATTCTCTCTCATGTGGGCAGATCTAGGACAGCTGTGGGAAGGAAGGTGCCAGAGTCCCTGAGCTAAGGGAGAGAAAATGTAATTGGTCATGGTACGTAACCTCTGCCAAAGAGTTTTCACAGGGTAAATGCCTGGCATCCTATGCTAAATATTGAAGATAACTGAACAATGGACTAGAGAACATCCAATGAAATTATCAGGCAAAAGATTTGACAGACAGAAGGAAGTATTTTTTCACACAACACATAATGAAATTGTAGAAGTCCTAACTCAATTGTGGAACTCACTGCTACAGGATGTTACAGGGGCAAAAGTAGAAATACATATAGTTCTAACAGTAGTTAGTTAAGCTCATGGAGCACAGATCCTTTGGGGAAAATGGTCAGAATACAGCTTGTGGCTCAAGAAGTCTCTAAACCTACCACTGCAGGAAACATGGAAGATACACCAGGAACAGTGTCAGCCTACATTTGCCTTTTCTTACATTCTTTTCCTTTTTCTTACATTCTTCTCCTGTGAGGGTACTAAGAGGACACTGAGCCAGATGAACCAAAGGCATTGGCTCTGCACAGCTTTATGATATTCTGAAGAGATGAGGAAAACTGGTTTTTGCACTCAGATTGACAAACAGGAGGCTGGGAGGAGATATCTTAAATCGCTGAAACGTGCAGTGGGAAATGTGAGGGGTAAAGCAGCTTGAATGAGTATTAAGCTACCAATTAATTAACAGGACTAGGAAATTATTTTGCTTTTTCTGCTTACCAGGACTAAGTATAGGACACGAAAGCAAGAAAATGTACTTTTAAATCCTAATAAAAAGAAACAGTAGAGGGGTGGCATGATGAATCTGTGACATGTCAGTCCCCCTTCCAATAAACGTTAAAAGGGAAGAGAAACTGACATACGAGTCTCATAACCTTTTCTGAGCCAAGGGAGTTAGCATTCCTTAAAACTCTGTGCACTGCTAAATTTCAAACTGATTTTTTAAGTTTGGAAAGACTGTAGGAAACAGGATTTGTCTGTCTCCAAGGGGTGCTAAGGGCTTGAGCTTAGAACTGCCTCAGACAGATGGCAAGATTCTGACGCATAAACACTTGTATGTTCTTATAAATGTGCAGAAAAGTATGATATTTCCTTCTCTATAGATTAAAACTTCATTTTGATAATTCCTGTTATTTGATATTACAAAGGCAACAAGGTTCACAGAAACTCAGTAGCAGTAATTGAACTCGTGCAACAACCATCCTCTTCATAGTAAAAAAGAAAGTTGTTCCATACAGCTAATGCTCCTGTGACTCCATGGGCATGTTTAACAGCTGGAAAGCCACACAACTTCAGGAGCAGAACAGTTTCAGTGTGTTGCAGATAGTCTTAAACTCCACACCACCCTGCTGCCTGTATCAATACCTACCCTGATATCAGATTTCTGAAAATGACAGAGGTTAGATAAAGTGACAGATCTTCTAAGAAACTAGACAGAGTAGGGGAAAGGAGTATTAGCAAAGAGAAAGAAGTCTTGCTCTTTCTGAATCAGAACAGAAGCTGTGTCTTGCTCTCATGCTCACAAACATCCTGTAGATGGGAAGAACATATTTCAGCTGGGGAGGGGAAGTAATATTAAGGCATTGGTGTTTCTGGTTTATAATAGGGCTGTAGGTCTGTTTGTTCCAACACTGCTGTCCTGCTGTTTCCAGACAAATTAGTAGCTTGGATAATTTGCTTCTACCTAGCTAAGCTTCCTCTATAGTTTATACTGAATAAAATATTTGTGTGTTTCCTAGGGAGGTGCCTACTACTAGTGAAAACTATTTGATTTCAGTCATGTTTTACTTGACAACTGGCTACATTTCAGTAGGAGGTGAAGTGCATTGTTTTACATGTAAGTACCATTTGCATGTCAATTGATTAAGAGTTTTTAAAATAGATCTGAAATAAGTACCACAGAAATGCCAGGGTTTGAATCCCAGTGTGTGGAAGTGAGCTCATTAAAAATGCATGCTCACTTTTTAAAAGGTGTGTAGAGAAGAACAGACCCAATGAAGTGTTGTCCAGGCCCTCTGAAACATTGTTTTCAGGCAGTGCTTGAAATAGGGGACTCACCATGCAAAATGTCTGAATCATCTTCTACAAAATCAATATCTCTCAAATCCCATTCAGCATAGTTGTCAAACTCCTGTAGAGATGATTAATTGTCACTAACTAGCATTGCAAAATTGGTATGACATTTCAGTGCATGCAGAAGTACTAAAAGCAGAGATATTTACTCATAAACAGCTGTACAAGTTTCCATCCTTGATCAACATAGATCACAGGGAAGCTTTAACTAGGGAACATATGACATGCACCCCCGTGGCTGGAACTGGAACAGGATGCTGCGCTCAGATAATGAGAATTAATCAGGTAATCTCCATGACTCCCACACTGTGGTGGAAACTCTGCTCCAATGTTCAAAAAAACAACAAACCCCTATATGTCTGAATTCATCACTGCGTGTGCAGGAGCTTGTTTTGCAACAGGAACCGGGGCCCTGGGCCCACAGCTAGAAACACTGAAAACAATGCAGGTCTTTCAAGTGCTCATTGGATCAGGCTCCTCTGTGCTCCTCTACAGCGAGTGAAATGGAAGCGTGCTGGAGCTGACCCCTTTCTCCAAGCATCTAATTCTCCACGTCCAGCAGCTTACATAAAGGCCATTCAAGCCTGGACATCTGGTGGGAGCCGCAGGCCTGCAGCGCCGCCTCGCTCGTTAAACCCTGCCCTTCATCACTCTGCCCTCTCACGCTTTGTACCTGGAGAATAAAGACCTACAGGCAAACAAGCCCGCGTTTCCTCATCTCGGGTTCAGCAGCAAGCTTAAAATAATGAGAGAGGAGAGAGTCTTACCTCGACAAAGTCAGCTCTGGCTGGCATGTACCCAGCCATGTCCCTGGAGAGCAAGGAATCAAAAGTAGGCCGTGGGGGATCATCAGCAGCTGAAAAAATAAAGGGGTTTGAGGTGTTGTGTAGGGCTTGGGGTCTTTTTTAACACAAAATTATCTGTAAATATGTGTTTCTTTCGCAGGAAAAGTGGGAATAATTAGTTGAAGAAAAACACCCCGACTGGGCTTTTATTCTGCTTTATATACAGAAAAAGACTGAGTTCATCCAGAGGAAAATGCATTAATCTGGAGATCTTCACAGTATTCTCAAAAGTCAAACACAGAAATTCAAGGTAATAAATAGGTTCTAAAATGTAAACTCTACATTTCAGAGCTCCGCATCCCTCTGGTAAACCTCTGCAGATCACTTGGTCTCAGCGTGCAAGTTCTTTTAGTTAATAGCAAGAGGGGTGTTAAATCTGCCATCTTCTGGGTGCCATTTACAGAGCTGCAATTAAAGCTCCACAGTTCTGAATTTTTACAGTGCTTCCCAACTGAGGAGCTCCATGTTTTACAGTCAATAATGGACCGAGGCTCACAACACCCTTGTGAAGGAGCTAAGCACTCCAAGTCCCATACTACAGTTAAAGCAAGTTGAGGCACAGAGATTTTGTCTTGGCCCAGGTCACATAAAAAAATCAATGACAGCCAGGGACAGAACCAAAATTGTCCAGTTCCTGCTGCTTTAGCTCTAACCACTTTATTGTGAAATTCAAGCCTCCAGATACCAAGCAATATTTTTTTTTTTTATCCAGCCATTTTAGGGAGCCTTATGATAGAACAGCTGTGAGACTGGGGGAATTCTAAAGATGTTTCATTTAAGAAAAAGCTGGATATTTGTTTATTAGTGACATGTACACTTCTTAAAGGGCAGTTTTAAAAAGAGAGATGTTAAGTCAGTGTAGTTTAAAGTGATCAGCAGTTAGGCCTGGCACACAGTGGCTCATCAGATACAGTGTTTTAAAGGTAGAAGCCCTTCTCAGTCAACTGTGCAGGGCCTGAACAAGAGAAATAACCACCCTGGCACAATGGTGAGAACTCTCACTGGTGTTTACGGCGAAGGACGTGCTGTTGTTCCCTGCCACATGTGAAGTAGCTTTGAGTTAGTTGTCTCTTAAATTAATATGCACGTCTAGGCTTTCGCTGCAGCGATTTCTGTCAGTGACCATGTCCAGTGGCTGTGCAGGAACTTCTGGTTTTGAGAGCCTGCTGGATCAGGGGAAGCTCCCCGAGTGTTCCCGTGGGCAGGGGATACTCACGGTGGAAAGGAATGGCTGTTTCGTGGTGCTGCACCTCCTCCGCCTGCTTCAGGTTCAGCAGCGTAGACGCAAACAAGGGATTGTTGATAAAGTGTTTCATGTAATGCTTCTCACACTCCTCCTTGGATTTTGTACACATCTGGTTGGCTACGTCCTGCCTGAAGTGGGGAGAAGGGGAGGCTTAGTATGAATAACACAGAAAGGTCGAAGGGTTTTTTTTTCTTAGTGGGAAAAGATCATTTTGGGCAAGAGGCTGATCCCACTGTGTGCAGAGAACTGATCTGTGAAGATTTTAAACTGAGAGAGGGGGGATTAAGGTTAGATTTTAGGAAGAAATTCTTCACTATAAGGATGGTGAGGAACTGGAATGTATTGCCCAGGGAGGTGACTGATGTCCCATCCCTGGAAGTTTTTAAGGCCAGGTTGGATGAGGTTTTGTGCAACCTGGCCTAGGTAGGGTTCCCTGCTCATGGCAGGGGGGTTGAAACATGATGATCTTTAAGGTGCCTTCCAACCTTAATGATTCTATGATGTCTGAATTTTGCACACTCACACTGAACCAATACTTACATGTGCTAGAAAGGACATTTTTGGTGGTCATGAGTAATGCAACTCACTGTCTTTACAGGAGAAACTACCTGGCTGATGGAACCTATCAAATCTTTTATATGCTTGAAATGTAGTATTGTTATTTGAGAGATTTTTTATATATTTCACTAACTCCAGGTAATGGCAAATTCTAAATCCAAAATTGCATTCTGCTTCTCAAGTGTCTCTTGTGATTTTAACTGCAGAGTGGTTTCCCCTTTCAAGTAGGAATTTTAAACAGGTTTGGTTTTTTTTAAAACACTGAGATGGTTGTACAAAACACATTCTAGAAATCTTGCCAAAGTTTCTGGGAAAAATGGTTTACTAGAAATGTGAAATATTTTGCCTTAATAAAATGGCTGTGCAAGTTGAGGTTGTTAAAATAATAATAATCCACCAGCAGGAATAATTTTGATTCCTGATAAATTAAAATCTGGATGTGAGGGATTCCAGGAAGAACAGTCAGTTTTTCCTTTATTTGGTAAGGGCTGAAAAAAGCCAAGTGTTTAAGGAAAAAGTTAAGATTACTGTATGGCTAAGTAGGGCAAACTGTACTAGACAGCACACTTACAGAACATAACTGCCACCAGTTTTCAGTCTTAATTATGACAGCAATGTACAGATAAGAACTCACAGTTCTGTTCCAGTGAAGTCTGGAGTTCTGTACTTTTAATACAGCTATTTTTCATGAAGGAGAAGAGAGAGAACACGTGACTATAGATCTCCTTTATTTACAAATGCATACAAATCTTGTAGCATCTACAGAAATTAACAGAACATAATATAAAAATACTAAGTATTTCCAGTGTTCTATCAAAAAAGTGACAGAGAAGCAGGAAACCTCTAAAACTAACAATACCAGGCTAGTTAATTGTAAGCAAACTGGAACCACACAAAATAAGAAATTCTGTAGTTGGTTTTTATGTAGGAGTAAATGGAGACACAGCAAATCCTGTGCAGTAGCATAGCTCCTGCAAAACCCAGTGTCTTTAGTGCAAACTGAGGGAACTTTGTGCTTCACTGGAGGTGCCCTGCATCTCATGAGAGGTCTCATCTATCTAACAGCTGATCTGCAAAGAGAATCTGCTGCCCTAGTCTTCCACTTCAGCTACTAAATTGAGTGTCTCACCCACAGTAAGTCACTGAACATTCAATGTGCACTGATGTAGTCAACAGCAAGCTCCAGTGAAATGAAAGGAAAAACTACCCATCATCTGCTGAAGTTGGCTGAACCACTAAATTCTCACCAGTTTCCAAATCCACAGTCCATCACAGCTTCTAGGAGAGCCATTTCCTCTTGAGCTGTCCAGTTAGGATCCAAGACAGGGAAATCAGAAGTCTGGAGAAGAGAAAAGCAAATCACATACTGTGATCTTCTCTTACAATCCACCACATGACAAACAAAGATGTTCTAAACTACAGGGCAACTGGTACTTTTAAACTTTCACTCTGTTCATGAAACCTGATACAATAGTTGTTAAATTATTTAGGCTATTGGGTCATCAACTATAGTAAAAAACAGTTGGTTGCTACAGGTCTTTTGAATATACTGTTACAGGTTGTATCTACCAGCTGTAATTTGACACTGTGATGCTATGAAACACAACAAAATTGTGGAAGACTTTTCAAATTCTTAATTTTGGGGTAGACAGAACAATAATAGAGAAACAGAAGTTGATTCATATGGTTAAAGAACTGGATGTCTAGTGAGATGCACTGTGCTATCTAGGCACAATAAAAATTGCAGGTAGTTTTAAATGTCTCCACTATTCCATTATGTTTTGGGTGGATATTCTTCTTTGCTCTCAAGGAACATGTGTTTTTGGAATAGTTTTGAACCTCTAAAACAAAGAATTAATTTTTCAATGCAGTATTAGTTTGAGACAAAAGGGTCTAACTCCTGGGAAGTTCTGAAAGCTTAAGACTGAGTAGGTGTTATCTAAAAGGAGTATTTACCATTATCTCATAAGTATGATCACTTTGATGTTTCTTGTATTCAAATCCTCTTGTGAAACACTGTAGAACAAAAGATGAGCATTATGTTAGTCTCTTCTGCCCTGAAAACATCTTATTTGGTCCCTTTTTTCCTTTTATTCTCTGACCACTGGGTATCCAAAACTGACCACCTGATATGCAGAAAAAGGTACTTTTTTTCTGATTTCATCTTTCATAATGAAAATGTATTTATTTAGTAATTAATACTGACAGTATTTCTGTGGTTATCATATCACACACATCATTTTTAAAGAAGTGTATCTGGTGACAAACAACTATTGCCAATATTGCAAACTTTCCTCAAATTTTCTTTTGCAAGGGCAATGTGTGGTGGCAGGGAAAGAGTGTTTCTTGATGGCTTTTCTTTTCCATGCCATCAAATAATGACAGAAAGGATACCTCTCTAGACATGCAGCAGCCTGTTCCACTACACAGCCAGGCTGGCTGCATGTCTCTAGGTCACTTTGGCTGCGTGTCTTAAATCTCTTTGGCTGCCTCCACAAAAATCTCCTCCAGCTGCTCATGCCTCAATTCTTCAGCCTCCGACACTTTCTTTGTCATTTCCCTGTCCCTGAGCAAGTAAATGTTATTGATACAAGTTTACAGAGACCAGTTATTAATGTGTTTGTGGAACTGCTTGGCACTGGACAGGCCTTTGATGACTTTCTCAAAGAACTGACCTTTGCTTTTACCCTTGCACTCACCTGCAAGCACAGGAGGAAGGGAGGAGGCCCACACTCAGCACACTTAACGTAGGGCTCCGTGAGGTACGAAGAGCAACCTCGGCATGGAGGCTTATCAAAAGGGTCATCTGTGAAGCCAAAAGTAAATCTCATGCACCACAAACAAGGCACTGGTTTTGCAATCACCTAAATTCACTGGTCTCCAGTGATTTTAAGTGAACTCAACTGCATAAAACCCCTTTGCATAAAACCCTTTTCCAGACTGTGGCTTCTCCAAGTATCTCTTAGATGTTCCTTGTTCAGCTGGAGGCCTTATTTGTGGAGAACACTGCACAGACAGCTGCAGTCTCCCACCCATCGACCTCCAGTCAGACTCCTGAAGCTCAATGCTGTGGTTGCAAAGGCCTCAACAGGATTGCCCTGTAACCCATCCAAACCTCAGACTCTGCTCAAGTTGCTGAACGAGGAATGAGCCACTACTCTGCAAGTTCTTCTTATTTTGTTCATTGCAAAGTAGTCAAAATAAATAGACTGTCAAGTTAAAAGCCACATTTTTTCCAAGAAAATGGATTTGAACTAGCCCAAATATAAAAAGCAGATAGAAACACCCCCCTCCCCGAATTCCTGAGTCATTAATGTACTTGTGCTTCTGAGAATTTGATCAAAGAAGTGATCCTGTGGAACAAATACTGCTGGTTTTCTGTCTCCCTCCCCTAGGCAGCTGCTAATGTCTTTAAACAATGGCAAACACTTTCCAAATGTCATCTTAAGGTACTTACTACTGAAGGAGGCCAGACGCTCCATTCCTCCCCCTTGGTGCTGTTCTTGCTCCTGTGTGCAAAGCCTGTCTTGCTTAAAAGTCCGTAGTGTAAGCCTTGTCCTGGGCAGGATGTCCAGAAAGGGTGTTCTCTCCCTGGAGATGTCTCTCAGGCAGCTCTCACAGATGAGATCCTCCCAAAGTGTCCTGAACAGAAAAGGAAAAACTCAGCAGTCGTCTTAACAGGGCCCATTTGACATGTCTGAGGGTCTGTTTTCTGTGTGCGAGAAGAAATCAAATGCAGAGAGCTGGGATACAGCGTAAGAGATGATAAGTGATGGGGATATCAACCAATCCTGAACAGAGGCTTAGAGTGGGAATGTTTGTGCTGAACAGCTGTTGTGCAAGGAAGTGTTCTGCACCTCCAGGAAGCACTGGGAAAAGAACGAACATGGTAGAGGCATCACTGACACAGCAGTCCAAAAATCTACCACGTTGAAGCCAACCACTCTGAACAGCCCTGATCCACCAGAACCTGTACAGTGAGGTTCTACAGCGTCACTGTCAGGGAATTGAGTTGCTTTCCTTTGTGGGGTCTCTAAAAAGTCTCACTTTTACAAGGTATTTTTGCTGGGAATGGCTCAGATTTCTCACTTACTGAAGTTCACGTTTTCCTTTCTAGACTTTTCTCCTTCACGTGCCACGTGAGGAGACATGGTCCTGTGTCCAGGGACACCACTGAAGCTGTGCAGCCCCTCCAAGAAAATGGCAGCTGCTTCCACCCTCACTACACATCCCTGCTCCTCTGCTTGGATATGCAGAGAACCGAGAGCAACTCCCAGCTGGGGCTTTTACCCCGTGGCCGTAAGTGACACAGCACAGCCACCTCCGGGCACTCACTTCCCCCTGGGAACTGCAAACCATTCTAACCTCACCTCCCGGGGCTGCGTGAACCCGCGCACCAGTAACCCCAGTGGTGCAGCCCCGTGCACTCCCCACATCCCAATCCCCAAAAACCCGACTCCCCAGACCCCACATCCCACCCCCAGCTCCCCCCTGGCGGACCCTTCTCTCCGGCACCGCCAGGCGGCGCTCCCCGCCCCTCCGGGCCCCGCCCCCCGGCTCCCGCGCGCTCCCGCTCCTCACCCCCCCCCGCGCCGTCCGTCCGTCCGGACACCGTCCTTCCCGTTTCCCCCGCCCCGGAACGGGCTCCTCCCCGTTACGGTGCGATCCCCACTTGCCCGTGCCGGGCCGGGGCGGTGGCGCCGCTCCCCCGCCGCCCCTCACCGCAGGCTGAGGCGGCGGGCAGGCCCCGCGCCCCGCCCTGCGCCTGCGCCGCGGAGTGCGCGGCCCCGCCCCGGGTGAGGCGGGGGGTGCGGGCCCGGGGGCTTCCCGGGGGGGCTCCCGGGGGGTTCCCGGGGGTCCTCAGCGCCAGGAGCTCTTTCCAGCCCGCCTGGAGCCTCCGTGCTCCGCCCGCCGTGTCTGCCCGGCCCTCGCTGGGGGGGGGGGGCCGCGCCGCGCTGCACCGGGGGAACTGAAACTCCTTCCCGGAGCAGCTGATCAAAGAGTTTTCAGGTGGTGCCTGGTTCCTGTCAGTCCAAGGGTTCCTTCAGGTTCATCCTCTTGAGTTTCTGAGGTAGCGCAGGTGAATCTTGGCTGATTTTTGTCAGAGAACGGGCTGCGCCCTCCCGCGCCTGCCTGGGGCGCTGCCCCGCGTGCGGGGGTGTCCCCGGGCCAGGGGCGGGTGCGGGCCTGGGCTTGCGGGGAACATCCAGGCAAAGGCGTCTGAGTAGGGTTCAGTGAGTCTCGCAGTGCATACAGCCCTAATGCTTGGAAATGAGGCTGCTCACTGGGTTTGGTTTTGGTTTTGCACAGCCAGCCTGGCACAGCGGGAGGGCACACCTCGTGGTGCAGCTGGTTCCCTCTGCATTGTTTTCCTCTGAGGACATGGTGCACGTTCAGAGCCTGGTGCAGTTGTAACAGCAATACTAACAATTAAAGTGTCGTTTAACACAGATACTAAGTAGATTATCTGTCTATGGTGCCCTGGCGCTGGCAAATGCAACTGGTATTTCATGGATTTAAATACTTCTACTTGGGCTCTGTTCTTGAAGTAAACTCGACCTGCCAGGAGCACCTCACATGGCCAGAGCTGTGCCCACTCCACAGAGATCAGTGACCCCACAGAGATCAGTGACCCCATGCCTCCTACCCAAAACCTTTACTGTTTCTGCCTTTCCTGTTTCTGTGCAACATTTTTTACGCTATTCTGAGACGCTAATTTTGTGTGAAATTCTTCTGGTGCCCCTCAGAACATGCATGATGTTGATTTAGCTGAACAGCATCTGCATCACTGGGGGCAAACGGTATATTGTTCACTGCAAGGCTGGAGGGCTGCTTCTATTCATTTATGCAGATTCTGAAGCATTTAATCTTTTGCATGGGAACTTGAGATGAGAGCTGTTCTCTGTAGCAGACAGATGTAGCCTTGGGCAGTTCATATGTGAGAGCTGAAGATGGCATTAGATAGAAGAATATTGCAAATAGATCCAGAGATTCCTTTTGTATCAGCGCATGAAAATGTGCACCTCCTTATACCTGGGCAGAGGCTTAAGCTCAATAATTAATATCTGCATTTTTCCTGTTGAGGCTGGAGGAGGAGATCTGTCCTAGGATGAGTTTGCTGCTTGTGTGTTACTTGTCTGAGCTCTGTAACTGCAAGACTAAAAAAATACTGGAAATCTTTTCCTTTTGCCCAGGCCCCAGTTGCATGGGAAAAAAATTAAGAATTCGGGAGAGGCAGAATTTGGAATGTCAATAAAAGATTTATTATGCTATTTTTTAATGTGTCTGGGTAGTGAATGGATGGACTGAGCATACAGGTGTCTTCTCAGTGGTGGGAGGAAAAGGAGAGGGACCATCGGCTTGTAGGTTTCCTGGATGTTTGGTTTTGGATCTTTTCATGTAACGGTTATTTTGCCTCTGTCTGGCAAAGGAAGAAAAAACATTAGTGAGCAATGTTGAACAACCCTGTTCCTAAAGTCTTAGACCAGTGCTGGCGTTCTTCAGTAACCCCGCACTGCGACATCTCCTGGCTGAGCTGAACTGAAGCTGCAGCGAGCCTGGAGCCTCCTGGAGGCAGCAGTGACATAAAAACTCTTTTGTCTTAAGTCTGTTTGAATGGTTTTCAGCTTAGTAGAGGCCCAAAGGTGTCACCACCTGATGGCTGTTCAATGGCTTGTGTTAAATGGCTCTTCAGGGTCTCAGTTCAATTTCTGAACCTCTCGCTGTAGCACATTTCTCACTACAGTTACGCTCCAAGAAGATCTGAGTAGATAATTTGTAATGAGTAACGTGCTCACTTGCTGCCTTTTTCTGCTCAGAAGTTTTAACAAATGAGGTAATTTTCATTTGCTATTGGAAATTACTTACTGCTAATTTCTGCAAATGAAATGCTCTCAAGTGGTTTGTTCCATATGTGCAACATCCAGAGGGCTGCCCTGAGTGTTGACAGGGCTGAGCTCTCCAGTCTCACCACAAGAGCCTTGTTAGAGCTGGGTGACAAGAAACAGGGTAAGCTGAAGTTAAGTGACTTGATCCCAAGTCACAGTGAAAGGTGGGAGTAGAGTATAACTGCTCAACCTCAGCAGTTCACTTAATGAGGTAGGAAGCAAAAGATTGACTCATTTCTTTATGAAAAGGCACCTTAATAACTCAGGGTTAATTAATTTATTGAGGGGGAAGGGACAGGTCTATCTTCAAGCACAGTAATTGTTGCCTAGATACACCTAAAACCAGGTTACCCTGTGAAGAGCAGAATGGATGAGCCCAGGCTGGCCCTGTCCATCCTCCCCAGCTTCCCTTCCATCTGACTTGGCTCCCTCCTGTCCCTGCTTGTGGCCACGTGCTGGGTGGGCTGTTTGCCCAGGAGGTACTTGGGGCTTGTCAGATGGCAGGGTGGGGACAGCTGAGCCCACCCAGCTTCCCCTGAGGACAGATTTGGCTGTCCCTTTACTACCTAATCAGAGTTTCATAGGAACTTGTGAGTTCTGCTGTACCTTGGTCTAATCTGGTTGACACCAACCTGGGGAAGGGAGGCTCAGACTCTGATAAAAGATTTTGGAGGCTTCTCTTCTGTGACCTTCAGGGAGAGGATTGATGCTACAGTTCCAGCACTCACGGGGACACAGGCTGCAGACCGGCTGCTTCTGCTCCGTACAGTGGTGATCGAGGCAGGGCACTTGGGGAAGAAACAAAAGCAGTCTGGGGTGTGTAGGGGATGGTGGGGACCACCAACTGTTCATAACTAACAAAAGGTTGTTTCTGGAGGGGCCGTGGTACATGTGGCTTTACAGAAGGAAGCTGAGATGTCACAGCCCCTGATGCTTTTTCTTTTCAGTATCTCTCTCTTGTGTATAAACCTTCCACCAGCATGCTTAAATAGTTAATCTTGCAGTCTAGACAACTAGAGGTTACCAGTCCTTTGGAAGTCTTGCCTGGTCTTTTCCGACCCTGAACTGTTCTCCGTCTGGCATCAGGGGTACCTCTCCCAGCTAGCCAGCAGAAGCCTGTGCTCAAGAGCATGATGTTGTTCTGGGCTGCTTTTTTACAGAATTACCTCACATTGACAGTAATAATTTGAGGAGTGGTTGATTGCAGCCAAAAATCAGATGTGCCTCTCATAAAGTAGCTGGGTTGACAGGGAGCTATTAAGTTACTCTGCTGCTAATCTCTGCTGAGAAGAGGCAACAACGTTTCCTCCAGGAAGAGCTGCTCATTTATCAGCAAGTTTGTGAGATGGCTGCAGTCATCATAGTACAGTCAATTCAGGAGGTTTGCAAATCTCAGACTGTCTTTTTCTTGTGTCACTACATTGAGAACACAGCTTCTGTTCATATCTGTAAAGACAGTTCTCCCTGACAACTTGGTAAACATATTTCAGCTCCTCAGCCCCTACTACAGGGCTGTGTTCTGGAGGAGTGTGGGGCATTGAGAGGAAAAGCTGTTATGTTCAAAAACTTACCAGGGGGAGAATGTAACATACAATAAACAGGATACAGCCTGTCACGATGGTGAAGATTAAAATGTCTGTGACAGCTGTTACCATTTGTCTGGTCAGCATATCTTCAGAAATTGTGCATGGAATTCCCTCTGAAATAAAATAGAGAATCATATTTCAGATGTGTTGTCAAGTTTGACAGTTCAAAATTTTCTTCTTTTTGGTTAGTTTGGGCTAAGTTAGGTGGACCAGAGCGGAGGAACGATCCAGAGTCTTCTTTAGGCTTTCACAGGAAGCTGTGAATGTCTCTAGATTCTCAGAAGCTTTTGATTTTAAAATATTTCAAATACCTTTCAGTTCCTGCCTGGTCCCCAGATTAAATTGGTCTGTAAGCCCAGTCCCAGTAGTAAAGTTTGCATCTTCCCACTGAAGTCAAGTGAGGTTTCTAAGGGAAGCCAGGATCCTCCGTAGAGCACATCTCAACATGGGGAGCATCTGGTGAAAGTCACTGCTTCAGTACTCTTCTCATTACAGCCATGGATTCACCAAGCACCTGGGCCAGTGCAGTTCTTGGTAGAGGCAGTACTGCTATTCAGAGAAGCTGCTGCTTGGGGGAACTCATCCAAGGAGTGTGTGTGAAAGCCAGTATCCTTTCCTATCCTTTCCTATCCTTACACCTGCCCCTGTGCTGCTTTTGTGACCCTGGAAGGAGAATTGATACTTACTCCCTACAGTTTGGTTTTCTTGGTGCACATGCTGGGAAGTCAAACCCTCTGCAGAAACGTTCAGGTTGGGAAGCTTTGCTTTTAGAACACAATTTGATATCTCTGTCAGAAACACTGGAAATAATAACAAAAAGAAAAGTTGTAATACTAGATGTTTGTTTCTGTTTAAACTGGAGAACCAGAAGCAGTTGAAGACCAGACTTGCCTGCTGACACTGTTGGCAAGAGGTGGCAGTGGGCCTGGCAGTTAGTAGTAAGGACAGGTAGTTTTCTTGCTGATGTGCAATTTACCAATGCACAGAATTTTCAATATGTATTAATATTGGAAACTATATTTGCCAAACTCCTCTGGCCCTCCCAAAAGAAGGGATAAAACCACCATAGAATTGTTCCAAAACTGGAAGATTTCAGTATTGCTAATTCTGGATCATTACTTTCTCCTAGTGGTGTGGTTTTTTTGTTGGTTGGTTGTTGGGTTGGGGTTTGGTTGGTTTGGTTTTTTTTGAGGGGGGATTGCTTTGTTGTTGGGGTTTTTTTGTTTTTGTTTTTTAGTAACTGCTTAGCTGTCATCTATATGAAATTGGAGACTACCATCTTCTGACATACCTAAACATATATTTGCTACATTGAACTTTACCTTTTTCTACATGAATAAATGTCCTCTGAGACTTTTTGCTGCAGCGTGTTGATAAATGACAGCTGTGGCCAGTAGCAGGTTTGCTGTCTACACTGGTACTGACTTTCAGGCTCTGCAGGATACTTTTCTCTTCTCTCCTTTTTCTCAAATCTCCATGCATCTTCTCCAAATACAAATTTACTTGCATGAGGCTTTGAAGGTGAAAGCATTCCAGAGTGATGACTTTTTGGGTTCTGCTTAAGTTCCCATGGGTTGCTGCTGTCCCTGGAAAAGGATAAGAAACTTTAGAAGTGGCTTCTCTTAAATTATATGCAATGCTTTTTGCAAAAGGTTCAGGCCAGCGGAATTAGCTATGAGGGGACTGTAAAGGAGCTTCAGAGATAGCTCACTGGTCAGTTATAAAGAGGAAAATTCAAGCAGGTTCTCTATGTGTAAACCCTGCAGTTGTTCTTTTTTTGTCAGGCTGACATTTTTCTTAATGCTAATCACAGGAAGTTGTTAAACTCTGGGGGACAATATCCACACCCTCTAATGTTATGGTAACATGTGGGCATCTCCCTGACTAGGCAACAGCCAGACCCCCTTGTTGGGATCCCTGTTGCCCTTGGGGACTCTGAAGGCTGTGTGGGAGCTGAGCCCTTAATTGAGGTGCTTTTTGTTTTTAGCAAAACAGAGCTAAAATTTTGCATGACCTCTGGAATCCTTATTGTTCAGATGGCTGAGGAATAGCATGTGAACCACCCCAGGATGAGCAGTGACAGTTTTCCTCCTCCATTGACTTCTCACCTCGCAGGAAGATGTTCAGGGTTCTTATGCTTTCTGATATTTCTGTGGCATTTTCCACGTGACACTTGTAGTCTCTGGGATCTGAGAGAATGCAGTGAAGGATGAACCACTTGCAATGACAATGCACAGTTCAGTCAGCACTACCCTCTTTTAGCAACTGATTTGAAATGTCAACATTTTTCTGACAGCAAAAGTGGAAGAATTAGAGGTGAGGGTGTTTAGATTGAAGACTTAGTTCAGCATATGATAGAGGAGGACAACATATGAAGACATATTTATTCCTAATATTACATAAGTTAGTCTTAAAAAATCCTTCTCTTTAATCAGTTAGAACTTGCAAGTGTGTGAACAACTCACCTTTTATGCTGAGGTTGTGCACAAATACTAAGCTAAATATTAATACTGTGAGCATAATGATATCTTATCTTTATAATCTTGAAGCCTTTTTTATCTTTACTGCTTCCTTTGAGTAATGGTGTCAAGTTGTTTAAGCAGATACTGAGCTGATTAGTAGAGATCCTTTAATAGCTCTGTAATCATATATTCCTGTTCAAAACTCCTGCACCTTTAACCTGGACAACATATGGAGAGTTTAAAGTTAGAGCCTTAATTCGCTGTAGATTGTATTAATTACTAGTTTTGGTCCAATCAAGAGGAATGTGGAATATGGTAAAAAATGGACCTGAAAAAAATCTTACCTGTTGATCAAATTTCCTTTCAAGGGGTGTGTCACAAACCAGCTCTAGTCCTCAACACGAGTCCCCGAGTTAACCCCTGAAAGGGGTGAAACAGGAAAACGCTGTGTCTTGTGGGAGAGGGGTCTGGGCACCTTGGAGTCCTGATACCAACTGGTTGAGCTCCTTTTAGAATGGAGCCCCATGGCAACCGTTGCTGAGGGGCAAACAAAACTGAAGCCTCCCCCCCGGTCCTGAGAGGGACCTCAGCAACCTTCCTCAGCTGGGGGGGGCGTTGAGCCTCCCCAGGCCCTGAACAGCCTTGGAGCACAGGGGCGGCTAAATACACCCTGCTGGGTGAAGGGAAACCAGCACCTCATACTTCCTCAGGTGGCATCGCCTGTCCTGGCAGCTCTTCTGTGAAGAGGAGCCTTCCCCCTGGCCTAGGGCAGCTGCCAGCAGGGGCAAGGACACTGCTGTGAAGGGTCACAAACACTGGTGGGGTTTTTCACCAGAGCTCTAGCACAGGGAGAAGTGATGGGAAGCTGGCTGGTCCCAGGCCATTCCAGGCTTTTTAGATTATCGATAAAGTCTAAAACTGCTTAGGAGATGAAGGCAGCCTGTCATTACCTGCTGGTCCTTGGTGCAGGTTGCTCCCAGGAACTGGGAGGGAGCCCAAGCTGAGCCCCATGTGCTACTGGGTGAAATGCAGTAGCTTTCGGGGGCAGCACCCTAACCCCCAGAAAATTCAGAGGCAATGCATAAAGTCCAGAAATAAGCGGAAAAACTATGAGGCTACTGTCTGCAGCTTTAATTAAAAAACTCCCGGCGCTGTTTCTTTAAGCTGCTTGGTGCGGTGCGAGAATTGGCAGTTTCTGTGTTAGACACGAGGTGGCGACGGAAATCACTTGTTCCTCCAAAGCCACTGGCTTGAGGTGCTGGATAACCACCGGTTTATGTCCCCGAGCACAGAAGGATAGAATATTGTTGTTCAGTCAAAAAATAACACCCGACATTTCAAATAGCCGATACTCTAAAGTCTCCAGGAAACCTTTCCATAAGAATTGATGGTGCCGGAAGATGTTTAAGTTTAAAAAGAGAGCAAATGGAGTGGTAAGGGCTTGCATGTCAATATTTATTTTGCATGCCTGTTTCATTTTGGTATTCATGGTGGGTAAGGATGGATTTTATTATAAATATTTAATATTTACAATCCATCACGTGGTATAAAAAACAGATTCTCATTGCAATTGCTTCTTCTGCAAATATGAAGACTGTGTTTTTTCCTTTACTGTATTCATCTGCTTTAGGTGAATTATTATTTTTTTCAATTAAAGTTGAAAAGTCGATAGTAGAATTATAAAAAATCCCAAAACAAAAACCAAAAACCAGCCCACTGTGGTAAAGGTGTGAAAGGACAAGGTAGTTCTTGCATTTCAAGTAGCATGGTTAGCGTGAGGAATATTTTATCTGCTCCATGCCTGAGAGGGCTTCCTGATAAATTTCTGGCCCTCATGTATATGATTGTGTTTATTCATAATTAACATCCAGGTACCATGAACTGCAACTTAACTCCAACCATAAAGAAAGAATGTAGCATAAAGACACCAGGGTCAAAAAAATGAGAAGTTGAATCTTCCTGAGAAGTATAAAACCCCACACAATTCCCCCTCCTTAAGTGTAATATAAAGAACATACAGCTGCAGATCAACACATTTAAATGGTTATCCAGTTGAATGAATCTTTTATTTTGGAAGTAGTATACTAATGAAAAAGAAAATAAAAATGTTTACTCACCTTGCTTGTGAAATGCAGTGCATAAATCTCCAAGGGAGACCTGTTGGGATCCTTTATAGATAGGAGGATGTCATCAGCTTGTCAATGAACAAGCAGATTAGAAACACTTTTGTGTCCTTTTTTTAAGCTGTATTTCCACAGTCGATAATTTTAATGCAGCTTTCTCAAGATAGAAATCGTTAAGAATCAAAAATTCCTCAGCCTTCAAATAAAAATTCAAAACTATTGGGAAGAGAATGAGTTGTAAATACTTTCAAACAATGACGTTTATTTTTAATGTGCTTACTCATTCCATCAACAGTGCTCAGTTTTGCTTTCTGATGAGTTCTGCTGCCTCTCTTCCTGGGCTGGGAATGCCAAGAGGACCCCAACTTTGCAGTCCTACCAGACGATTTAGGGCTCTTCCTGAGGCGATGAGAAAACTTAGACAACAGCAGCAACTCTTGTGGAGCGAGTCAGCGATGGCAGCAAGCCTGCTCACTGGGGAGATCCAGGTATTTTGTTAGGGATCATCCTTGAAAACAGGCAGATGTTGTCAGTGTTGTAAGGATTAACATTTCGTTTCTGATGTTTAAAACTGTCTGTAATTTTTCTAAACAGCTGTAACATGATTTTGGTTTAAACAGCCATCTGACTTTTCTGTTTTCCTTGCATGCCAGGACATGAGCTGTGCCAGGATGGATGGCGTCACTCACCCCCCTAACCTGGGATGATCTTTCCTGTGTTTGCACTGGTGATGTTATCAGAGCCTGGAGAAGAAACGTGGAACCCTAACTTGGCATCATGAAAGGTAATAACATTTTCCCTGTTATTTTTTTATTTACTTGCATGATTATGGCTACACTTGCTTTTTGGAGAAGATGGGAGGGGCAGGGGTTGCACATGTGGACAGTGCATGCACCTCTCAGTCATGGAAGAGTAAATAATGTTCTGTGTCCAATTTCTGAACATAATAGAAAAAGACATACATGTAACCACCCCTCTCCCCCCAAAGCAGAAGTACAGACTTCAGTTCCAAATCTGTTAAAACTATTGAAAAGTATGTCTGGACTTTGTGGAACAGTATGTTAGTACTAAAACACACATTATTGCTCCCCATGATTTGAAGCTTGAACACATTTTTAATCAGTCCTTTGTAACTACTTCAGTTTAGAATTGAGGGAAATTTTGTACCCATTTCTGCTCCGATGTAAGTCACAGCAAAATTCACCACCTGTCCTAACTGCAGGACTTTACCCATATGGGCAATAATAATTGCTGGGTATTCCTTACCCTGCAGTGTATTCCAAATCAGTTACTGTAATTCCTCCCAAATTGTCTTCCCTTGTAAAAAGTGTCCCACCAACACTTGTTCATAACGGGGCAGGATATCCTTGCTGGCTTCAGTGGATAAGAGCAGGTGGGAAAAGATAAAAAGCCCAAAGCTTTTATTTGCTTGTGTAAAATTCACAAAATGGAATGTTTTGGGATCTGTGAGATATGTATATAGGTTGTTAACGACTGTCCTTCTGTATGATGTGCCCTAGGAGCCATCTGTGACAAAGCCCAACTATTAATGTGACAATGACAAATGAAGTGCTGCTCTAAGGCCATCAAAGCTGAGGGTGACCCGGGGCTGTTATTACGATTTAATTTCAAAAGTACCTTCCAAATCCATGTTTATTGTCCAGGTTAATGTATTTCATTTTCTATTTCCATGGGTTCTTTTCTCTCTTTGCCCTTGAATGGGAGTGTTGCTACAGGATTTAATTACATGTAGCAATCACTCCTCCAGCAGTATTTGAATGGTATTTATTAACTGAACGGATGAAATGGGCAGGGCAGACAAGCAGTGTGCAGGTTTTAGCATGACCAGAGTACTCAGAACACTAGGCAGGATGAATTAAACCCTTGTCGTAATCTCTGGTTTTGTAAGATGAGTGTATAGTTATTATCAGTGATTTAGGACACGATCCCTCGGCGTGCCAGGCACTCCCCCTCACTTCTGCCTGAGCCGGGATTCAGTCCCGGCTGTGATTAAGCCGGGGCTGATCAGCCTTCTCGTTCCCCGCGTGGGGAAGGCCAGAGCCGTGCGGGTGCTGGTGCGGGTGCGGGTGCGGTCCCTCTGAGCACCGCGGGAAGGTGCTGGCGGTGGGGCCGGGACGCAGCGGACCCCGCGCTGCTCGGGCAGGTGTGTCCGCCGCAGGCACCGCTCCCAGCGGGACCGGGGGCTGCCCGCCCCGCTGACCAGATCCAGCAGCATCAGGAATTCACCTTGCGTTGCTTAAACAGCAGCAACCCCGGGTTGCACTTTAAATCTTTAAACAAAACGAGTACCAAGAGCAGAAGGGCTGATTCTTCAAACCATTGTCCGGCTACGGAACGATTGACTGAGGGTCCGGACGAGCAGGGGGTGTCCTGCCAGGCCCGGGGGGCTGGTGCTGCGGGCCGGTGTGGGGGTTCAGGGGGCGGGTGAGGGGGCTCAGGGAGCGGGTGTGGGGGTTCAGGGGCTGCCCGCGGGTGTCCGGCCCGTCGCTCGCACCAGCCCCGCGCAGTTTTCCCTCAGCTCCTGCAGTGTCGGGGCAGGACGGTGTGTTGGGGTCCTGGCGCGGCTCGGGGGCTTGAACGGCGGAGGGGGCGGGCGCGCGTGCCCGTGTGTGTGCGCGCGTGCCCGTGTGTGTGCGCGCGTGCCCGTGTGCGCGCGCGCCGAGCCGGCCGCTCAGGCCACGGGCATCTCCTCATTGGCCACGCCCCCCCCCGCGCCTTCTGATTGGTCACGCCCCCCCGCCGCGTTCCCGCCGAGAGCCAATGGGAGCGGCGCGAGGCCGGGCCGGGAGGGGCGGGGTTAGAGGGGGCTGACCTGAGGTAACCTCTCGCATCACCCCACCGCGGCGGCGGGGCCGTCCCGGGGGGGCGTGGCCAGGAGCGGGGGGCGTGTCCCGGGGCGTGGCCGCGCGCTGGGGAAGGGGGGGCCGCGCCGCGCCCACGCCCCCGCTGCCCGCGCCAGCCCGGGGCCTGCGCGCCCGCCGGCACCCTGAGGTGAGAGCCGGGCCCGGCTGCCGCCGCCGAGCAGGCCCGAGGGGCGCGTGGGGGCCGGGAGCCACCGGGTGCCGGTGCTGGGCGGGGCCGGGCCGGGGGAGCGCGGGCCGCGCCGGCGGGAGGAGCGGAGCGCCGGGCTGAGCCTCGCGCTTTGTCAGCGCCGGGAGTCCCGGCGCTCCGGGGCCGCCTTGGGCTTGGGCGAGGCGGGGGCAGGAAGGGGGTTTGCAGCGC
This sequence comes from Apus apus, assembly GCF_020740795.1. Taxonomy (NCBI): domain Eukaryota; kingdom Metazoa; phylum Chordata; class Aves; order Apodiformes; family Apodidae; genus Apus; species Apus apus. The sequence goes on along the minus strand of NC_067299.1, from coordinate 5,670,626 downwards.
GGGGATGCGGCGCGGGCAGCCCCTGCCCACCGGAAGAGCCGCCGGTTTCCTCCGGTGCCCGGCGGAGCGCGGGCCGGGCCAGCCCCGGCAGCGGGGGAGGCCGCCCGGGGACCCGCCGTGCTGCCCGTCCCGCCCCCTCGGGGCGGGTGGTCCCGGCCGGTGCCGAGCTGGTGGTTCGGGTGGGCTCCCCGGCCCGCCCGGGGGTGCGTGGCTGCCGCTCCCGCGCCGAACAACAAGTGGGTGGCGGCTGCGCCTCGTGGGGGAGAGTTAAGGCACAAAAAATAAAGCCGGGCGTGTTGGAGCTGGCGGGTCAGCGCAGGGCTGGGCGTCAGGCGCGGGCTCTGCCGGCCCCGGCACCGCTCCTCACGATTTGCATCCCTTCCTCATCGCCGGTGGGTTTTCAGGATCTTCAGGGAGGAGTTTGGGGCCTGGTTCTCAGAGGGGCTTGGAAGGAGCCTTGGGAATGCTCTCCCGGGAATGTCCCCCGGGAGGTGTCATGGGGGGCTTGAAGATAATAAAGGGGTAAAAGCAGATTTGCAGAACAAATCAAATTATTATCCTTGCCTCTCCTTTTGTGGTGTCTTTTAAATCTTCTTAAGAAAGTTTTAAAATGAAATAACAGCAGCTGTAAGTACTAAGCAAAGTGTTTAAGTTGTGCTTGATACTCTCAAAGGATTTAGACAGTCTTGAGTGTTTTAGCAAATAAACTAGCTGTAGATTTTGTCATTTTTTATGTCTTTATGTTTTTTTTGGAAGTGACAGATATTTTGCCTCAGGAGACCTTGGAAGCCCATATTCCACTTGTACATTTAGCTTCATGTGTCTAGTGTTGATAGAGTGAATCTGAAAACCAACTAACCAGAACTTCTGACCTGTGGACGTACAGTTGGTGAAGAACCTTTCCGTCCATTAGAAGCAAAAGAATTTTGCAGGGTAGGTGGTATTTGCTGAGAACGTTTTCAGATAGGAAGTGAAGCAATGCCCAATGATTAACCCGGAGGTAGGGCTCAGGTGGAGCAGGGCTCAGGTGGAGCAGGGTTTGGGTCGTGGCCCAGTGGTTGCATAGATACAGGTGGTGAAGTTTGGAGAGTCTGGCAGAGCTGCACAGCTGGGCTGGCTGAGCCAGGCAGGAGCACTGCAGGTGGATGGTTTGATGCTTGGCCCCTCTTAGTGCAAGAATCATCTCTTTGGCCTGTCCTGCTCTGGAAACTCATGTCCTGGTTGTAGGTGAGCATGTTGCTGAGTTTTTGTGTTTAGTAAAAACAAGCAGTCAACTTTATTTGTACTTTTTTGTTCCTTTGTTTTCTTGTTACCTGGGTTCATTCAGTTAGAGTGGTGAAGTAACACCTCCATTTAATTGTTTTAAAATTATTTGTGTTGATGAGCAATACCACAGATCCCTGGGCTTTAAACAGGAGGCGTTTCAGTGAAACTGGTTTTGTTAATTTCCTTTCTCTATGACTTAGTATTGTAGAGGTTCTATTCCAACTCTTGGAAAGAACCTAGAACTCCTTTTTGCTGAAATATGAATGTCCTTTTTAGTAGTGTAGTTATCTTCAGAATGGGGTGATTTGAAGAAAACCAGAAACTTGATTTCCAACTGATATTGTGTAAGTTTTCTGCCTGGGTGTATTTTAGGATAATAACAATGATCTTTCAAGCAAAACTGTTATTAAAACTTCTAAACTCTAATATTTTTACATGTGCATTTCACTGTCAAGCCAAAACTTTTACTAATGACAGTAGTGGAGCTCTGGGGAAGTGAATTGGTTTTGTTTCACCTCAGGCAAAACCTGGATTGCAGAGTTTTCATTGTTTGTAGCATGACCATGATTTGGGTCTTAAATACCTTGATACTTGCAGAGTTGGGGTGTTATGAAAGTGCTATGTATCTTCAGACCTTCAAGGTGAGCTGATCTCAGGAGGGAGGACAGCATGGCTCAAGTTCTGCGAAGATTCAACTGTGATTCAACCCTTCTCAGTCTGTCTCCTACCATAAATTATTCCTGTTTTTTCAGTCTCTCTGCCAAAGTTAGCTGGTTGGACAGGCTAGTGACACCTGCAAGTATTCTGAGAAAGTATAAATTTAATTTCAATTTATTTCAGACAACGCTGCAATTATTTGAAATAGGAGTAATGAATTTTAGCATGCTGAGAGCAAGCTGAGCTTCTAAGTCCATGCAGTGTTGAGTTGCCAGCTGATTGCAAAACATTAGTGGAATGCATGACTTTGGGACTGGACTACAAGGAGTTGGAAGCCTGTTGGTAAATGGACCTGAACAGGGCTTCATGGTTAATTAACTGCGTTTGGATGGAGCTGTGCAAACAAGATCTTTGAGTCCAGTTCCTTGACCATGGCACTGGGGATCAGGAGCCTTGGTGTTGGATTGGTGCTTTCTCATGGAGCATTTGAGTGAAACACTTTTGCTGCCTGTTCCTCTGTTTCCTTCTCTGCTTAGAAAAAAAAAAATAGCCTTGAAACTCACTCATTAACATCTAACTTTTGAAATTGAAAAAAGTTTTTCTTCATTAAGAAGAAGCTGAAGTTAGTTTGGCTGTTTCCTAGATTCTTCAGCGCTGATAATTGTGCCTGCAGTAAATCTGTCTGGATGAAATTCTCTAGGAATGATCTGATGCCAGGATAAATATATACATAAATATTGTCTTCATGTTTATGTGTGCAAACAAAATTGAATTCAGCTTTGTGCTGTCAGTCCTGCCCAAGCACCTCTGTTAAATAAATCTTCCTGTGTGGTTTAATTTTGGCACATCACAGATAGGTGTGCAGACTTTACAGTCGTGCTTCCCTTTTCCATCTCTACCCTCAAAATGCAGAGTGATCTGCCCTTTTGCTGCCTGTGTCAGATAGATGTTTGTGGCTTTTCAGTCATAAAATGGTTAAGTACATCTCTGTAAAATGAACTGCCCATGGCCTCAGTGAAACGAGTTTGTGGGAGTAGTGATGTCAACACAGGGTTTGATCTAAATAATTCAGTCAAGTATATTCATGGTAAAAGTGCATAAGCCAGTTGGATCAGTTTTTAATTCTCATTGAGATGAAAAGAAGGAGCATGGTGTTCAGGGATTGCACAGGGACTGTGCCTCTCTCTATAAACTCCTTGTTTGTGCTCTAATTAAAACTACGATCTTGTCCCGTCTGTGTTAGAACATTGTCCAGTTTCACTTGTGCACCAGATGAAAGCTGTCATGTTCATATCAACCAATTATGCTGCATCCCTCTACTTGGCACTATGTGGCTATAATTAGCAGGACTGATGAGGTTTTCCCACTGGTTTAAGATGTCATTGTGGCCTGAGAGCTCAGGGTATCAAAACAGTCCTTTCTGCCTAGTGAGGTACCTCTGGGGAGAATGGGACCCTGAGAGAAACGTCCCCTCATCTCCTCCTTGTCTGTATTTCTGTATCATAGTTTGGTTTACACAAACTATTCTGGTTGTTTTCATGTAAAAACGTGGTCTATCAGCTGTGTTTTCTAGCCAGCAGTTTTCCATGAGAGCTCTAATTATCATTGGGATTTACTCCTGACCATTAAATTCAGCTGAGATCAACCCAGCAGATTCAGAAGCTGATAGAGCAAAGTAGACATAAGTAGGCAGCACTGGCACAAAATGTCATTTCTTTTAGAAACAAAACTAAAATACAAGTGGGGTGATGAGGTGTGTGCTAATGCACTGCTGAGAAGGTGCCAGAATGATGGACAAGCAGGAGGTGCCAAAGCTTGGCTTGGATGTTGCATATTCAGTTCCCCCTTTATTCTGTGACCTGGAGCAAGTGACTGAGTCTCTTTTTTTTACCTGTAGCTTTTTTAGAACGGTTTTGTGTTAAAAGACTTTTATAGTTGGGAAAACATGCACAGAATGTTGTTTGAAATAATAATATTTACTTTGTTAATTCTTTTCTTTTCCAGTTCATTTTGGAAGTGGATAACTGCTCAGATTGCAAGGATAGCAAGAGGTTAGTGCATTCCTAATTTGATGATGAAGTGATTTCCAGCTGTGTGTAGTTATCACAGAATTGCATCAAAGTCAGGCAGAGCAGAGTAAATCAAGTGTTTATACCCCTCCCAGCTGCCTTTGTGCTGTGAGGTGCTCCTTTGTTTTTTTCCACCTGTTGTGCTCTTTTTCAGTTGTAATTATTATTTAATTTTTAAGAAAATGCATTCATTCCATGTTGGGACAATGCTGAATTTTTGATACTCAGAGTTCCCTGTATTAAGAGATTCTTCACTATATAGATAATGTTTTTTTAAAGTGGAAAATGGAGACCTGAAGTTTTGGATTTTTCTCTGACAATTCTAGGTCATGCCACTAAGTTTCAGTATATTGCCATAAATTAGATACTATCCCTTAATTTATATGGATGATCTGGGACTAAGAGCTTAAAGTCAGGTGAAGTTACAGAAGATGGCTGAGCCAGTCTGACAGTAAAGGGGAGGTTTTGCTTCTGTCCCCATCATCCTTTACCAGTATTTTCCCATCCTCTCTGCCTTTGCTGCTTCAAATCCACTTGCTAACCTCACAGGAATTTATCTTGTTTTGTTGGTTACAGTTCTGGTGGTTTTGTTGAGTCAGATCAGAGGGTGGTCTGGAGAACAGCAGAGCTGGTGGGGAGTGGGCAGCATGAGCATGTAGCTGGGGAAGAGCTGGGCAGGAAGGGGGTGAGACCTTTGACAGTGGTGGAACTGGCACCAAACAGTATGTGAAAGAAGTTTAAAATTAATTACTTTTTGTGTCATACCTGTTATATTTATAGAGAACTTTTAGATAATTGGTTTTATAAGATACTCTGTTAATCCTGTGGTTGTTCCAGGATCTGTGGATGCTTTTCTTCAGTGAAAAGTTAAAAATTAATCTCTTTTCATGCCATTAAGCCCAGGGGTGCCAGTTGTGATGTGTTGTTGAGCTGTTTTTGAGCTCTTGGCATGGGAAGCTGAGATCATCTTTTGGGGAGGCAAACTGTATGTTCAGTAAGAGATAATGTGTCTTGCACCTGGCAAGGGCTGGGAAAAGGCCATTTTTGACCAATCAAATCCATCATTTGAATATCAGTAAATAATGTTATCTGCAGTAGCTGGCACCATGAGTCCCAGCATTCCCATGCTGTGGGAAGACAAATTTTTAATTACAGAATGGCTGAGGTTGGATGGACTCTGGAAATCATCTGGTCCAATCCTCTAACTGACTAACCAAAGAGTAATAGCAGAACAAAAATGTTTTATTTCCAGTTCTACGTTTGTATGTAGGTTTTTTCTTTTAAGTGGCTACTGCAGCTTTGTCTAAACTAGCAGATCAGAATGGCCACCTGCTTTGATCTCATAGTCCTTGTGCAAATATGAAAGTCAATGATTATTGCAGAAGTAACTATTCTTGATCCTGGATGCCTGCCTGGGTTCAGCTATGGTGCCTTAACATTGCGTTTCCTATCGGAAGTGAATCTTCCTTTGTCCTGCAGTAGCAGGGATTCACCTCAGGTTTGGGGTTTGTTTGTTTTTTTTTTTTTTTGCTTTCTTTTGTCCCTTACAGTGCTGAGAGCCCAATTTGTAGGAGCCATGGAGGAGTCTTCCCAGCCCACAAAACCCCTGGAGGTGAACCCTCACTCTCGTTTCATTATTGGCTCTGTGTCAGAGGATAACTCAGAAGATGAGACCAGCTCCTTGGTGAAACTTGATCTGCTAGAGGAGAAGGAGAGGTCCTTGTCACCTGCATCTGTCTGCTCAGATTCCCTCTCAGACCTAGGACTTCCTAATGCTCAGGATGGCCTGGCAAGCCACATGAGGTATGAATAAAATAGTACTCAGATTCAGTCTTTTTACCCCCTCTGTGCCAAAGATAACCCAAAGACTCAACTTCCTATCTAGGTTTGGCTTCAAATGTTTTTGTTGTGCCAAGACATCTTCCTGCATTCTGTTTCAAAATGATCTCTTGTATGTTTCTTTGTATCAAAACCTTCTGTTTTCCATCGGTTTTAATGAAATATATGTGCCTAAATTCCTTGAGCACCTTTCAGACACCTCAGCTGTTGAGTGTTGTGATGGGCTTGCTTGTATTGCCTCTCTTGTCCCAGCTTTCAGAAAACTGATGTGCTGACTGAGATCTTCATGGTTGTGTAGGTGTTTCAGATGGGCTGTTTTTGTTGAGGACAAAGACTTTACTTGCTTCTTTTGTCTTTGTATGGGATTTGCTGCTTTCTATGTAACCAAAGAATTGGCAGGACCCTGGGTAAGATCAATGACTCCGTATCATTTGGAATGATTTTTGCTTTGGATAGAGAAAATTTTGATGATAGTTAAAGAAAAGATTGATATTCTGCTAAGTGGTGATAAGGCTTAATATGGTAGTTGCTGCTGCAGCTCAGGGAGATGTTGGTCTCACAGCTGGGAGAAGGGCTGTTTCACTCCTGCTCCTAATTTTTTGTGGCTCAAATGAACTACCAAGTTGGGATTTTGAGATCATGGTGTTAATATTGCTTGTCAAAACGCCCCTTTAGTTTTCCAGTGTTGCTGAGTTGCATGCCCCTGGTGGGATGTGTCCATGGGACCTTCTCTGTTACAGGCTTGGTGTCTCGTACTGCTCAGTGTGTTCACAGGTCACAGTTTCTCTGTGTCTGATCAGTCTTGCTTCACTCTTCCATGTCCCCTTCATTTATCTCCCATCTTCCAGGAGGTCCAGTGCCCAGAGCTGTACACAGTGCTGTACTTGAGGCCTGGTCAGTGCTGGGTACTGACTTATCACTGACATCTTCCAGCTGGATACAACTTAACACCTTTTATGTCTGCTAGTTCCTTACAAATAGGTTCTGATTGTTCTGATGCCTTTCAGCCTCAGGTTCTCCCAGGACGTCCTCCCAGTGATCAGAAACAAATCTCAAAGAGATTTCTCTTGATTTACTTTTTCTGCCTGCCTTTTTAAATGTGTCATCCCATTCCAGGAACATACAAGACAGTCTGAATCCCACTATAGTTTTTACTGAGCAATTCCTCACTATCTTTGTTGTGTTGCTTTTGAAGAAATGGTTCCAAAAAGGTTCCTAACTTTTACTGACCAGCAGTAGATGTTTAAACGACCAGCTAATCCTTTCAGCTTGTTCTCCTGTTTTGCTGGGTTCTTTGCTTGTGTAGATGAAAGAATTTTAATCTGTCCTTTTATGGGTGCTTTCCTTCCCACTTCGGGGAGACAATCAGGAAACAAATTGTAGCAGACTCTTGGGGTTGGGGCAGAAGGGAGATAGTCCCTGCCTGACTGAATTGTTAAGGTTATACTGATGGGCATGTTTAGCCAGCTGGCAGTGGTAAAACAGGTGTAAAATCTTAATGCAAATTACAAGGGGATTACCTTTCCAGTGACTGCCAGTTGTAACAATTTGGCAGCACAAAAGGCAAGTTTGAAGCAGGAAAAGATCTAGCCCTGTAACTGCATACATTTTAGGGACAGAAGAAATTGAATGAACACACAATGGGAGAGCAAGAAAATCAAGCAACTTCTAGGACATTGCCTGACATCTGAGAGCTGTAATGCAATAGGTGTGCAACCTTGACCACCTCTGTTGTAACTTGCTTACTTTGGCATCCTCTTTGGAGGGTACTTGACTTTCAGTTAAACTGGAGTGAAATGCCAATTCAAATAAAAATGTTACGGCATTATGGGCTGTTTTTCTAAGATAAAGTAAGATGAATTGAAAGAGTTTTCCAGGATGGCAATCCCTTTCACCAAAAGATTTCCAAATCATGTTTACAGATGGAGAAACTGAGACAAAGACAAGTTCCAACAACTTGCCTGAAGTCACTCTGTGACAGTGAGTTAATGGAACACAGGTATTCTTGCTTCCAGCTTCCTTTTGGTAATCACAAGGGTACAACACTTTCTGAAGTGACAAAGAGAAATTATTGGGGAGTTCAGAACAGTTTGACTAACGGGTCAAGCAAGGTGTGGGTCCAAGGGAGTGTGTCTTTCTGAAGAAGTTGCCAAAAATCTTTCCATTTGCTGGTTAGTTTCACACAGGAAATTTTGGCCAGCTAAAGACAGAGCTTGTATTTGAGGTGAGGGGCTTGCTGCAGAGAAGTCCTTCTCAGGGAACAATTGTGTCTAAAATCCAGAAATCATTCAGCTGAAAAAGGCTTTGGGATTGTACCTGAACTATCCTTTTACTCTTTGTAGAGCATGGCAAGTAGTAATTTTGTTGCTCTGATTGTAAGAGAAAAGAGATTTCTCACAGCACAGGACAGCTGGGAAGCAGGGGTGTCAGCCATCTGATCTACTTGTTTTTTCTTCTTGTGTTCTCTGTGACAGAGGTTTAGATAGTAAAACTTTTTTTTTTTCCTCTAAACCTCTTTTTGTTCCTTTGGGGAGATTGACTGTAAGACTGTCTAGTCCATCCCGTAATATTCAGTGTCAGTGGTTGTTTGCACCTTTGTGCAACAGCTGTTCCAGCACTTATCTTTACATCCCAAGCAGATTTTCAGCCCTCTGGGGAGCACTGTGTCAATATTAAAATGACTTTGATAATTAGAAAGGCTCTTCCTTGGTCATCAGCTCTCCTGAACTGTCATGTTCATGCCACTTTATAGCAAACAAGCTCATTCTAGTAGAGGCCAAATGAGCTGTGTTTGTGAAAGATGCTCAAGCCTGTGATGCTGGGGGGAGGTCTCGTGGCAATTGTGCCTCACATAAAATCTGGTTGCCCTTTGCTAAGAGACATTGCTGCTTCCCCTTTGCTCTTAGACCCCTGTAAAAAGCAACATCCCATTGCCAGTTCACGAAGCACAGGGAGGCCAGTTGACTGACTGGTATGTGTTCAGTACCTGAGAGCTGGGGATGTCCTGTCTGAGCTGGAGGTGTCCTGTCTGAGCTGGAAAACATGCTGAGCCTTATCGCACAAGGCGCTGCGATCGATACATCCTGACCCAGCCTCGGGCAGGGTGTTTCTGCCAACTCCTGCTTCTTCATTGGGGCGTGCAGGGGGTGTGTGCCATGCTATCCCCTTATTGATCCTGTTAAGTGTTGCCAAAGACAGTCTTTCTGGGACAGGTTGTACACTATAGGCTTCCATACCACTAGAGATCTATGAAGACCTTTGGTTGTGCCAGTTGGCTACTGCTGTGTAGGATTGAGAAAGCCAGGCTCTGATAATGAACTTTAAAATTGGTGTGTGGTGCATCAGCACTTAACAGGAATTTTGTGTTGGAACAGTTAACCGTGCAGATTAAAATGTTCTGAAGTCTTTTCATGCTTGTAGTTGTGCTTTATTTAAAGAGTATTAGTAATAAAAATAATGTAAATGTCCTCCTCACTCCCTTAGTTATAGCCTCTAACATTGGAAACAAGTGTTTGTAAGGAGAATATTCTGCTTGTGTACAGTCTACGTCAACAATTTACTTTTTTGTGTTTTGAACCTTTAGATATTGAACTAAACATACTATTTATTTTTTTTTAAGTCTTTTTGCTTCCAGGCATAGTTGTGTTGTCTTTGAGTTCAGAAATTTCCATCAGCACTTCCAAAGGCAGTAGTCCTATTGGGATACAGTTATTGCTTGTTGTGTAGTGAGGTGTTAGTTGCTGTGCTCCTTTCTGAAGTTTTAGGCATAGATTAAATAACTTCTCTATAAATACCACTTGGAAAGTACTTTGGGTCTGTTGGTTTCGTTCAAGAAATTGTTCTTGACTATTGCTAAATTTAATTCCAAGCTTCAAAGATGGCATCTTGTGTCAGATTCTTTTTTAAAATAGATTAAATCCTTCTTGTCTTCTGGTATTTATACATCAGGGCTCTGGTTTCATAAGCAATGAAATGGGTGGATGAAATCACCTGACAATCCACTTGCATCAACTGAAAGCCAAATTTTTTGGAAGCAGCTCAGCTGTTACTGCTGACACTAAGCCCGCAGAGGCTTTAGCCCTTAGTGCCTAATAGCATTTGGACTTCTCAGTAAGTAACCTCAATAAATTATTGAAATCCTAAAGAAGAACTCATCATCTATCCAAGTAATTTTGGAAGAACACCTCGATTTTAGCCAGGACAGTACTGTGTGAACACACTCAGCCTGGCACTGGGACAGGATGTCTGCTTAGAAACCGGAGGTAGAGTAAGTGCACAGAGTGCTGAAAGAAATAAAGGATCCTTTTGAGCTTGTTTAGAATTAAAAAAAAATTCCAGTCCAGCTGTTTGTGGTTAGGAGGTCACACTATGGAGCATTGATCTTATAAAATTACGAGTGCTGCTGTAAGTTTATGCACAGCTTTGTGCAGAGAAATAGCAACGTGTTCTAGTGTCTGCAAGGCTGATATTTTCACTGCCGTGTCCTGGGCTGGCCCAGCTGCACCAAAACGGATTCCTCCTTTCCCAAGCGATCCCTTCCCCTTCCCGGCTTTCTGTGTGCTCCCGGCTGTGGGGCTGCTGCTGGAGCTGAGGGCTCCTCCTCTTGCTCTGTTGTCTGTGCTCTCAGTTGCCATGGAGCTGCTGAGGTTTTTGTGTAGGGCGACTGGCATGGGTTTGCATCTCACTACCAGAAGGCTGTTAATGAAACTGGACTTGCATGCTGCTTGCTGAGACGTTTTCCTTTGGGTATGATCAATTGCTGTTGGCTCAGAGATAGGGGAGAGTGACATTGTCACATGTTTCCACAAGTTATTGAAGTAAAACTGTGCATCTTCAAGGAACCCCTGCCAAAACAAAGGATTTAGTTTTGTTACCACTACTGGCAGTGAGTGAGTGATGCTGTGATTTATATTTTGAACTTCATCCACCTGGAGTGAAAAATTTCATTTCTTCCTGTATCTGTTGAAAAAGAGAAAGCTTATAAGGTGTTTTGGATTCCCAGCTGTTTCTGGTTATACTGATAACCTGTGAGTTACAACTTTTTTCTCCTCCAAAAGCTACTCTGTTTAATGAACAAATATGCTTTAAAGGACTTTTCATCTGTATGCCTCTCAAAAATAGTGTTCTTATTTTGGTGTAACAGATATTTTACTCCCTTTGACCTCAGTTAATATGGAAAGCATCTCTAACTTCAGTAATTTATAAGGAGATTTTGCGAAGATTGGCTGGTCGAGAGACCACAGTGGTGACAGTGCTTACTTGCTTGTTTACCTGGTATTTCTAATTGAAAAGATAATGATGATTCCCAGCGGTGTCTGCCTTCAAGCCAACTGTTCTGTCTCTTTAAATTCAGAGCCAAAAACTGCATTTGACTAACTCCAGATTGCTGCCTCCCAGTGCCTGTTGCCCAAGATGTAGTGAACTATTTACTCCAGCTGCAGATTCTTCATTGCTTGCTGGACCACAGAGATGCTCACTCTTCCTCTGCCTCTTTGTGAAATAAGTTGCAAGGACAGATCTAAAACCAGAGCAGACCTTACAGACACTTCAACTGCCTTTAGTCCTGCCGCCCAGATCAGATATATGTTTGCATCAGCACATACATATTTACAAAACATAAAGCCCAAAATGATGATGAGAGCTGCCCTCTCTCCACACTCTTTACAGACTTAATACAGAGGAGTAAAAAAGAAATCCTTTCTCGAGGGGAGTGTGTGTGTGTGTATGTGCTGCAGTCTCCTTCAGGCTGCCTTTCAAACAAGCCAGCTAATGCATCACTGCCTCTGGAATAAGCTGCAACGTCACTGATAGCACTTGGCATGTTCCAGTGCTGGGATCAATGCAGGCTCCTGGCTGTGATGTGCGTCAGGTACGTGTCCGCAGGGAATGCTTTTCTTTCTTGGAGGCTACACCAGCAGGGAGCCAGGCAGGCTTCCCTTTTGTCTGACAGCAGGCCTGGAATGCAGAGAGGGGGGTGGCTTCCGTGTGATGCTTGCCATTTGGGTTCTGATAGTGTTACATTTAGGAAGTTAGCTTTGTGGGGGGGTGTGTGTCTGTGATGGTAAGTATTGTATCAGTGGGACACATCCTTGTGTAGCCTATTTTTGTAGGAATGTTGTAGCAAATCGTGTCTATTTTTTTTCATAGAGCAGTGAATGCAGCTGATAGAAGGCACAGTGAATATTTTTAACCAGTGCTGAAGCTGCTCCTCTAACATCAAGCTGTGTGTAGCTGCAGGATTTGTTTCCTTGCAGCTACAGAAACTGTTTGGATTGGGGGCTGTGGGTGGGATTTTTTGGAGCACAGGCAAATATTTGGGGAACTTTTCACAAAAACTGACAAGTATAATTTCAGTTATACTGTGTATATATTATAGTATCAAATTAGGATGAAAACCAAGGAAATCTAATGGAATCATAGAATGTGCAAGTACTTTATTTTTTAAATGATGGAATATTCCATTTTCTATATGAATACATATCCAATAGAGTCACTGAATGTCTGTTGGGTTTTGCTGGTCTTACAAAGTGATGGCCAGAAGAGAAAGTGACCCAGATTTTATCAATGTCTGTAGATTCCTGATTCTCTACCCTTATGATAGCTTGTTTGGAACTGGTGAAATGGTGGGTTTGTGGAAGCCTGCCAGAAGGGAAGTAGAAGCCTGAATAATCTGGGAGAGCAGACCTCCATGGCTGGGTGGGAGGATGGGACCCAGAGTTTGCTTGGGTTGGCTGGGAGCAGGGATCTGCACCACTGCTGGGTAAGTGGTGTGGCAGGAGGCCTCTTGAGATGGAGCCAGTGCTGGAAAATATTTCAATACCAGCTGCTTTTCCTTACATACTTCTGTTTTAAAAATGGGAAATGTTCAATGTACTTGATAGTTGAGTAATTCTTCAAAGTGGAAATAAAGTCTGACGGGTGAGAGAGGCATTTAGTTATTAGGTAGATTTATAATGTGTTTTTTTGGTTGTTTAAGCTCTGTTCTTTCCCTGCTGTCTCTCGTCACTGCTGTCTGGTCAAGAGATTTCCACTGTTCTGCCTTCTTCACTGCCGCAGTGTGTCGCTGTCCCCTGTCCCCTCCTGCTGACAATGCTTGAGGAAACTGGATCTGCACAGAATTGTTTGCCTGCACTTTATCAGACACGTGGCACTTGCTGCTGGTTGTTGCTCATGTTGCCTGCACTATTCTTAGTTCCCTGTCTCCTGCCGTGACCTCACCTTGCCCTTTGGGGCTCAAGGTTGCACGTTGTCATCATCTTAATATGACACTTTTCCTTTGGATACTGTTTTTGAGTGATCCTCTCCTAGATGACTGCATGGCTTTTGCTCAGACTCTTGGAATGTGTGTCTATCAAATAAAAGCTTTGCTACCTGGGTATGGCTCTATGCTAGGACAGACCCAATGTCCTCAAATTTAAAAATGTAATCTAGGTGCTGTGTCTAGTTCCAATCCAGGTTTGAGCATTGCTGTAGTTGTTGCCCTTGCTTATCCTTTCCCTACCCCAAGATTTGCCATCTCTTTTTGCACGTGCTCGGTCCTGAGCACTTCCCTTTCTCCAGGGATGTTGTTGGACTCTGCAAGGCTGCAGCACTTTGCTTGCGAGGACACTTATTCTTGCAGCACTTGGAGTGATCTCATCTCTGCTGGATAGGTGGAGAAACAGAGGCACAGAAAACTAAGTGACTTGTCCAGGCTCTCTCAGCTTCCAACCTGGTGTCCGGTGTGATCTGTTGTCTTGTGTCTGGATCACCACTGTGCTCTGTGTCTGTGCCTCTGACTTTCTTCTCCGCAGCCCTGGCAACGCTTTCCTTGTCACCTCCCCACCCACCGTGAAAATCTGGCATTAAATCCCACATGTTGCTTGAATTCTTCGGGCGCTCTGGCCCCCGTAGTCGCTCCTTCGCTGCCGCCCATCTGAGGAGGAGCTCTCCCGCTCCCGGCGTGTTGCTCGGCCAGCGGTGCGCGGCTTCCCGGGATGCAGCGCCTGGGAATCCCCGCAGCCTCGGCTACCTCCCTGGATCCCGGGGCTGTGTGCTGAGCCTCATTGCATAACCTGCTGATCATTTTCTCTCTTTCTTGATCAGCTGCTTTCCTCTGAATGCAGAAGAGGGAAGCTGCTCCCCTCTCTCTGCATGCTGCGTCACAGGAAGAGTGACTGGGAGAGAGGGCTGGTGGAAAGCAAGGGACAAAGGTTAAGAGATTGAAGCAATCTGGGAAGTGCCACTGCTTCAAGGAGAACCGCATGAGTGCAAGAGGCTCTTTGCAGCTTTCTCCTGCTGGGCTTTGAGCTGCAATATTGAAAATAAAATAGCAGCAGCTACACTAGATGAGTGATAAGCAAGCCCGAAATTGTTAATTCCTTCACTGAGCCAGCATGGAGGATTCTGCAGAGCAGAGTCAGGAAATGAGATACCACATGCTGCAAAGGTAAGAATTATAGATATGATTATCTCTGCATAGCAGCAGCTGTCTTGGACTGAGGCAGTTGGGCACTGTATACTGGAAATGCATACTGATATTTTTCCATGTTAATTTTATCCTCTGGAACTTCACCAGTGCATGTGAGGTGTCTGTGCCTGCAGTCTATAAGAAAGATGCTAGAATACATCTGAGTTGGGGAATCAGTGTTAAAGTTTGAGATTATGCACAACTTCTGCCCTCTGTAAACTGAGGGATAGATGAGCATTTGGAAAGTTCCTGTGTAACAAAACGCTGCAATTGTGACCTGGTGATCAGTAGGGATGACTGTTACTAACTCAGCATTTATTCTGTTTTGTTTAGAGCTTGCTGCTCTTTCTTCCTTGCTGCCCAACTTCTGCTTCATCTTACCCTGCAAAAAAGAAAAAATCTCTCCTGTTTTGATTATAATGTGCAGCCTGTAGTTATTAGTAAATAAACTTAATGTTCTTGGTATGCTCACTGTCACACATTAAACAGAACTATACTTGCTTATAAACGAGTGTTTGTGCATTATTCTGGATTATGATCCACTGGTTTTGTTGACATTTTATCAGCAGTATTATCTTTATGTGTGTAATAATTTCTACTTGGCAGCATAGTTCACATTCACACATGTTCACAGATTCTGATCCCAAGATTTTTATCTTTTTCCTGTTTTTGTTGAGACTGCTCTCAATAAACCTGCAATAAATAAACCTGTCTCACTTGTTGGACTGTGCTCCTTCCTTGCCATGCCATAGATTCTCACCCACACTTAGTAGAAGTTGAACCTTAACTACACCTTTCCTCTTTTTCTTGTCTGTTGGCTCCTGTCCTTGAATTCCTGGGGTCAGATAATCACTGAGCCACTTGTGAACTCTTACTGATAGGAGCAAGTTTTAAGTTCAATGACAACATCTATCTCTGAAGTGCAGCTTGCTGGAAGAAGGGAAAGTAGTCAGGGGAAGAATTTCTACAGACAACTTTTTCCTGTACCCTTCTCTGGGTATCAGCTAGCAGATATTTGAGACAAGGAACTAGACTGGAGAATACAATTGATTTGACCTAGTACAGCCACTTACATGTCCCAGAATATCACTGGGAGATAGGCATCTGTGCTTTTAGCATGCTTTAAAATCACCCTGTTTATCACATTTTTCCTGTTGCCTTTGCTTCTCCCACTCTTGGCATCATGGATTGCTTCAAAGCCTTTCTTACTGTGCTTAGAACTGGCTTTCACTTCTCAGTTAATCTCAACATTTGCAAGACTGTTACCTGAAGTTCTCCATGGCCATTTGTCATGGTACCATTTCCTGTGTGGAGGAGAGAGAGCAATGTGTTAATGCACAACATGGGACCTGAATTTCAAGTGCTATGAATGTCTTGCTGTGCTGGAAAGCCTTAGAAAGTCGGTGTTGTTCCACAGTAGGATGTTGCAGCCAAAGTAGATGATGTTCACAAAGACAGAAGGATCCACTCCATCCTGAGTGTGGGAAATAAACATCTTTACGGCGAGGCCTTGACACTCATCTTGCCTTACCTGAAATGTCTTGTTCTAGTACAGTTTCTGGCTGGTTATACCAGGATTTGGCACAAACCTTTTTGAATAGGTTGTGCTAGATGATATGGGTCAAGATCCTTCCTGTCCATGTCTTGCAGAGCACGATGTGGTCTGTGTTAGTGCCATGAGTGTTCATAAGAAAGATGGGTAAAAGAATCTGGATTTAAACCAGATATGAGTTACAGTTTGTCCAGGGCTTCTTTCATCAACAATGTTTTCAGTCAAAATCCTGGTCTGTGGTGCTGCTGTTCTCCTAAGGAAGGGTTAAGGAGGGTCTGTGTTCCAGAGGGCTAGATCTTCATAGGTCATAATGTACTTGTGAGGGGGAATCTGTGTGTTTCCTCTCAGGCTGTCACCAAGCACCTCCAACAGCAGCTTGTTCAAGCTGGGATGCTCCAAACCTTACATGGGACAGTGAACCTCACAGGTGCAGCTCTCAGGCTACCTCTCTTTGGTGGCTGTGTTTAAAAGGTGACCTCTAGGTGTTGTACATGACTCTGCTTTTCCTTGGGTTGTTCCTTCTTGCCCTCCCCCAGTAATTCCAGTCACTTTCTGCTACATCCCATCCCATTTCCCAGTGGAGTTGCTCAATGGTATCAGCACTTCAGCAGTCAATGAGGCCAGAGGTTCCTGGTGGGTTTCCCATGGCAGAAGGGCAGCCAGCAGGGCCTGCCTGGCTCCTGGGGACACATGCTTGATGAATTTTAGTAAATCAAATGCTCTGGTGCTTGCAAAGGCTAAGGGTGATTTGTCTGTGTGTCACTTCTGAGAAAGCTGAAGCATAAGAGAGGGAGGTGACTGTCCCATTACTGCACAGAAAGGCAGTGGCAGAGGACACGGTTGATCTTGTCAGACACGAAATTGGCTTTCACTGCTGGTAGTAGAAGTAACATGATCAATTTGTCCTCTACCTCTTGGAACTTTTGATATTTACAACTGGATGGTGGAAAATTCTTGTAAAATGATAGTGGAGTCTCTCACTTATGCTGGAGACTCATTTGCTGTGGTTCCCAAGTAGGATTTCCTGCAGAGTCTAATCTTAGTAGCTTGGTTCACCAAAGACATTGCTGTCGTTTCCCAGCTCTCCTAGATGAACCAAAAGCAATGTGGTGGAGTAGTGCTGTTCTGTGTTGGGCAGCACACCACTTAATATATTAACATAACCAGAAACTCTCCAGATAACCTGGCTTTTGCAGGGAGGTTACTGGAAGGTATTTGAAAAACAAAGCAATCCCTTTAAAAGCTGAGGACCGGGTGCCACAGCGGCCTGGAGGCAAGGAGTGGATCTGCTTGGGAAACATGGTCAAGGGGGGAACTTTATAAATTATTCACATGTCTTCTCCTACTCGTATACATCTGCACTACCAAGTTGTTATTTTCTGTCTCCTGCAAATTTCCTTAGGCCCAGTATGTCTGGTTTACACCTTGTAAAGCAAGGCCGGGACAGGAAGAAAGTTGATGTGCAGCGGGACTTCACTGTGGCTTCTCCAGCAGAATTTGTGACTCGTTTTGGAGGGAATAAAGTTATTGAAAAGGTAAATTGCTGAGCTTTTTGGCTTTAGCGTGTTGCATCTTGTTCCTGTATCTTGATCTGTGACTTCTCTCCGTATAAGGCTGTACGTTGCAGATGTCAAAATATTAGTGTTCCTGAACTTGGCAGTTGTACTTCTGCACTGGAACAGGCTGCCCAGAGAGGTTGTGGAGTCTCTCTCTCTGGAGACATTCAAAACCCATCTGGACACATTCCTGTGTGATCTACCGTAGGTGATCCTTCTCTAGCAGGGGGGTTGGACTAGATGATCTTCAGAGGTCCTTTCCAGCCCTGAAATATCTAGGACTCTATCACTCTATGTGATCTTTGTTTCTATATTGTTTTATGTGAGCAATAAACATCCCATTGTTTTAGCCTGGTGTGACAGGAAAAAAAAACAACAACTGAGTGAGCTAGAGCACTTCTGCTGATCCAGGAGGATTTGTGGACAGAGGCAACAAAAGTAGGCTGGAAAAAACACTAAACATGTATATAAAAAAACACACAATCATTTAATGGATGAGGTCTCTTCCTCTCAGATATTGAATGTTTTAGACACTTGTTATCCCTATTCTTGTGTGTCCTACTGCTCTTTAATCCAAACAAAGCATGATTCATGAAAATCTTTATGGTTGAGCAAGATCTGACTTGCGAATTGAGTGATGGGCCATTAGATGTTCTTGCTGGATTGAATGAAACTGCACAGCCTCGAAACTGGACGAAGAGTGCAGGGAAAAAAACCCTGTTTTAGTGATTGTTTAGTGGTTTGTGCTATTTAGATTCATCTCATCTTCTGCTTCTGCCATCCTCAGGTCCTGATAGCAAACAATGGCATCGCAGCAGTGAAGTGCATGAGGTCCATCCGGCGCTGGTCCTACGAGATGTTTCGAAACGAGCGGGCGATCAGATTTGTTGTCATGGTGACTCCTGAGGATCTGAAAGCAAATGCAGGTGGGTTGCAAAGACTGTGAGGGGACAAAATCTCCTCCTTCCACTGATCCTTGTGCCCACAAGGATGTAAGAAGTTGAATGTATGTTTGCTGCATGGTGCATTGTTCTGTCAAGTAACAGATTTTCCTGAGAGAAAGTTAAGTGCTTCCAGTACTGTAGATTTAGGCACTTTTAGACAAAGTACTATTTATTAGATTTGCAGTCTAAGTGAGACCTTCTTTGTGTTGGCAGAGTATATTAAAATGGCAGATCACTACGTCCCAGTTCCTGGAGGACCAAACAACAACAACTATGCAAATGTGGAACTCATTCTTGATATTGCTAAGCGGATTCCAGTGCAGGTGAGAAGTGTCAAAGATTGTTTTCAAAACAGGAGGTAATACTAAGCAGTCTTCTCTCCTTAGGTAATGAGCTGTGTTTGGGGAAAAAGACAGGTCAAAGAAATTGAAATGACACACCTACACTAGCACCAAAAGGCAGTGCCTGTTACAGTGCAGTGGCTTTCCCAGTATTAATATCTGCAGGAGATAGAAGGTTGCCTGCACATTTTCACTTCCCTGCACTTAGTTCTTTTTCAACAGCTTGCTTTGGCAGCCTCCTTTGACTTGCCTACAAGATGCAAGACACTATCCCTTTAAACTAAGCATACCATGTAGTTCAGGAGACTGGTCTGGCTTATGAATGTTATGAGGCTCTTTTCAGTGAGGAAGATAAATACTTGAAGTATCTGCATGCCTTCTATTTCTGCTTGCTTGTTTTGCTAAAACAAAGAGTGAATCATGTTATTTTCTTCTGCAGGCTGTGTGGGCTGGCTGGGGTCATGCATCTGAGAACCCTAAACTACCAGAACTTCTTCACAAAAATGGAATTGCTTTCATGGGTGAGGAGATACATACTCCTGATCTAGTGTCTAGGTGGATGGTTTTAATGAGATAGAAAATTCTGGGTCTAAAAAAGAGCCAGGAGGTTTACAAGTGTGAGGATATGTTCCCTGCAGCAGTCAGAACAGCAGAATAGGCTGTCCAATGATGTAGTCTGTTTCCAATTGTTGAACCTAATGAAACTAGACAAAGTTTGGACATCTGCTGGGAAATAATTCTTGTTCAGGAGAAGTTTTGAGTTCTTCAACATTCCTTCGAATATAGTGTGATACAAAATCAGAAAAGATTCCTGTTAGATTGTTTCAAAAGCTGAATGTTTTCAGTGTTTATTTATCCCCCTTACGTGGAACCCAAATCAGAGTTCTGGCCATTTCCTTAGTGTCTCGTATCTCTTGTGTCTCTCTCTTGCATTGATTTTGCTCTTTGCAGGTCCTCCAAGCCAAGCAATGTGGGCCTTAGGAGATAAAATTGCTTCTTCAATAGTGGCTCAGACTGCTGGCATTCCAACTCTTCCTTGGAGTGGCAGTGGTAAGAAGGAAATTGTTGCTTTTGTCAAGATCATTCTAATCTTTTTCTCTTCAACACATCTAATCTTTAAGTAGTGTCTGTGCACAAAAAGGCAATTGAAGAAATGTTCCATCTGTTTAGGGTTTCAAATTTGTATTATCCAAGGCTTAGACATAGAGACTGTGATATATATGGATATGTCAGGCAAAATGTACATGTTGTGTAACGTGCTGTTAGTCTGACAGTGCAGCTGTAATGTCTGGTATTTCTGCAGTCTTATCTAGTGTGTAGTTTTGGAGCACACAGCAAATACCCTGCTTCCATGGAAACTATACAGTTTCAAAAGACTGTAAATAACCTGTTTCTCAGAATTGCACAAGGTAAATGAAGGAGGATATAATTTGTTGGATGAAAAGATCTGCTCCCCAGAAAACAGCGATGTCTGTTTACATTCTCCTTTTCCCTTCTGTAAATGCTTCCAGGCTAGCGCCTTGTGGAGATACAACTGCTGTTTGTTTTGCCAGTCTCTGGTGTGTGAGTTCTTTCTGAGCCTTGCAGCAGAGTGGACTTAGAAGATGCTGCTTGTGTTTCAGGTCTTCGAGTGGACTGGCAGGAAAATGATCTTCAGAAGCGTATCTTGAATGTTCCTCAGGAGTTATATGAAAAAGGCTACGTGAAAGACGCCGATGACGGCCTGCGGGTTGGTGACTGGCACTGGGGGGTATCTGAGGTCTTGCTGCACGTACAGCTGGAAAGAGCTGGAGGTTTAATTTCTTTTTACTGGTAGTGCAGACTAGAGCTAGACTGTCAGCCTCACAGAACTGAGTCTTAGAAGGTGATCTTTTCCGTATCGCCTTTGGGCCCAGTCTGAAGAATTAGGTGAGAATTAGGAGAACAAGATAAATATGGGAACAATGTTTCATTAAGGGCTTTCTGTATTACAAAAAAGCTTTTTGGTGACTTCATACATTCAATGGCATGAAGCATGGACAAAAGATTTTGTGGTCGCTTTGAGAAACTAGAGTTCTCTGTAGACACAAAATCACGGCTTGTTTTTCCAACTATTCTCAAACTGGAATATTTGGTTTCTATCCCATTTGTGTCTTGGTTGCTCAACAGAGTCAGAGAGGGAAGCTTGGACACGAGTCAAAAGGGAAATAATGATACCATCAACTTCATTTTGCTGACTTTTTATACTTACCCATGTTTTTCTGCCCAACTTGATCAGGCTGCTGAGGAAGTTGGCTACCCTGTCATGATCAAGGCTTCTGAAGGAGGAGGAGGAAAAGGAATCAGGAAAGTTAACAATGCAGATGACTTCCCCAACCTATTTAGACAGGTGACTTTTTCCACTGATTTGTACTGTCTTGTTCTAAATGTTCAGGTTGAGTGATTCTGAGAGCACTGAATCAGAAATGCTTAGGAACTGAAAACGTCTGCATTACGTATCAGAGCCTGTTTAGCTACTTTGAATTATGTGTTCCTGTTCTCTCTGCTCTGCATGTTGGTAGGATTTCAATCATAGGAGATGCTGAATAAATCCAAGTAATGGAGGGCAATTGTAGTGTAACTCAAAAGTGTAGAGGGACATAAGCCTTTATAGGTTAGTCAGGAAATCCAAGAGGGATGAAAATGTCACTTTAATTATATACAAGTGAACACAGGGTATTGTCAACCTCAAGTGGCACAGGGGAAATATTATGCATGTTCCTTGCTTCAAAGATGAAGGTGGGATGATGATGGCTAAGGTTGTTAGCAAAAAATGATCTGCCTCTTTATCTGCTGTAGGTTCAAGCTGAGGTCCCTGGCTCTCCAATCTTTGTCATGAGACTAGCCAAGCAGTCGCGCCACCTGGAGGTGCAGATCCTGGCCGATCAGTACGGCAACGCCATCTCTCTCTTTGGCCGGGATTGCTCCGTGCAGCGCCGGCACCAGAAGATCATTGAGGAAGCACCTGCCTCTATTGCCACTTCCGTGGTGTTTGAGCACATGGAGCAGGTGAGAGTGACTCTGCAAATTCTTCCTGGTGAGACTCCAGAAACAGGCAGGACTTTTTCTTTTTTTCCTCACACCCCCAAGACGTTTGCATTGTTGCACCTTTTCAAGCAGCAATATAGGGGTGTGTGTCTTAAACTGCTTTGTGTGGGCAACCACTCACATTTCCAAAACTGAGCCCACCGTGTGTTGACAAACAGCTGTAGAGCTCCCTTCAAAAATATGTGCACTCCCAAAATAGGAGGGAAGTGTGTTTTAAATGTATATTGTCACTTCATAAACAAATTGTGCAAGTTGTATGAATAGTCTGATGCTGAGTATTATAAACATCTGCCTTCTATAACTTGTAAATTAGCTAACCTGGAAATCAAAACTCCTGTGCCACGGGCTTTGCTTTGAGCAGTTCTCAGACCTGTTAGAAGCTTTTGAATGTTTCAGAATGCCAGCAAAAAAGTCTGCAGTGGGTGGGGTGGATGAACAGGTGGTAACTGAGCATGAAGTCTGGAAATCAGGTATTTTTTTCCTGTATCCTAGTGTGCAGTGAAGCTTGCCAAAATGGTGGGGTACGTGAGTGCAGGCACTGTGGAGTATCTGTACAGCCAGGATGGCAGCTTCTACTTCCTGGAGCTGAATCCCCGCCTGCAGGTGGAGCACCCCTGCACTGAGATGGTGGCTGATGTCAACCTGCCGGCAGCACAGCTCCAGGTGAGTCAGTGCCAGACCCAGTCGGTGCTCCTGGAGCCTTTCTGAGCTCCTCAGACTGTGCTGTGTTGAAGAGGCCTGAGCATGAAAAACCTGTTCTGCTGAAGCTGCAGTGAAATAGAGGGGCCGACTTTTGTCTGAGTCACAGTCAGGGTTCTGTGTTAAAACTGAGTCACATGCTGATATTATGCAGATGACTAGATGTTGTTGCTGATAGTGGAGAGAATATAAAAAGTGTTAGAGAGTTCCACTAAATATGGCCTATATCCTCATGTACATATAGGTGATACCTGGCTCCCCCACATTTCCTGCTCAACAAAAATGTCTCATAACTCAGAGGCTCATTTTGGTACTTTCTCAGCTTTGGATTTATCTTCTGTGGCTGGAGCAAAGCTTCATTTAGTATTCCAAAATATTTATGGATCTTCTGTTACAACTCTTCCACTAAATTTTACCTCTGCCATTTGGCTCTTTCTGATTTGGAAAGCAAAGAGAGGTTATTTTCCAGGTGTTTCTTCTGGACTGCTCAGGTAGACCTTCAGTTAAAAGAAGTGTGAAGGGAAGCAATAGAGGAATAAAACATAGAGGTAGGAAAACTGATTTAAGGGAAGGTTGTGCGAAAAAACCTGTCTGAAGATGCTTTAGCCATGAGTAGTTCAACTTTAAGCTCTGAAATTATTTTCTGAAGCAAGTTGGTTTCTGAGGCTAGCAGTGTGCTCCAGTGCTGTGCCAGTTCTGAGCAGCACATTGCCCACTCTGCCTCCAAGTGGCAACAGCCTCTTCCACATTTTCTAACGACAAAAGGAAGGGTAAAAAACCTAAACAATTGAATTTTTCATCTTTGGGCAAATTCAGCAGTTGTTTGAAGTTTCGGAAAGTGACTTGAATCCTTTTAATTTTGATGAGCAGTTCCTGACTTGCAGAGCAATTTTTTTTCACTCAAGGCTCTCACACATCACAGATGCTTCCTCCTCCTCACTGAGGTCCCTGCTTCTCAGCCTGTCTACAAAACAGGATTTGTGGTTAATAATTAGGTGTTTGAATAGATGTGGCAAAGTGATAAAGAATTTTGATTTACTGCTTTTTCAAATGGAAGTCATGAGAGTGAGTGACTGTTACGGCTTGTGTGAAAAAATAGGCTTTTCATTGTTCTGATCTCCAAAGGTGTGAGGGAATCCTTCACATGTCCTGGAGGAAGCATTTGTTATGTATGCTGTGGCTCATCTGTCCCTGTGCATCCCCACTGAGCTCCCTTTATGCTCTCATACCATCTCCCTCTTCTCAGCCCCCACCTTTTCCACTTATGGATGAATAACACGGTGCCCTTTCTGTCTTGCACCACATTAAAGCTTCTAGTTGTTTTCTAGTTCCATTTTCTCAGCCCTCTCATTCTAACACTTTTGCTTTCTTTCTGGTTTCTTTCTTCTCCCTGCTGTTTGCATTTTGGAGTTTATTGCATAGATGGTAGAGGAAACAAACAGTTGAACAGTAACATCTTGTCGGCAGCTCCGGGGGCTGTTTGACTTTGGCCTGAGCCTTCTCTCAGCAAGTGGTTCTAGTAGCTCTATGTCTGTATTTGCCAAGCTTGGTGAGTTTTGTAACTGGTCAGATGCTCTCCTCATTGTTTGGGCACTGTTCTTTCTATTGCTGTGCTAGGTACAATGTCACAAAACGGTGCATTGATTTTGTAACCAGTTTGGTCTTTTGTCTCTTGATGTCTGGCTGAGAGACAGCTGAAATAATTTTTTAAGCTAATGCTCAGTCTTTTTGAATTGTATCTGTAGAAAAGTATCCCAGCTAACAAACAGAACAAGTGGGACTTTACTCCAGAAGGATAGAGCCAGCAGCCAGTTCTGCAGGTTGCTCTCTCCACAGTTTGTAGCTGCAAAATTCCACAGTCTCCTGTAACCAATTAGAGACCTTCTCTCTCACTGGGACCTTAGTGTATTTTTAACAGACCTAATGTGTGGCCATCCTCAGCTGACCTGGCACTGGCCAGCTTTCTCTGGAGCCTTTTAATCAGTCAATGGAAAATACTGGCTGAAGGGCTTAAGGTGGATATTGCACTGAGCTTGGCTGTCCTGGGAAATACGAATGTTCCTAGGTGTGCTGATGGGGAAGACTCGCATCAGAAAACAGGCACACATATTTGCTGTACTAGAACTGCTTCTATAGAGAACTGGTGGAATTAATTCTGAAAGGAACAGGTTCTCTGTGTGAGAAGAGAAACTTGCTTAGTGGTGGCTTCTTTTATGATTTTAATTATTATTTTTCCTTAGATTGCCATGGGGATTCCCCTCCACAGAATCAAGGATATCCGGGTGATGTATGGTGTGTCTCCATGGGGAGATACATCTATTGATTTTGAGAACTCAGCCCACGTCCCCAGTCCACGCGGCCACGTCATCGCTGCCCGTATCACCAGTGAGAATCCTGATGAAGTGAGTGTTTTACATTCTATGGGTACTGACCACAGTCTGATAACTGTAGGCTTTACACCTGGGTTCAATCCCTGCTGCTGATCCTGAAAGTGTTGGCAGCAAATTTAAAATACTCTTCCCTTGTCTCACTTAGCTGATGGTTCTGTAGCTCTGGTTAGACACAGCTTTAACTTACTCATGTATTTATCATGCTGCAGCACAAAGAGGTTCTCCAGTCTTCAGAATTCTAATAACTTCCCTAATTCTGGACTATTTACTTTTTCATTAGGATGTATAGCAATGTCTGTCTGTCTTTACAGGGATTTAAGCCCAGTTCTGGTACAGTTCAGGAGCTGAATTTCCGCAGCAATAAGAATGTCTGGGGCTATTTCAGTGTTGCTGCTGCAGGAGGGCTTCATGAATTTGCTGATTCTCAGTTTGGTCACTGCTTCTCTTGGGGAGAAAATCGTGAAGAAGCCATCTCGTGAGTAGTCAGAAAAGTTATAGAACCTTGGACATTGCTTTGTTTTGTCCTCTTTGATCCAAAGTGCCATGGGTAAAACAAGACTCCTTAGTTCTAGGAGTTTTATGTGCAATTTCCCTCTCTTTACCTTGTCCACATAGTGATCAGGCTTCTCATCCTGTCTTGCTTTGCAATTCCCGTGTGTTGCACCTACATTTCTACACTTTTTGCTTACTTTATTTTTTGCCATTCTGTTTCGTTCCTGCCTTGTGTACCTGCTGTTGGGTATGATACAGCTACCATTGTGTATTTCCCTCTTGGAAAGCATTCAGGTGGAAGGCTTCTAACAGGAAAAACATTGATAACTTGTTATGCCAGTTCCTTGTAGTGGTTTATAAACCATTGAGTGCCCTTATGTGGTGTGGGATGTGAAAGCATCTGGTCATAAGACAGGACTGTCTGACTTGTCATTCATGCTGGTTTTCATCCAGAGCCTTTCCTTTGTTCCATTCTGGGTGGGATGGAGACCATGTCAGTCTGTCATGTAGTTCTGACATGTGGTGGGTGCCAAGATGATGATAACAGTGGGAACTCCTGATCTCATAGCTTGTGCTGGCTGAGCTGCTTTTGTTCATACCAGCAGCAGATTGAAGAAAATCAATATTCTTTCATTCCCAAGCATGTCATGTAGGATCTTGCTCCAGTGCACATGCTCTTCTGCTATTACCTTCAGCCTGTTTTTTCCCAACGGCTCATGGGGAACTATCTAGAGTTACCAGCCTGCAAATTACTGGTAGTATGGGACAGATAATAGGTATTATTTTCTCTTTCAGAAACATGGTAGTGGCTTTGAAGGAGCTGTCCATCCGAGGGGATTTCCGAACCACTGTTGAGTACTTGATTAAACTGTTGGAAACAGAGAGTTTCCAGCAGAACCGCATCGACACCGGCTGGTTGGATCGGCTCATTGCCGAGAAGGTTCAGGTGCGGCTGCGTGGTCTACAGGGCTGCAGGCAGGAGGGGAGCTGGCTGAGGGGGTGGCTAATTCCCACTTGCCACTTTATTCATGAACATTTCCACTGGCCTTAGTTCTTATTTATATCAAAATCCTAAGTCATCCCTGTCAGGGAAAGCTGGTCTTAAAGTTGGCTAGAAAAGCATCTTGGTGTAGATGTGACTTAAGGCCTAGTATTGTGGTTTGCAGTTTGGGAGAGATGATGGTGGGAAAGTAGGTGGAGCCTCAAGATTTGTTCCAGGAATTAAAAAAATGTGGTCCTCTTATCAGGAGTTACAAGGGTTATTGCCTCTATATAGTGTTTGCATGGATGCTGCACCAACTTAATTTTAAAGAGGGGCTGACTGGGAATGAAATATAGAGCTGAGCCTTTTGACTCTGCAAGTGGGTGTCCAGCATGGACTGAAGCTAAAGGAGATGTGTACCCTTTCTTTCTAGGCTGAACGGCCTGACACCATGCTGGGGGTGGTGTGTGGAGCTCTGCACGTGGCTGATGTGAGCCTCCGAAACAGTGTCTCAAACTTCCTACACTCTCTAGAAAGGTAAAATTCCAAGCTGCTCTGGTAGGTAGCTGATAAGCAGATGGTAATTAGTTTTGATTTACAAGTTTTGTACAGTCCAGAGATGCACAGAACTTGTTACCTGCTGACTGTTCTCTGGCCCCGGGAAGCTGTTTGTCTACTGGCCTAAGAAAATGGGCAGATTTCTGTGCATCTCTGCAAAATATTCTCTGCTGTTTGAGCAAATTGATTTGGTTTCTGGCAGTTTTGGCAGAAGTTTCAAGAGATGGCTCAGAAATGTGGAGTTGCTCCTCTCTGTGGTGCCAGGGAGTCTTGAATCACCAGATATTCTCTTCCACCTGTATTGAGGACTGATTTAATTTTCCAAATTTGACATAATTTTCCAAATTATGGGAAGACCAATTTTGTACTTCTCTTTTAAGGGGCCAAGTCCTGCCTGCTCATACTCTGCTGAACACTGTGGATGTGGAACTCATCTATGAAGGACGGAAGTATGTGCTGAAGGTACGATGCCCTGTGGGGGATCCTGTCCTCTTGCCACTTTGAACTGGAAATGTCTGTGTTTCTGCTCTGACTTAATCTTTGTAATGGGTGTAATTATTGGAATTAAATCTGTGCAGGATTTATTTTCTCTGCTTTAATGGGGTTAAGAAATCAGTACAATCTCCCTTATGGTAATACCTCACCTCGTCTTTCCATTGCAATATTTTTGTGTATCTCTGTAAACATTTTAACCTTTCAGGTTCAAGAAATGCTCTGCAGAAGGTGAAGAATACTTTGTTGTAGGCAAAGACTAAAACCTGTTTGTTGACCAAAACTTTAAGTTGATGTTTCTGAATATGTAGATCTGATCTATTGGGTGTTTGAGCCCAGTTTGATCAGCATGACAGAATTTGTAACCATTTTCCCCTTCTGTTTTGCTTTTTCTTTGCTGTGTGAAAAAAAAAAAAAAAAAATTAGAAATATTGTTTAGAGGTTGTGAAATTTAGCATTAAAAAGTTAGGAAATACTAGACTTAAGATTGCCTGTGCAATCTTAATTAGCTTCCTCCGGCAACTGTATGATGGTGAAGCTTTTAATGACAGTTTTTTGCAGCTCTAAGTATACTCCACCTCCATGGTTTTATCTTGGCACCCCTTTGATGAGAAATAGAGGCACTGAACAGCAACCAAAGTGTGCTTTAGGTGGTTTCCCCAGCTTTAGGTAGGAACTCTGGCAGGTACTGGGATAGGGTGCCTTTTTCCATGCATCCAGGAGACAATCTCTCTTCCCCTTCCCCCTCCAAACTCTCTCATTCATTATGCAATTCTAGTATATGACTGTGACCTGTATGTAGATTGCGGTGAAAAAATGCTATATGGTTGTATAATTGAACCTATACAATTAATGCATAGGTAGGAGACGATTACATCAAAGTTGATGGTCAGCATTAGTTTTGGCATCTCTAGACTGCTAAATCCTTGGCTTTGTGATCCCAGGTTTTTTGACATTGTTTTTTTCCATCTGCCATGAGAAGAAATGGCTCTGGTCCCCTTCTTTAGTTCCCAGTTCTGCAGTGTTTGGAAAACTCTGCATGTTGTGGCAACCAAGACACTACTAATGCTGTGTTTGTTTCATGTGCTGTCCACCATTCTTGTGGATCCACAGGTGACCCGACAGTCTCCCAATTCCTACGTGGTCATCATGAACAACTCGTGTGTGGAAGTTGATGTGCACAGACTGAGTGATGGGGGGCTGCTCCTGTCCTATGATGGGAGCAGCTACACTACCTACATGAAAGAAGAAGTGGACAGGTGAGCAACCTGAAAAGATTCATGTTTAACATTTAGATACAAGCCAAAAGTAGGTTTATTGGTAACTTTATGTTTCCCAAAGATCAGCTGGGAATGGAATTCTCTACTAGGAAGAGGTTATGAGATACATTATGGATGAGTTTAAAGGGAGAAGTTGCCTTCGCCTGAAGAACAGATCTTGGTGATTGTTAAGAGAAATATCCGAACGTGTTCCAATGTGGAGTCCTGCTGGTTCTTTAAAAGTGCCCTTTTGGATTATAATAAAACTCAAAAACCAGAAAGTGACAATCTTTAAAATCCTTGAAACTCCATAACTGCTTTAGGGATACGAGATTTACTACTTCAGTGCAATCCCTCAAAATTCCCGGCAGGGATCATAGCAGTGAAGTCAGTAAATCTCCAGCTTCTGGAATGTGAAGCACTGCCCCCTCTGCTGGTCTTTTCTGTGGCAAAGGTAGCAATCCTGGCCAGGAGTGCAAAAGGAGTTTGGGTAACCTTCTGGGTTGGAAGATGCTGTAAAGTCTCAGCCTCTCTGACTGCCACACGGGCACATCCTGCTCTTTTCAGCTTTGCTCTGCATGCAGGAGGATTTTGCATGAGGTGGGCGGTTTGGTTAATGCCTTGTGTGTTGTGCCTGGCAAGTGTAATCTCCCCTAACATCAGTTTTTGTTTTATGTGAAATATTGGAAGATAGATGGTTGGAAGAACCAACTTCATTGGTTCTGGTTCTGACAGTGAGTGATACCTGTTGTAGAGAAGAAGCCCAGAAGTATTACACATACAACCTTGCTAATACACATACAGCCACACCATTCAGCTCCTCAGAGTTGACTGAGGTGATTTTGTTGAGTTCTGCTTTGAAGTAGAATAAGGAAAGAGAGAATGGATTTTCCCTTCCCACAGGACATGCTGCTGCAGTGATTTGCCCCCTTCTCTCCTAGGTATCGCATCACTATCGGTAACAAGACCTGTGTGTTTGAGAAGGAGAATGATCCCTCCATTCTGCGCTCACCTTCGGCTGGAAAGCTTATCCAGTATGTGGTGGAGGATGGGGGGCACGTGTTTGCAGGCCAGTGCTTTGCAGAAATAGAGGTAAAAAAGTCTTAAGAACTGACCTGGCTGCAGATACTGAATCTGCCCAGGCAAAAACTGGGGGGCAGGGGAAGGTGAATGCTTTGGAACTGGGAATTCAGTGTGAGGGATAATTCACAGTATTTCCTTTTCCATCTTAGTCTGTGTTTTAAACTGGACTAATGCAGGAATCAGCAGTGAGACTGGTGGGGTGGAGAAGAAATTACTCAACAGCTGAAATTGGAGTGTTAATGACTGTAATACCAAGTGATGAGCAAAATTTCTCATCAGTGAGACTGTGCTTGTCGTCTTGGTGTGATACTGAGGGAGAGTGGGATCCATGTGTACTATGTTTTCTAGCTGTGGTGAAGACCTTCTAGTTGTACAGCACTACTTAGTACTAACACAGACTCAGAAGCTGAGATATATGCTAGGATTAAGTAACAAATTAAGACTTCTATGATTACCTGATCTTTTATCAGGTTGATTGGATGAATTAAGTGTCATCTTCTCCCTGGGAAGTTACTTAACTTTTAGAGAGGAGGAGGATGAACAATTTCTGCATCACTGTGAGGAAAGCAGAAGAGGTTGTGTAGGAGTGCAAGGCTCAAAACAGATTTGAGGGAGGGGAGGGTGTGTTGACAGAGGGGCAATTAAACCCATTAGGGACAATGTGTACAAGAAAAACATCAAGCCAGAGATCCAGGTATTTTGTATAACTCATTTTACACTGCAGCAGATCCATGGCTAAGAAGAAAGCACCTACTCAATTTCTCTGTTCCCGTTTATGGTGCACAGTATAGCAGTGGTAAAACTGGG
Organism: Apus apus; assembly: GCF_020740795.1. Taxonomy (NCBI): domain Eukaryota; kingdom Metazoa; phylum Chordata; class Aves; order Apodiformes; family Apodidae; genus Apus; species Apus apus. The sequence continues at coordinate 5,640,125 of NC_067299.1, read as the reverse complement.
CTGCCTCCACTCCTACCAAACTCTTCTGCAAGAGCTTCCCTGTTTGATCTAAGGAAGCTTGTGAAGAGTGTTCTGAAACCTGTGACCTCTAGAAAGTAATCCTAGCTCCCTCTGCTGGAAGCCATTGCTTTCAGCAAAGGCTAAAAATGTGCTGCTGTAGCTTTTGAGCGTGGCCCTCCCACTTGCAGCCTTCATAGTCCAGCAGCTGCAACAGTAAATTGTATCTTCTTTGTTCATTGTCTTGAATGTGGGGCCTTCTTGAGTACCTGTGGGTCCGAGCAGTGTAGAACAGGGGACCTTCCTGAGGATGGCCTCCTGCTGTGCTAATTTGTGGCCTAGTAATTTGTTCTACAGTTCACTGAAGTGCTTGGGATTTAATTCCCAGTGTGTGTGCTTTAAGCCTTTGAGAAAGCCTGAAAGCAAAAGGTGCTCGTGCAGGTCAGTTTGTCTGTGGTAGGACACTGGCTGCTGGCTGCCAAAACTGGAACCATTTGGCAAACATGGCAGCTGTGTGTGTAACCTGTTTTCCTTGCTACAGGTGATGAAAATGGTGATGACACTAACAGCAGGAGAATCAGGCTGCATCCATTATGTCAAACGCCCAGGGGCAGTCTTGGATCCAGGCTGCGTGATTGCCAAGCTCCAGCTGGATGATCCCAGCAGGGTTCAGCAGGTGAGAAGTTGCAGGAAGCGCAGGTTGTTTGTTGTGTTTTTAATTGAGGAGTGATGTTGAGAGTGGTATGATCTAGTCCAGTGTACTGAGCTAATTTCAGATTTGTGCATGATACTGGAATTGTCATTTAACCATTTATTTGTCTTACTTGAAGACTAGGACTCGGGTTATTGCCTCTTTTTCTGATTCAGGCTAAGCTTATGTACTCTTCTTGTTCTCTTCTTACCTCAGCACTCTTGTGGGTGCATGGCTGGCTAGAATATTGCAGGTTGGCCCAATTTTTCTGTCTGCTTTACCTCCTGTGGAAGTTTATTTAGCTTCTTTTTATCTTGTGTTCTTTAAGTGACCCCCTTTGGGAGGATGGGAATTGATAAACCACTCCAAGAGTGGGACCAGGTGAAAGCAATTGTAGCAAATCTGGAAAAAAACCACAACAAAACATAGGACATGGATCTTTTTTTAGGTGAAAGGCAAAGACGTATCGATTTAGGGATAGGAGTCTGGCACGTAGGAAAGCAATTGTCAGCACCAATCTGTTGGCTTTTCCTGTGCTTTTCTTGGAGATTTTTGGTCATCCTAGTTCTAAAAAATAAGATCAGCCATAAAGTATTTGGGAGAGAGGCTGGAAGCTTATTTTGTGGGTGTGCAACATAGAACTGTTGGAGATCCAGCTTATAACTTTTCTGTCTCTCAATCCAATGCACTTTTCACTCTGTGAATTCTTCCAAGTTAAATCTGAGCCTCCAGTCAAGGGTAACTGGATGTGACCAGCCTGGATGATGGCAGCCAGGAGGGTTAGTGCCACTGTGCTGGTCTCTGTGTTTCCAGGCTGAGCTGCACACGGGCGCTTTGCCGCAGATCCAGAGCACAGCGCTTCGAGGTGAGAAACTCCATCGCATCTTCCATTATGTGCTGGATAACCTGGTCAATGTGATGAATGGGTACTGCCTGCCAGAGCCCTACTTCAGCAGCAAGGTACTGGTTCTTTCTTGTTTCAGACTGCTCAAGGGTAGGGCTGGCTCATCTGCATGTCCCAGCCAGAGGACCAGGAATGAGAGCAGTGCTACCCTGCTAGTGCCAGCTCAGCTCCGTTTTGCTTCTTAGACTTTCTAATAGTCACCAGAGAGTAAGATGAGGGAGTCCCACCTAAAACATCTAAAACAAAGCCAAAGGCAAGGAGTTGAGCTTGAGCTGTACTGCTCGTGCCTGCAGCCTTGTGCATGGGAGCTGCTTGCACAGCTAGCTGTGTGGTAGAAGTCTTAGAGGGAGGAGGAAAGAAGGTGGACAAATCTGATTCAGTTGTTGGCACAATGTAGCACAGCAGCTTGGACATCTACACCAGTTCTTTCTTTTAGTCCCTGGACTAACTGTGTGATGTAACAGTAGTGGAGAAGACTACAATGATAAGCTTTTCCTTTTCTCCCTTCTTGCTGCTTACTCTTTTCCTCATGCTTATCTTCACACTGCCTTGTCTCTCTCCAGGTGAAAGGCTGGGTGGAGCGACTAATGAAGACACTGAGAGATCCATCTTTGCCTCTGCTGGAACTTCAGGACATCATGACCAGTGTCTCTGGACGGATCCCACCCAATGTAGAGAAGTCCATCAAAAAGGAGATGGCCCAATATGCCAGCAACATCACATCAGTCCTTTGCCAGTTTCCCAGCCAACAGGTGATCAACCACACTTATATAGAGGAATAAAAAACAATTTGTGTTGGAACAGAGAGAGGAGGTTGCTTTACATTCTCTGGAGGTCAGAGTAATGAGATAAGGTAATGAGATGTTGGAAGATGTTTTCTCCAGTATATGATACTTCACATTCATTTTTTGTATCATGATCAGGACATTAACTTCCTTAGCATTTTAAGGCTTTGGCCTTTGCTGGAAGATACTGAAATTCTGGTCTGATCTGTCTGGAAGTTCTTAGCTTCCCTGCTGGTTGTTCAGCCAGATCATCCCATCCAGGACTGGGACTGCCATGTGATTGCTCTCTTTCAGATTGCCAACATCTTGGATAGCCACGCAGCCACCCTGAACCGCAAGTCGGAGCGCGAGGTCTTCTTCATGAACACACAGAGCATTGTGCAGCTTGTACAGAGGTGAGCCATTTTCAGGGCTGCCCCCTAAGCCTTTTTGCTGCTGCTTCGAAGACCTGAGCCTGCTTATCTTTAATCAAATGGTTTTATTACAGTTGAAGTCTAAATCACCAGGAACAAGCCTGCATGCTTCTCTTGGAGGTCAACAGCAAGGGACTGTGTGTGTGCGGCCCCTGGCTGCCTGTGTGAAGGACACATGCAGATCCTTCCCTTTTTTTCCCTTTGCCATATGAAAGAAAGATTTAACTTCTGTCCTGACACTCACATCTTGGCTGTTTCACCAACCCACTGGTGTGCATTATGCATTTTGGTGTCTAGACTTTTGAGTATTTTTAGAAGAAAAAGGATGTTTTGATGCAAAACATCGGCCATGCTACCCCATGACAGTAATGGCAGCGTATTCACATAACAGCTGGGATTTTCAGGACTAGGTGCACTTCTTTTTTAACCAAACAGGCTTATCCTGCCACTCATGTTGAGTGCTGTTCACCTGCAGGTCTCCAGAAGCAGCGCTGTGCCCATCTCGCTCAGTGCTGGGTTTGACTTCCTTGCTTCTGCAGGTACCGCAGTGGTATTCGGGGTCACATGAAGGCTGTGGTGATGGATCTGCTCCGTCAGTATCTGAAGGTGGAGACTCAGTTTCAGCATGGTGAGTCTAAGCACAGCAGGAAAGGCATGGAGCTGTTGGAGAGGGTCCAGAGAAGGGTCACAAAGATGACCAAAGGGCTAGAGCAGCTCTGCTATGAAGACATGCTGAGAAAGTTGAGGCAGTTCAGCCTGGAGAAGGGAAGGCTCCAGGGAGACCTTAGAGCACCTTCCAGTTCCTGAAGGGGCTCCAGGAAAGCTGGGAAGGGACTTTTCACCAGAGAGGGCAATGACAGGACAAGGGGTGATGGTTTTTAACTGAAAGATGGGAGATTTAGGTTAGACATCAGGAGGAAATTCTTCACCGTGAGGGCAGTAAGGTGCTGGAATAGGTTGTGGCTGCCCCATCCCTGGAGATGTTCAAGGCCAGATTGGATGAGGCTTGTGCAGCCTGGTCTGGTGGGAGGTGTCCCTGCTTTTATGGCAGGGGAGTTGGAACTTCATGATCTTTAAGGTCCCTTCAAACCATAACGATTATGATTCTGTGAATTTTCTGAATGAGCAATATTTGGTCCACATGGACCCACTTTAAGACAGAAGTGTTCCCTCACTGTGTCAGCAGTGGCTGAGCATTGGAGAGCTCCCTCACCTGAGTGTTCCAAGTGTAGAAACTTCATATTAGAAGGCTGATTTTTATTTCCTGATTTCTTAGCATTTGCAGAAAAAAACAGAACCAGAACAACTGTTTAAACTCACCACATGATTTAGTTGTCTTGGCTGTTTATTACATTCTATAGTAAGAAAGTCAACTACAGTAAAAAAAAAAATAAATGTCACTGAGTATTTGTAACTGCTGTAAAATACCAGGAAGCTGTTTGTGGTTCTTATCATGAGAAAAAAGCTCAAACAGCCTGAAACAGAATTGAAATAAATGCATTGCACTCCTGTGTCCAGGCACAAGATGGCAATGAAGCACTAGCTGATTTTGAGGCTCTGGTTCTTCCAGGTAGTTCAGATTTAGTTCTACTTTTCTTTTGTCCTGTTCCAATACCTGCACCCTGCTAGTGGTACTGCAGATTCATTTCCACTTCAATTTGCTGGTAGTAGAGGATGGTGCAAGTCTTTCTGCTGTTATTTTTTGTCTTCATTTGAATGAGAGGCTGAGCCCACCATTCCTCTCTCTGCGTTCCTTGCAAAGGCATATTTGATATTGGAACTGTTTTAGTAACAGTAGGATGCTTGAATTAAACTCCAAGGGGGTGAGAGGGAAATGCTTCCTTCTCAGAACTGATTGTGTGGACAGTGAAGTAGATTCTCAAAACGTATGTGTAAAAATATGTTTTAAAAATAAAAGAGAAGTCTAGTTGTGTGTTACATGCCACAGAGGTGTGGAGACTGGAAAAAAATGTGCATTTGTGATTGCAGGTCACTATGACAAGTGTGTCTTTACCCTTCGGGAAGAGAATAAAAGTGATATGAATGCTGTGTTGAACTACATCTTCTCTCATGCTCAAGTCACTAAGAAGAACCTGCTTGTTACAATGCTCATTGTAAGTTGTCTTTTGGTGCTCTAGAAATTTGCATCTTCTTACCGTTGTATGTTTCATGCTTTGAAAGGTGCTGAATTGGCAGCTCTCATCTTTAAAGAGAGAAGCCTTCTAGCTACAGAAGTGGTGCCAGCAATGTGGAGTTTCCTCACGGGTTCATAGGGCATGTAAGCCACGTGCTAAAGGAGACCCAGAGTGTACTGTTCCTCTCAGTGTCTGTGCACCTTCTGGGTCATGACTGTCCTGCATTGATTGCCCATCAAAGTGCAATGAAGGCTTATTATGCAAGTGATTTGTGAGCATCTGTGGGGAGATGAGAATGCAGACTTAGCTCTTACACTGGGAGAATGCTAAAGTTGAACTTTCTGACACTAGGCTGTGACTTTATATTTGGTTTAGTTTGCTACTTCATCTTCAGTGGTCTCAGAGAGGTCCTGTCTTTGTATAGCTCCTGGTACTCAAACTGGAGTTGCTTGGAAAGCAGAGCAATATGCTACTAGCACAAAAAGATGATTATTTTGTGGTAATAATTCTATGATTGCAGCATTTTTATGGTCCTTCATTACTAAGGAGGGTGACTTCCTGGTAGTGCATGGTATTAGCCAGCCCATATGAAGGCCCTTGAGGGGCTTCATGTGTTCTTCCTCAATGAGCCATAGTTTGGTCTTACAGGCTTGGCAGTCGCTCACTCAGCTTCTTCCTGGTTATCATCTCAGAAATTCTTCTGAGTTCTGTAGTGGTGCTTTCAGGCTGGCTGCCCTCTGGGCTGCATGATGAAATCTGACCAGGACTCAACATCTCAGCACAAAGCTGGTCACTCCAGATGAGGCCTCTGACCCTTGGGATGGTGTGCAGTTGTCCAGGGGTCTTAGAAAGTGTTGGGGGATCTCCTGGGGTGGGAATTCCTCTTGGACAGTAGAATTTCCACCCTAGAAACACAAATGAATCCTCATTCCAGGACCTGCCATCACCTTCTTATGTTCTTCTGATCATGTTCTTCTTCATGATCTCAGTTCTCATTGAATTCAGTCCCACTGAAATGGGTAAAACTCCCAGTAAATTACATTTCCAGGAAAAAGAATTAAAAAGGAACAATTGAGCTCTGCCTCTTTTTTCCTGTTTCCTAAAAAGCCTCATGAAATTCTGTCCCACATAATGCTTTGAAGCAGAATGAATGCCCAGCTTCCTCAAGGCCGGATGAATTTAACTGCAACATGATTTTCAAGAGACTAGAGTTAGGAATCCTGCTTTTTAAGAGGCTAATTACATTACTATCTCTCTCCCACCCACTTTTTCTTTTTTCTTTTCTTTTTCCCCCCTCCTTCCCCAAACATAATGAAGTCTGTTACTGCCAAAAATATGTCCAAAGTAGCCGTCCACAAAATAACTCTCAAAAGCTGAAAAAGAGTCATAATTGTCCTAGGCTGAGGCTGAGTTTCTTAAATTCTAATTTGTAAGATATAAGGACCCTGGCATTCTTTCTTTCTGGCTCTCCTATTTTTTTTTTCCTTTCCCTTTTTGGTGTGTGGTGTGATTGTAAGTAACGCTTGCCTTAAGAATCTCATTATTTGAACACGGAGCCATATTTCCTCTGAGAATTCTGGAGTAGCTTTGAGCCGAGGCTGTTCATTTCTCAAGTAATCATGCTGGCGTGATGGAGAGAGAAAATGGCAGCTGTTCTCAGCTCAGGCCTTCAATTTTCTTCAGAGTCCAGTCACTCAAGTGTGTAATTACACGGGGGTGCCGGGGAGGCGTTAGGCCTTGTCAAAGAGCTGGTTTGAGGCTTTGCTCGCTGCCTTTGCCAATCAGTGCAGGCAAAAGCCAACGCAGCGCCAGCTACCTGCTTTATTTTGCTGTTGTCATCCTGATTATTTCTTGCTAAAGTAGGACTGAAACTTTTTTTGTCTAGTTTTTCACCTCCACGCAGGCTGAGCCTTGCTGGGGCTGCACGTTGGCTGGCGCAGTGACAGGCTGAGGGAGTGTGGGGTGTGCTGGGAGATGCAGAGAAGCTGCGTGTGGGTGTTCTTCCCACCACTCTTGGTTGTTTCCTCGCAAGTAAAGGCTGAAATACCAGTTTGCCAGAATTCAAAATGTCCTGGAGGGCGCATCCTGCACAGGGAGGAAGAGCAGGTGGGTGAGGAGCAGGAGGCGGGAGCACCATTTGTGTGGCCTCCACCAGCGCCGTGCATGAGGCCTTCCCACGGGTGTCTGTCCTCACATGAGCACAGTGTCACAGGGACTTCTCAGCTCAGATGGGTAACGGGGGCTCCAACGTGCCTTTGGTCACAGTGTCATCTCCAGCAGGGCTAAGGATTGCTATCAGGTGAGCTACGGGCCACACTGTTAACCAAAAGGCTCACTTCTCTTTCTTCCCACTCATGTTCCCCTCGTGTCTGAGGGACCCTGTGGCGCATTTGGTGTCATCGTGGTGAAGGCTGTGGCATTTTATGGGTTGCTGGGCTATTTATGTGGGATGGTTTAAGTTTGTCCTCCAAGGGCACACGTCATGTCAAAATACTTTGATGTTTATGCTGCTGTTATTGATGTATCCCTAGGAATCCATTATTAACAAGGGACTCTGAGGATGGTTCTAGTAATAGTGTTATGCTGCCATCATTCACCTTTTTTAGCTAGCAGGCGTTTAAGGCAGGATGAGAACTACTTCATCCTTCATATATTTGTTGAAATATAGTGTGATTTGAAGTGTATGTTCATTTTATGTACTTAACTGACTGTTGTACACTCATCCTGGCCTTAACTGGACAGAATTGCTTGTGGCATGGCAGATGTCCTGTGTTCTATTGGATTTTTGTTACCTTGAGCAGTAACATTACAACATGCAGGAATTTGTATTTCAAATACGACAAAGGCAGTTCTTGAGTTATTCACTGTGAATTCACTCAGTGACCTGGAGTGGATAAATGTACAGAACTTTATTTGGGAACAATCAGTGTAATGTTTGCTGGACCAAGACTGGTTAGTAGGGGGCACAATCCAATTAGAGTTAGTAGCTTAGAATTTTTTTTATTTTTTTTTTAATAAAAGTGATTTGACTGTGGTGTCTCTCCCTCGGAGATGTACACCATCATTCCTGGAGTGGCATGGAGCTTGAGTGGAGTTGGGGAGAAAGGGGTCAAGAACAAAACCTATTTAGCTTTGGAATTGCCTGTAGTGTGAGCTGTTATTTGTTAGCCTATGGGAATTGTTTATTTGTTTCTTGTTTTTTACTTTATTTTCCCTGGAAAGCTTACTAATCTAACCTGCTGTTCAGATGTTTCCCCTTTTCCTTTTCTGTTCCTTGGATCTTCAAAGGGCCTTTTCTGGACTCTTAAACTTTAAGGCACAAGCTCTCTTTCCTGTTGCAAATCCCTGTTTCATCTCCCAGTTTTCCTCCTATGATTCATTTACCAAGAGAAAACCTGTTAAGTGCTGAACAAACAAGTGCTGTTAAAGGTGCCTAGAGGATTTCCATCTTGGAAAGAGGGAGGGAAGAGGCTCACAAACCAGTGTCAGTAGGAAGTCTGTGGGATTATTCATGGAAATAGAAACTATTTTTGGAAGAAAGTCTTCCTGAGAGTGCACCTCCTCTGTTCAGGAAACAAAACACCTTGAAGTCTTTACTGTTAGCATTCCTTTGAATGGCTGAATCTAAAGGAATTTTGAAACAGCATTAACACTGAAAATGATGGTGTTCAGTTGGATTGTTTTATCCAGCCAATTCAGACAGTGAAGTAGGCTAGTGAACTTCCTCAGAATCCAGACTGTCTGTTTAGAAGAAATATTATGGAGTCAGTCCTGTAGTGTGGCAGGAAACATACAATTTCTGGGTTTACTTGGCTTTGCTTAGCCTTGTTAGAGGAATGATAGGATTTATTTTTTTTTTCCAGTGTTGCTGAAGCTGTACAGAGCATGTGTATGGCTTGGGGTTGTGGAGTTGTGAGGTTTTTTGGTTTTGAGAGTTTTTTTTTCAAGTGGACTTCAGGAGGTTCTCCTGGCAGTTAAACTCTTTCTGTTTAGTCACATTTCATGGTGAAAGTTTGCTAATCTTTGGATGCTACATAAGGTATTTCACTACAATTAAATGTTCTTTGAATTTTGCATTGATGCCAGGGGAGACTTCTGGTACAAAGCTGAAGTTGGGTAATGGGAAATGTTTTACTTGAGTCTCTCTGACAAGGCAGTATTCTTCATGTGTTTGGATGCCAAAATACATACTACAAATAAGAAAATGGGTGATGGTGCCAATCCCTTCTTTCCTTTATTCATATGTGTGAAATTATTGAAAGCCTAATACTTGTACCCCTGTCAGCACAGAATTACAGAATAATTTAGAGCAAGAGCTCTAGAGGTGTTGTGGTCCAGCACCTGAGTGCACGTGTGTATGTATTTCAGGTTTAACCTCCATTGTAGGAGGACAGAAGATGGTTTTTTCTCTGTTCTAAACATTTTCAGTTCTCTTTATTTTTAGGACCAGCTATGTGGTCGTGACCCCACCTTGACAGATGAGCTCATTAATATTCTGACTGAGCTGACCCAGCTCAGCAAGACAACCAACGCTAAAGTGGCCCTGCGAGCACGGCAGGTAAGGGAGCGTGTTTAGCAATCCAAGCTGATCCCTGCTAGGGACAGACTGTGTCATTGCTGATCAATGCTGTTCCCACTCAGAGCTCTCTTTTGGAAAGTCTATGCCTCTTGATGTTTATTTTGATTACTATGCAAATGTAAAGAGTAGTTTACTAACCAATTATAACCCGTTGTGACAGTCTAACAAAGATTGCAGTGGATTCCCAAAATCTGTAACGTAAAGATTACATTCCTTTGTTCCTTCTCCAGGAAATTTTGTCTGGCTCATAAAGGAGTTAATTGACAGTAGCCTATGTGTGATAGAGGAAGTCAAAATACATGGTCACTGTGCTTCCTTCTGGCATTATAATCTGTGACCCTGACAAGCACAGGCTGCCTGGAACATGCAGTGGAACAGGCAGCAGTGCAGTGAACAGCCAGGACATGCTCTCCGGGCTCATCAGCTACCTTACAGTTGTGAAGCAGTGTGTGCAGAGAAAAAAGAGGACAAGATGTTCTTTGCAACTGCTAAGGAATTACTGCAAATAATTATGTTGGTGTTTGCAGGGTTTCTTCTAGCTTTTTGAGTTGTGTTCTGTCTATTTCTTTTTCAGATGAAATGAGTTGAAAAAACTCTTGATACTGTCAATTCCAAGAGTCTAGTAGAGATAATAATTTGAATGTCAGATATCCACCTGGATATTATTGTGAGCTTCCTCTTTAGCAATTAGTCTGTAGATAGGAAGGAGTGAGAGAGCATAATCCTTTCACCATGATGCTGACCCTGTAGTCTGATCACTCTCTCACTCCACAGTCCCTTTGGGGTTCTCTCCTTTTATTTCAGACCTTGATTGTTCAAAAGGAGTGGGGTGTTTGAAGCTGCTCAGTGACCTTATGTTTCCTTCAGGATTGTATTTGTGTCCTTGAACCATTCTGTTATTGAACTTCTCAGCAGCACGCTGGGGATGGTGCTGCAGTCCTCCTGTATGTCTTTATGTTGCTCTTTCACTTCATTTTCCCCTTCAAGCTGCTTCCCCTTCCTATCTCCATGTCCTTCATGTTGGGCATTTAATACCTGGCACCAGTGTCTCTTGCTTCCTCTGCTGGGAAGCTGTGAAAGGCAGTCTCTGTTGCTGGCCTCCCCACAGCTGCTGCCTGCCAGATCTGCTTTCCAATTAACAGCCGGTCAGGCAATCCCCAGGACTAGCAGCTCTGCAGTGCTAAATCACATGCACTGATGGAACTTGATTGAAGCTGTTCCTCTTCTCCATGGGGAATTGCCAATAATACAAACCGAGCAGATACACAAATGAGGCTGGGGAGGGGAGCATCACCCAGGTGCCACAGAATTCACAGGAGAAACCAGTCACCTCTTCTGGGATGAAGCAAACTCTTGCTGCCTTGGAGGTAACAGCCTCCTGCTGAGGGCCCCACGTAGCTCCTTTCACTGACACTCCTTGTGTTTGCTCTTTGCCAGGTTCTTATTGCTTCCCATTTGCCATCCTACGAGCTGCGTCACAACCAGGTGGAGTCCATCTTCCTGTCTGCTATCGACATGTATGGACACCAGTTCTGCATTGAGAACCTGCAGGTATCTACCAAACTTCTCTCCTTACTTCCCTGGTTTCGTCTCACTGCTCTTAATGTTCCTGTATTAAATCTCACCTGTGGTCCCAAAGTCTCTGTGGCTTAATATGGTATTTTTCTGGTTTCTAGCTTCCCCCTCATTTTTGTTTTCATTCCTGCACTGATACCACAATGACCTCATCATGGTCATGTTCTTCACTGAGAGAGTGGTCAGTCATTGGAACAGGCTCCCCCAGGACGTGGTCATGACACCAAGCCTGTCAGAGTTCAAGGAGTGTCTGGATGATGGTTTTAGTCATATGGTTTAGTTTTAGGTAGTCCTGAGAGAAGCAGGGAGTTGGACTGGGTCATCCTTATGAGTCCCTTCTAACTTGAGATCATAGAATGATAGAGGTTCAAAGGGACCTCTGGAGATCAACCCCACTACCAGAGCAGGATCACTTAGGGCAAGTCACAATGTTCTGTGATTGTGTGATTTAATATAAAAATTGTTGATGAACAACAGGATAAGCATGGAAATCAGAACTAGTGAGGCTTGATTTGGGGTTTATTGCCTGACTGTATTTGCAAGACAGGCAGTTCTCAAAACTCTGCTTAATGTGATCTCTTCTAGAAACTCATTTTGTCTGAGACATCCATCTTTGATGTGCTACCCAACTTTTTCTACCACAGTAACCAGGTGGTAAGAATGGCAGCTCTGGAGGTAAGTTTATTTCCATTGAAAATCTAAATATTTTAAATTTTTCTGTGTGTTTTGTTTTGAGCACTAATGTCCTGCAAGATTAAGAGAGCTGTAGGTTGTGCAGAATCTGGCATTTAACAGCATTAATTGTCATAGTTGACTGAAATTTCAGATTCAAATTGTCTTTTTTGCTTGAAGAAGACTTAGGTGGTTGAAATGATTGAAAGTGAAACTGCTGTCAGAGAATGTGATCAGCCTGCCCTGCGTGCCTTGTGCTGATGGCTGAAAATTCTGGTTGAATTACAGTTGTAATTTGGAGGTATCAGTTTGGGTTTTAATATTTTTGATGTCTCTGGTGCATTGTGTCTTCTTTCTCACTTTCTGCTTCCTTAGCACAGTTGAGCTGACTGAGTTTCTCCCTCACCAGGTGTATGTTCGAAGGGCATATATTGCCTATGAACTAAACAGTGTCCAGCATCGCCAGCTGAAGGACAACACCTGTGTGGTGGAGTTCCAGTTCATGCTCCCTACCTCCCATCCAAACAGGTCAGATCACGTGTTCAGATGCCTTTGGAATCAGAGGGGCTACATCCCATCTTGGCAAAGAAAACTTGTAATAGAGTTGGTGGAGAAAGGGAGTCCCAGTGCCTCAGATAAGCACAAACCATTTTGGATAAATCCCTACATTATCCAGTTCCTTTTAAAACCTCAGGACCTGTGGGTAGTTTGTGCAGTTTGGATTAATTGACATATGATACAGTTTTCATGTATTTTCTGATTTTGAAGTTCACCTTCTGTAGTAACATTCCTCTAGAACTTCAGTTCTAGCTGAATCCCAAGCCTTCCAAAAGATACAGTGCTAGACAGGATAATGAAGTACTTGGAATCTTAATGAAGAGCAGTCGAACAGTCTGTGCCCACTCCCTGCCAGCCCTTTGTAACTGGGGTTCTCTCTTCTTTCAAACTTGGCTTTATGGGATAAGGTGAAATCTTTTCTAGCCTGTGTTTTTCTGACTGAGGAGACCAAGATGCATGTATGAGTGTATCTTATACACAAGTGCTGGAGTTGACAGACTTTGGTTTTCAGTCAGTGTGTTTCACTTCTCGTGATTGCGACCTAAGCACCACCTACTCGCTTCCCTGTCTTCTAGAAGAGCACATCTCCTAGGGTGTGCTAAGATAATTAAAAAAACAAACAGCAAAACACAAACAAACTTAATTATCAGAACTTTTTCAGCATCCATCAGGTTAGTCAGTTCCTGTGTTTTTTCCTTTGCAACAGGAGCTCAGGAGGGTATTTTAGACCCTATTTTCTTGTCCCCGGCAGCGCAGTGTGTGCTGGAGCTGAGAGGCGCAGTGAGCTCCGTGGCCACCGGGTGCCACTCTTGGTCTGTGCTGCTCTGGCACTGTGGGACCAGTGCTATTTTTCTCCTTTGTTTCCAAACATCTTTTTCCTTATTTTATTTTTGGTGGGGCTGGGCGGTGGAGTCCAGTCTCGCTTCATTGAGAATCCATCAGTACATTATATGAAATGGTTTTCAGAATCTGGTTTGCTAGAAACGAATGACTGTCCTCAACAAGCAGCACAAAACACTCATGATACAAATGGGACATGCATTTGGTCTCATCTGTTTCCTACATTTCTAGAATATTTGTAAATAATTGCATACTATTTTTAGTATACCCCTTTATAATACTCCCTCCCTGCCCTCATTCTTTCTCCATTTCTTCTCTTTGCTGGTTTCAGTTACCTCTGTTGCTTGGGGCTTGTTTGGCCTGCCCGTGCTGACCACTGCTCTATTACTGTGCACAAACTTAATTGGACAAGGTCGGCTGGAAGAGGATAACTGTTACCTGCTTGGGGAACAGCTTCTTTGTCCTGAAATCTCCTCTCCCCTTGAAGCTGAATTTGCTGGGGCAATGTTCTGAAGCTCAGTTCTGCTGACTGAAAATACATCATGGTCCTTGCGCGGAGGCGAGCAGGCTTGGGGACAAATTCCTTGCTTGAATTCAGTTCCTTTGAGTTGCACCTCCATCTGTTAGTGATGAATTTGGCTCCTGTTGCTTGGTGCAGCTTCTTGCAGTGTGTACCTACTTGTGTGGCTATTGTGTGGCTGGGTGCTGAAGCACAGCCTGTAGCAGGATACTTAGGAGCTTAAAATAAGCACCAAGTGGGTAGGTTTAAGCTGACTATAAAGGCAGGCCTTAAGTTCAGACCAAGACACAGAAATTTCAAAACTCTGACATTGTCTTTCTTGAGTTGTCTTTGTTGTTTTTCACCATGTTCTACGTCCATCGTATGTTTTTCGTACGTAGCATTGAGATTTTAGACTGAAAAGCTAAAATTGCTTTCCAAGGGCAAGCCCTAAAGCCAAAATATCCCAGGTGACCAAAGCAAAACGTCCCTTTGAGGCTTTGCAGGGTTGGGTCCTGGTGAACCAGGAGTAGATACCAGAGAGCATTGTTTCTTGGAGCTGGTGATGATTGTATGATGCCACACATTTTTCAGCACTTTATCAGATATTTTTAAGCCCTTGTCCCTTTTCTGTCTGATTTCTGTGAACATTTAAGGGTCTGAATTTTACTGGAGCAAATATTCATGTAGAGAAGATAGTAACTGATAATTGTGGCTATATTTAAATTCTTTTTTATTGGTTTTTAACCCTGGTATGCCTTTACTTAATTGTAATAGAAACAATCACAGTCTCTACTTCTGATCTGACTAGTCACAGCTAGACACTCAGACTTTATATTTTTGGTCACTGAATGATTGCCATCAACTACCCACAGGAAAGCTTTACATGGAAGCAGAAAGGAGAGCAAAGCTGTTAAATCTGCTAACAAAATCATAGAAATGCAACCTGCTCCTGGTGGGTTTGGCAGGCAGAAACTGTTTTGGGAATTATTTGTTTAAATTAATAGAAAGCATCCTGTTGTAAGAATCCCACTGATTCTGGTTGCAAGGGTAAGACATAGGGAGAAAAACTGCTTCTAATTGAAACCGTAGAGAGCTTGATAGATCAAACCCAGCATTCCTTGTTGCCCAGTGCATGGCAGATGAGGAGTACAGTGTAACCATCTGGTGCCTTTTGCAGCAAATGGAGTTTGGAAGCCCTCTCCAAGCAGAGGAGTTGGGGTAATCCAGTCTGGAGGAAGCAATCCGAGGGTATCTATGGGATGCTGATGGCTGTGTGCTGCAGCAGGGTACTGCAAACAAACACTTCAGTGCAGAGCCCCTTGCATTTGGATAACCTGCCTCTTTCAGTCATCTAGAGTCCTGGTGAGAAAAGATGGGAGAGAGAAATGAGCCCTGTTCTGAGCTGTTCTTTGCTTCCCTCTTGTTCAGACTGCCCTGCTGAGATGGGAAGCTGGTGGAATATTGACTGGTGTTTAGAGAGTTCAGCTTCCTTTGTGAGAGTGGCAAGCCAGGTGACAGACACTGAAAGGCCTTTCTGAGGTGTTCAGCACATGAAACAGTGCTTGCCTAATCTTAGCTTAAAATCTTCTGTTCAAAGAAACATTGTGTGTCTAGTATAGAGAGAAGGAGAGGGAATTATAGTGCTTTTTTCAAGTCAAGATTTTTTTTCTAATAATCCCCCTCTCCTGCTTTCCAACAGCCTTTCTTATGTTTGAAGCTGTAAGGTTTAAATTAAACTGGGACATTGTCTGCTGTAGCCAGCTTTTGGAGCCTGCTGCACAATTGTGCTGCTGCACTGCTTCTCCTAAAGCATCCCCATTTCTCCAGCTCCCTGCATTCCCTCAGCCAGGTTCAGCTGCTCTCCTGGTCTTTCCTTCCCCAGTAGCAGATGTGCTGGAGGATCAAAAGGGAAGAATTCAGAGGTAAATGTGTTTCCACAGAACAGATCCCTCTGTTTTACTTAGAGGTAAATGTATTCCCTTTGTCAGAAACTTAAGGCAATTGCTGACAAGGGTGACCTAGAGATGCTGGATATATCTTTATTTTGGGCTATGGCAGTGATATCACAGGGCTCTACTTTCTGAATAGATTAAGCCACAAAGGAAACCGAAATGCAACCCAGACTGTTTTGCTCATTCTGATGCCTTAGCCATGCCTTCCCAATCCTCCCAGGTGCCACCCCTGACTGCCACACTCGGCCTTGAGAGGTCCTGGGAAGTGTAGAGTCAGGATGTACCATTGGGAGGTGGAGGTGAAGGAAGGTTTTAGCACTGCAGATGAAGACTTTAAGTTTTGAGAACTGGCTTAATACCTTTAAAGCAAGTGTTACTTTTGAAACTTGATAAACAAGATGTCTGATACTGGCTAGCCCCAGTCACCTTTGGAGCTGGGAATGCACACAACTTAGCAATCATGGACACAGAGGCAAATAAACGTCTTACTTAGACTCGGCAAGGTTGAATTCATTTTTGGGACTTCATCTTGCTGTCTGTGATACTTCCAAGGGTAGAATTCAAGTCACTAGTTGCTTTGTATTTTCAAGGGTATCAATATAAATGCCTCAACTACCTTGTGCTTGGTTTTGCCCAGTATCTCCTCTTTCTGTTCCTGTGGATATGTGTTTGACCCTACCTGGACTTCGATGTTGCTGATCTCAAGGCTTAAGAGTGATGCATGATCTCTCATTTGCTGTCTCTTCATGTTTCATCATCTATGGAGTATTTTGGCTGTTCTTTTTTTGTCAGCCTCTTCTTTAGCTTACAGGTAGAAACCATTTTGAAGTGTGAAAGCCAAATTAAATATTGCTCTTTCCAAACAGTGCTTTTTGCAGAAGAATAAGAAACCAAAGTTCACAGTTAGAGCAGTGTTTGTAGGTTCCTTCCTACTGTCCTTTTACAATGATATAAGATTTTAATTTCTGACAAAATGGAAGTGTTTTCTGTGGACTAGAATAGTTGCTTAAACAGCCTCTTGCATCTGTCTTTGGATTGCTAGTGTTGAATCAGTGGTGCTGCTTTGGACTCTTAACCATACCTGCCTGGAGACCTGAGTGTATAACTCGTAGCTTATCATTAGGTAGCCTGAGGTCCCCTCCTTGTTGCGGGAGACTGGCTGATATCAGGAGGGAGGAGGGGAAAATGATTCCAGGACACCTGTAAATCCCTGCAGTTTCATGCTGAGGGTTTGATGTTAATTAGACAGCAGGCAGCAGTAATGTGTTGCAGTTCCCTTGGCTTGCCTGTTTCAGAAAGGGCAAAATCTTCCAACAGAGCAAAGAAGGGGCTGTTGAAGGGGCAGCAAACTGAATGGAACGATGATAATTTTATGCAAATTGGACTTCAGTAGCAGATTCAGCTGGGCTGAATCACAGAGGGAGGAGAAGAATAAGGAAAGAAAGAGGGAGAGGAAAAACCCAATCAAAATGTATGGTTTGAGGCATGTTTCACAGCCTTCTGTTTAGATTCTTCTACAGAAATGAAGAAACATAAGAGGAATTCCACTGGTCACAGCCAGTGGAATTGCTCTTTCTCCTGTGGTACTGCTGTTAATAACTACAAGTGGGTTATTCAGCCGACCTCTGCTGATTCCGCTTTGCTGCCTGATTTCAAAAGCTTTGCCCTGCACTGTCACTCAATCATAGCTTGATATAACCAGTGGTGCTTTGCATGCATTGCCATCGTTTTCATAGGGAAGCACTTATGCTTAAAAAAAAAAATAATAAGGGAGGGGCAAGGGAAAACAGATTCAGATTCAACCAGGAGGTGCAGAGGGGAGCTAAGAGGATTTTTGCTATCTGGAGCAGAGGGAGTAATCGTAACAGTAGAGTTTGCATTGGTATGGAGCAGATTCCTAGGGAGATCAGTTTCCCTGGTCAAGAAACCTTTTTAAAAGTTCAAAAGAGCCAGGGAGAAGGGCAGGGGGCTGGTGTGGTGAGAGGGTTTGTGATCCTGTGCTCAGCCCTGTGGAGCTGGCTGTGGAGAGCACTGTGGGTGTGTGCTCCATCGGCTGGGCCTTTATCCACAGCCCTGGTGCTGCCGTTGCCACCAGGCCCAGCAGGCTGCCCTGCAGCAGAAGTTTTTCCAGTCAGAGCTGTGGAGGTGTAGCTTAGGGAGTGAATTGGATTGCCTTTTCACAAGGCTTGGTTGGGCCACAAACATTAAACCTTTACCTCTTAGTGCATTTTAGGGACAAGTGACAATCCAGCTCATGATGCAACAAAGCCCTTCACAGCCACAATGAGCTGGAAATGCAAAGCCAGGCCTATAGTGTGCAGCTTGAGATGATTCCTCCCTTCTTTTCTGACATCTCCAGCCACTGGGTCTTCTGTTTTCCTCATTGTGATTCTTGCCATAGTCTCTTCAGCTCTGTACTATGTGCTGGAGGGCAGTTCCTGGAGCAAAGCAACAGGGTGCTTTTTTTGGGACAGAAAGGAACATTTGTTATGCCTGTTTTTTTCCTGTCTGTTCTCTGAAAGCATTCCAGTGGCCACTACGCAAGTGTACCTGTAGGAACTGCCAGTCCTCTCCAGACTATTTTTTCCAACTGAAGTAGATCACATGCAGCTTTCCCACCATTTGCCAAGCTAAAAAAAAAAAGTCTCAACCCTCTGAGGCCTTGTGGCCCTTTTGGTCCTACCTACAACCTCTGCAGCACAGTGTCTCTCCTCACTGCCTCCCAGTGGATAAATTGTGTTGCTTACCATTGAACAGGTACATCTTTAGGCCATTTTGTGCCATCTTCTGTACAGCTTAAGGAGATCATGGGAACTTAATGTGCCTCTACCAGTAATGCACCAGACCTACGACCTTGTAGTGAATATGGCTCTGCTGTGACAAAACCAGTTTGGGAACAGGACTAGGTGCAGTCAGTATATTTAGCAACGTGACCATGGAAATACATTGGTTGTTAACTATCAAGACTTCATGCCCAGTAAGCTGGGGTCTTGCCTGTGATCAAGATTTTAAGAAAGTCTGTGGTTTGATCTCCTACAGCTTTCTTCAGGGAAGTGGAGGGTGAATGTCCAGTTACATGCTCCTTGAAGCTTTGCTTTCAATGTTTTCATGCTAGCTAGTCCCTTTGCACAAGCCTCCTGTGTGCACTTTTTTTTTTCCCAATTTAATCTTTACTATTTTGTATGTCACATCACAGCAATTTCTACATCTTGCATGGAGCAATACACTACCTTATGCTTTCATGAATGTAGCTAGGAGGGGCTAGACTGTGCTGTTCTTAACCTGGTATGAAAATGTGCCCACCACCACCTTTCTGTGCATCACTAAGCCCTTGTCTGCATGAAAAATGTGAAGAGCTGGACTGATGTTATGAAAGGAACTGTAAAATTTTCTTAAACTTAGCTTGAAGTTCTCCTTGTCCTTTTTGGTATTCAAGGCCTTGAATGCTGAAAATGCAAATATGACATGGTATTTATGTGTGTGTTTGCTTTGTTACTGCATTGTTGTGGGAGCCAGCACGTGGGCTGCAGCTCAGCCAAGAGGTTTGGCAAGGAGAATTTGGTTTGCTTTCCTCAACCTGCTGCAACCTCCTGTGTGATGTGGCCACTTCCAGCATCTGGGCTGTTTGCCTTTCTGTCAGGGAGTGCAAGCCCCCTGCTCTGCTCTTGCTTGTTTATGCAAAGGGCTTGTAGGGGGGTCAATAAGAGATGCTGTAGAAATGCAGAGGACCTTGCAAATACAGTGTGTTTTCCTGGGGGGTGTTATTTGCATGTTTTGCCTGTGGTGTGTGCTCATTCCCATGGCAGCCGTGGCAAGTGAAGTCAGGTGGTGGGTGCCATCTCAGGGTCAATGAAATTGAGTTTTGCCTGATACCCGATGGTTGACAAATTTTGGTTTAGTAAATTGTAAACTTGTAGCTGGTCAGTGTATCAGCTTAATGATAGTTCTTTATTATGGCTTTCACTAACCAATCTGTAACTAACTGTGGTTGTTTGATTACAGAGGGAACATCCCCACGCTAAACAGGTACGGTACTTGTCATCTTTTAAAATTTGAAAAGACAGACTAGAAAGAAGTAGCCTAATACTTAATGTTTTAACATGTTTTGTTTGAATGCCCTTACCTTTACTTGGGAAGCTCTCAAACATAACTCCTTCCCTTTTCCTCTCCCTTTGTCTAAAACATGTTTTCAGCTTTTCTTTGCCCTTTAAAAAACCTTTGCATGCAGCAATTCTTAAAAATGAAATTTGCCAGGTGGCTCAGCTCATCTGCAGTATGGTACACAGTCAACTTTTAGCAGAATGCTGTTTCTAGGGTCTCTTTTTTGGAACTGGATTCCCAGCTGTTGACCCTCTGCTAGGGTGTCAAAATGAAACAGTCAGTTATTCCTTAGCTGATAGCAAACCTGTTTGTTGCTGCTCTGGTTTCTTGCAACTAGTTTAGAATCTGTTGAGGCTGTCTCACCTCCCTCACACCATAGATGAATCTACATCTCAAACAGCTGACAGCATGTTTTGTTGTGTTTTGGGTGCTAATTTTTTCTCCCATGTCTCAGTTGAAAAGTATTTCTTGTTTTAAATAATACATTAAAAATGTCTGCTGTCTTTTTTGTTTAGTTACTGTTCTGTGGTATTTTTTGTATTAGTTGTAAGAAATGTACACCAAGGCATGTCCTGAAAATTTTTTCTCTTTCAAAATATGAATATCTATTATTTATTACTGCTTACAAGCCTATTTAGGAAGAAATAGTCAAAATGGGCTTGAAAGTCTCATGGCTCTTAATCAGAGATAAATTATGGAGACATAGAGTGACTTTAAACATGGAGAGCTATTAATCAAACTGATGCTACTTGAGATGTGTTAACAATATACTTAGGACCATATCACAGTGGTTTTCTCTATGAGGAAAGAAAGAAATCTTAGTGAAGCTGGTAAGTAGCAGTGTCAGAAACCTGCAGATAGGTCCTGGTTGTGTGGGCTGGGCCCTGCTCTGCCCATTGTACCACGGGTGTCTGATCCAGCGTGGCACCTGAGCAGCTCTTTGACTTTACAGGTTGGAAATAAAGCACGTGCTGTGCTGAATCAGTGCCCTGATTTTTTTTTTCCTCCATTGCCTTCTGCCTCCTGTTGTGGCACCAGCTGAGGAGGACAGAAACTTCAGTTTGTTACTGTCTTCCCAAGCCCAGGGGAGAGTGAAGCAAATGCAAGTGCACTCACTGTTCCTGGGACACACAGCACTGCCAGGCACCAGCTCAGCATTCCTGTCTCCTCAGAGCAAGCTTGAAGGGCTCACCATGGTGCAGGGAGATTTGGAAGTAGGTCCTTCAGTGAATGAAGATGACTCTGTAGCACAGTTCAGGAATTGTAAATGATTGCAGAGAAGACAAAGCCCAACTCTAGTAGCTAAGGAAAGGATGTCTAGCTAGTTTCATACTTTTTGTTCACTGTGTGAGAAACTTCTGCTAGTCCTCACCATAACATTGTGGGTCTTTAAAAAAAATTATAATAACCCAACTCCCCAAAACCACAAGCTATGTCACAGCTGGTGTGTACTGCCATAGCAGTTGAACTGTGTGAGAACTCAGTAATACTTTAATATATTCAGGATGTTGCCCTATGCCAGGAAGGAATGCTGACCTTTAGTGCAGGGTGCTCCTGCTTTAACCACAAGTGTCTTTCTTAGTGCCTTCCTCTGATTTTGTGTGGATCTGTTCCAGCCCTCCTCACTTGAATAAGGACTTGGTCCTGTGTGGGTGATGTGTGTACTGGAGTGTAGCTCAGTGCTTGAACAGCAGACACCAGGCATTAGCATGGCAGTAGTAAGTGTCTGGAGCTCTGCCTTCTGTGCTCCTTAAGATAGATGCATTCTGTGGCCAACTGCTTGGATTTAGCAGCTGCCACCTTTTAGTGATAAAAACTAAGCAAAATCAATGAGTAGGGGGAGTTGCAATGTTTTTAAAGTATGGATTAAATTAGATGGAGGAGCACATTAATTTGGTCAGCAGTAAAAGTGGAAGGCACTGTAGGAAGACTTTATTTAGGGTAGGAATAGTGGGCTAAGACTAGAAAACCCCACTTCCAATGTAGGATTTCAGAGAGGTCACTGTACCACACTGCATTTGAGGAGCATAAATTATAGTAGGACCAGAAAAATTGTGGAAGCAGTAAGAAAATATCGCTTGGTTCAAATCAACTTGATTTGTAAAAATTTACTAAATCCTTCAAGTGTCAAAACTTAGAATTATTGCTGTTTATCCTAGCATTCCACCTGTAAAGAAAAACATATGTACAGGAAGAAAGATACATTCCTTTGCATAGTCATAATTCATCTGTCATTTCAAGAAAGTCCTTAGGAAATACTTGTTTAAGAGGGTTATAACATTATTTTGTAACTGTTCCTCCTATACATTGGGACAAGGTCCAGGTAAGGGCATTGATGGCACCAGAGGCTGCCAGCATTGCAGGGACTTTGGAGGAGACAGCACAGCAGGTCTCTGCTGAAGAATCTACCAACTGATGTAACAGTTAAGTTGCATAAACAGCCACTCTTCAAGTGGTCAGAGCACACCTACCTGCACAGATCTTTTTCCAGTGGTAATCTTATCTTCCTTGTCCCTACTGACTGTGATCTTGTTGAATTGCTGTTTAGAATGTCCTTCTCTTCCAACCTCAATCACTATGGGATGGTCCATGTAGCTAGTGTGAGTGATGTACTGCTGGACAATTCCTTCACTCCCCCGTGCCAGCGGATGGGCGGGATGGTCTCCTTCCGCACCTTTGAAGATTTTGTCAGGTATGTGGGAAAGGGGGATGTTTTTTTTGTGTGTGTGTTGCTAGCTTCCTAGGTGGGCCCAAATGGAACTGGACAAAATCTTTGCCTTGTCTAGAGTCAAGTTTAAACTGGTTCTGAACTTGTTTGCTAAGTTCCTGGAGTTTCAGGTGGAAGTTGGTTTAGAACCCCTTGTCTGTGTCCTTGAGGTAGCTGAAAGTTTCAGACTGCTGTGAGAGCAGTTTGCAGGTAGAAGGATCAGCATCTTGGATTTCTGCCGATTGGAGATCGTTTGCAAATGTGCTGATTTCTTCTGACACTCTAGTTCATGCCTATCTATGTGGGAGGATGTGTTCTTTACGCTTTCAACCTTCTAGGCATAGGCAGAAAATCTCAGCAGAGCCCAGAGCAGTCTTGAGGGTGGCAACCATAAGATCTCTGACAAATTTTAGAAGATCCAGGCCCTGCTTTGATTTGAGGGGTGGTGAGGTGTTGCCCCCTCATCTTTTGAGTTTCAGTGCTGCAGAGTGAAGGAGTCCTTTTCTCTCCCTTCCCTCCTTAGTACCATGATTTGTGGATTTCAGTGCTGTATGCTTCCAGTGTGCTAGCAGCAGTGTGTTGATGACTAATATTACTCTGGTGTATTTCAGAATCTTTGATGAAGTGATGGGTTGCTTCTGTGACTCTCCCCCCCAGAGCCCAACCTTCCCTGAAGCTGGCCATGCTTCCTTGTATGATGAAGACAAGGTACAGTGGCTTTTCTCTTGAGATTGCTCTCAGGTTGTAAATAGAAGGCATGCAGAATGCTGCAGTGACTGCAGGCTAGATACTTTTCACTAGTTTGAGCGCTGGAAGCAGGAGTTAAAAGCTTTTTGTATTTTATGGATGTGATTTGTTTACTTGTTCCACAGCAGATGATTCAAAGTAGGTGGCCATTTTCTAATTCAGTTCTAAAACTGTGGCTAAGTCTCTTACTCTCCATATAAATTTAGTTTGTACCTTTTAACATCAGCAGAATTACTGGATCCACAGTGTAACTAGGAGTTTAGGCCCATTATTAGGTTTCCAGACCTTCTCTGTACATTGGAGTATTGGAACTGCTTTTCAACTGCCTTTAGCTTAAGTCTGACTTGCCACATTTTCTGTCTTGCACCCTTCCTAGTCACATTGCATCCTGATTCTTCCCTCTGTCCTGCCCCTTAGAACTATTTTTAGGAGGAAAAGATGAAAGGAACCCCTCAACTTTTGCATTGGTGTGGAGAGCAGGTGCAGGGGAAGCAGATGGTTTATATCCTTAGTGACAGAAGACCTGTTGCCCTTTGAGACACAGGTTGCTGCTCCACTGCTCTGTCTTGACCCCAGCAGTAGGAAGGTCTTTTGGAATACAGGTTGTGTCCAGAATAGGGCTTGGTTTTAAACTGATCCGTCAATCTTGATGTCTGTGAGTATTGTAGCTGTGTTCCAGAAAATTACTGTCAACCTTAATGTCCTAAGATCTCTCTCTTTACCACCCCTTCACATAATCAAGGATGAATTCCTGTGCATACTCAGTTTTTCACAGTTAACCACAGACTCTTAAATACTTAATTTGTCTTTTCTCAGAGCTCTAATTTGATTTATGCCTAAACATTTATTTCCTGTTGTTGTAGATAGGAACAATATCTACTCATTGTTTTGCTCCTATACTTTGATTTTACTTAATTTCATTACTTTTCCTGATGCCAAAGTCCTCTATTGCATCTTGTAAAGAGAGGTCCTGGCCCTGCATTCTTTCTGCATCCACACGAAGCACACTTGAGTTAACCAAGTCAGGTGTGACTGTGTCAGAATTGGATTCTTCAAATGAAGGTCCTGTTTGCTATTTGTGGACATGAACTCTTATTTCTATGAAATTACAAATTCATGAGGCTGCTTGGTCAAGGATTTTCCTCCTAGTTTTCCCTGGTTTACACATGCTCTGCTGAGGTTATTTTTTTCCAAGGGCATCTGTGTGTTAGAGGTATATTTGGGGAGCCTCTTTTGAGAATTCCCAGATATTAGGTTAACAATTTATTTATGGAGGATGTTTTCTTAACTTGCAGGCTGCCCGTGAGGAGCCCATCCACATTCTTAATGTTGCTATTAAAACTGACAGTGATGTTGATGATGATGGGCTGGCAGCCATGTTCAGGGAGTTCACACAAAGCAAGGTAAGTTGCCTTGATTCTCTCTCTAGAACTGAGTGATTGTTCAGGATGGTTCTGTCTGCTTTGGGAAAAGTCAGTATGTTCCTCATAGATTTTTTGGTTTGTTTTCAAAACAAATACATGCAACAGTTGCATCCTTAATTTATCCCATCTAAAACCTTAATACTTCTTTGACTGGATCTAGCTGCACCTTTCTGAAGCCTCCAGGTCCTTGTTTCTCTTTGCTGATCTCATTCTGATCCATCAGGTTGGGATTTCTTCTCTTTAACTTTTGATAGGGTAGAAAACCTTTAAGTTTTTGAACACATCAGATCAATCTTCAGTATCTGTCTCCAGATGCTCTGAAAAATGTGCTGTATCCCTCTCCATGGTGGTAAAGTTGTTAGACAACTAGGAGAGGCATGGAAAGTGACATTAAAATGGTCTGTATCTTCTGTATCATGATTGTCTGAATGCGATTAAAATTTGTTCTCCTTGTTATGAGTGTGCTGGAGCATCCACCTAGTGTGATATTTCTGGCACAAGGTGGAATTGGTTCAGTATGTTCTGTTGGTCCTTCATAAGGGTGGGATACACTTTAGACTTACTCAGTGTGAGTGCACTGGTCAGCTGGGAGACACCATGTGTTGGGGGTGGCTTTGTGTCCAACCTGGTGCCTGCCTGCACTTCCTTTTCTGGTTGGTGTGAAGATTGCCTCAACTTGTGGGTGTGAAGAGCCCATCAGGCACTGGGGCTCTGCTGCATCTGTGGTACCTGCAGTGACCTGAGCTAGTCACTTCTTTGTTTACCAGTGTGTGAGGTGGCAATACATGCTGAAAAAATGAGGGCTTCCAAAATGGGGCTGGTATCCATGTGACTGCAGCAGCTTCCTGTCTCTTTGAGCAAAGGAAAGGATCAAATATAAAAATTAAAACTAGTTTTGCTTTTCATCTGCTTGATCATGCTCCAGGCATTTTATGGGAGGGGATAAAAGGAAAGAAAGAAAAAAATTCCAAAACACATTAAACTATCAAATAGGTTGATCCAAATTGTCCAAATAATCTTCTAGTCCCAGCATGTTGTGTGTGGGTTTTTTAATAGAAATTAGGATCATATACTTGTAAATGACTTGTGGAGGAGATTGAGGCAGTCAGTGTAAATGGAGTTTCTCCAGGTGCTGATGGCTAATCGCTCTGTAATAGCTGTGGACTTGCTGTGAGACCCACATTATTACCATGTAATCAGAATCCTGTTGCTATGCTGTTATTGTCTGCCACTTGTGGAATTTTAAAAGCAATAACAATTTTTGCTTTTTAAATCATGGCATTATTAAAGTTATTTTCTTCCTCTTGCCACGAA
The DNA here is from genome assembly GCF_020740795.1 of Apus apus. NCBI lineage: Eukaryota > Metazoa > Chordata > Aves > Apodiformes > Apodidae > Apus > Apus apus. The sequence continues at coordinate 5,614,229 of NC_067299.1, read as the reverse complement.
TATAGTCACTGATGCTCATTTTCAAAGGGCTTAACCTTAGTAAAACATTTCAGTCTGTGCTGAAAGGGATTGTTTTGTCCCTGTTGTAGTTGAGTTCTTGGTTTGTTTTTTTTTTCCTTTGTCTTGTTTCCTTTGCTTTTAAATTGGAAAAAAAGGAAGAAATGAGAAAGTTTTAAAAAGAGGAGCAGAATTCTGACATCTTGACAGTTTAAAAGATCAGTGGTTTGGCAAGTACTGATGGCAGCAGTCCCCTGAAATGTGGCTTAGTGCAGTTTGATAAAGAAGCTACTGGAGTGGATATTCTCTAATCTATTTGAAAAAACTAAGTATCACCCATCGTTTCTCACCTTTGCAATATTGATACATCTGCCCTTGGGTCCTGCTGGTCTATGTGTTTATTGTGGCCAAATGAAGTGTGAGCTACATGTTTCTTGGCTTAGTTTCTTTAAAACTCATTTTCCATCGTTTTCCGTGGCCTTACCATGTTTACGCTGTGTTCCCTTCAGAAAGCAACCTTTGCAAAACAGACCAACTTGCTTTGCAGAAATGAACAAGAATATTTCCTGCAAGACTTGTAAAAGACTCTTCTGCTTTCCTTGTTCACAAGGCTCAGCTGGAATACTCTGTTCTTGGGATTTGGTTACTAATGTCTTCAGATTTAATGTATTTGCATGTGTGCTCTAAGTTGATCATCAGATGAGGAATTTTAGCTGTGTAGTGGACTAGGAACTTCCAACAGAGCTGCAGAAGGATCTGTAGAGCTTTTCAGTTCATAGAAGACAGTTCCCTGGCTTTGTTGTGTTCTTGTTCTGTTAATTCAGTCACCTGATTTCATCCTTGCCTCTTTTTACAGAAATCAGTCCTGATTGAGCATGGGATTCGGAGGCTGACTTTCCTTGTAGCACAAAAGGTATTTTGATCTCTCTCATGCTCTTCAGAACTCTTGGATTTCTAGCTCACAGTAGCATTCACAATGTGTTTTTTCTAAATTAAATGCTGTATTAACTATATTTAGTTTTCTCTTCGCTGTTTTTAATCTCTAAAATTGGAGATGGTTTTGATGAATTTGCTTAAGAAAATTAATTTACAATTGTAAAAAATCTTGGCACCTCTTGTATTCTTGAATTAATTAATTTTTGATTTTCATCCTAATTGGTAGCTTTCTTCTGCTGTTTTTTTTCTTGTCTTCCTGTGTTCCTATGTTTCGTTTGTAAGGACTTCAGGAAACAGGTCAACTATGAGGTGGATCAGAGATTCCATGTAAGTAAAAAGGGCCTAGAACATGGTGGTATTCTTGACCTGAGGCCAGGAGGTCACAGAAGTGACTCTGGGCTTCTCATTTGGTTCTTAGTCAGGCCATTTAATGCCAACATTGGTGTCAGAGTTGAGTGAAGGATTTAAACAAAGGTCTAACTTCAAGAACAGGAGTGACCTTTTGCATTCGGGGGGGCCATTCACATGCTGAAGTCACTCTCCTGACCTGGCTGAGCTCATGGCTGCCACATCAATACAGATCTTGTTTCAATATTGTTTGGTGTTCCAAAATCTAATGATACAATTAAGTTTTTTGTATTTCTTGTGTTGTATGGTGATTTCTTTAGGTTTTTCACTGATTTTAAAGTAACTTAGAAGAGTAATTGAAGTGACTTGCTAAATTTTGCACAATGACTTAGTGATGTGGAAAACGTTTGATGCTCTTACTGCTAAGGATTACTATTTTTCCCAGGGCTTGGACATCAGCAAGGGCCAGGATAGCCCTGTTTTCAAGGTATTAAGGTATTTCAAGTATTTCAGGGTGGCAATGTAAGGCACAAACCAGATTTTTATCCCTTGTGTATCTACAACTCTGGAAGTTATTAGGGGTCTTGAAAGTGCAGGAAATTCATCCTGTGCTCAACACAGCTTGTTTAGCAAGCAAAAGGAAAAGGAAAGGAAGGAAAGGAAAAGAAAGGAAAGGAGAGAGAGGAAAAAGAAAGGAAAATTAATTTACAAATCAGCAAAAAGTTATAACTGAATACATGTGGGTATCACCACGTGGGAGTCACTGCCCACAACACAAATACAGACATGTATCCATCAACAGCTCAGGTAGGAAAATTGACTCATTAGAGAGGTGTTTGGACCTTGAGCAAGACAGTCCAGGCTTTAGATTGTTTAAAAAAGCAAGTTTAAGAGAACTGAATTGATACTTGGTGAACAAAATACAGGAGTGTATGAATAAGCACTGTAGCATGTGTCAGTGGTCAGAAAAGAGACATAAAGAATAAAAGGAATCATCACAAAAAGTTTGCCCTAAGCTGCCATTTGGAGCAATGGACTGTTAGGATGCTCCTGGTTCCTGAGCCAGAGGAGGCAGCATGGTGTGTCATCTGTTTGCAAAGTTTGTAGAGTACCTCTGGGATCGTCTGTGAGTGTCAGTGTTTATTACTATCTCTTATTCTGTTTATTACTGGACCAACTATTAACTTAGCCAGGGCTTGGGCTTGGGTTTGTTTTTGTTTTAATTACAGTCTATATAATTAGTTCCCAGCATGTTGAGGTAATAGAGAGTTGCTCCAGCAAGCTTCCAATTTCCTCATCTCATTAGGTTTTTAACGTGATTATTAGTATAATAATCAACTATGATGATTTCTGTTGTAGCTTTTCACATTCTGCAGTTTGCAGGGTGTCTTGATTGGCTAATTTAGGCAAATTATTTTGATTGTCTTGATGATGGTTGGTTGATTAGAACACAGCAGGGGTATAATTCTTTTGCCTAGGAAATGGAGCACTCTTTTGGATTTTGGTACCAGAGCACTGAGAATTTTTGTGTGTGTGCACATCTAATTATTATATTTGCCCACAATGCTACTCAAATGCCTTGGAAACAATTACATTAGTGATAGAATGAGCATGGATGATGAGGAGAAATTGGCAGCGTGCAGAGGAGGGACAGGTAGGAGGGATTTGGAAGTGAGGAAACATGGAAGTGGTTGTTTTCTTAGAGTACAGTTGATGCTCATAGGCTCACCTGATACACCCATTGCCTGAATATTCAGGCAGGATTTCCTGTACCATTGGTTACTCCAGGCAAACATAAGTTATTTTGCTCAACTGAGAGTCATCAGGTGAAGTTCTGGGGACTGTTTTTTATAGGAGGTAAGGAAAATGACCAGCCAGAAGATTACTTCTAGCCTTAAAAGCTGTGTTGCTCAGTGGAGCCTTATGCTCTGTCACCATGCACTGGTGTGCTGGATCAAGCTAGGGTTGCACTTCCTTATTGATAGTGATCCAGAAGTTCAGTGAGTCCAGGTCAGATGCCTTCTTTTTTTTCTTAGTAAGACAGCCCTGGCAAGTTGTGTTTGCTCTCTCAGGTCACCTTTAGCATAAAGGCTGGTATTCTCATGGTGGTGCAAAGCATTCACCAAAGTTCCTCTGCCCAGTAAAAGTGTGATTCCACAGAAGTGGGTGGCTTTGCTCAAATGGAACTGGAGGGGTAGGTAGAAGGATGGGTTCAGTCTTTTTCTATTCTAAGACGTGCAGTGCACCCCGAAAATGTAAATCCCATGTCATTTGTAGGGTTTTATCTATAACAGAGAAACCTAATAATATTTGGGAGACTTTTGTAGAGAACTATTTAAGGATAGTAAGGATATTGAAGGATATGTAAGGATAAAGTTAATTGATTACAATTCATTGTTTTCCTTGGGAAAAGAGTATTTCTAGCAGTAATAGTATGAAGAGAGCTATTGAATAGAGACCATTGTTTTGTGTGCATCTGCTTGCATAATGGAGTGTTAATATCCTTGTATGGCTCCCAAACATTTCCACAGTAATCATAATAATTCTAGAACTAGAAGAAGTTTCCCTCTTCTGTCTGGACAGTTCCATGTTATTGTCTGTTAATAATTGATGACAATAAAAAAAAGCCAATCAAGTAGCATCTGTTGCATTAGCAGACAGGTTTAAATGACCTCTGCTGCCTTCTTTAGAGGAACTTGATTTTTTATTATCCTTTGTGATGTTGACAAACTAGCTTGTACCAACTTCTGTCATCTCTGCTGTGGTGCTACCCCAGGTCTCGCCTGTGAGCACTCTGCGTAGATCAGATGTCTTATTTTTGAAGGGCTAACAGCATTGCTTTTATTTTCAAACAGAGGGAGTTTCCAAAGTTCTTCACATTCCGTGCCCGGGATAAGGTAAGTTGTATATTTTAAATATTTTTCTGTTAAGTGTTGCCTTTATCCTTCTTTCACGTAGCTGTTCCTTGCCAGTCCAAGAGGATGGGAGGTACTTCAGGCCAGCTTCACATGGTGTTTTCTGTTCCCTCACTAGGCCAGTCTGCACACACAGAAATTTGTCAGTCACAATGATGAGTCTTTGATACTTGGGGATGATGCATTTGGAAGCCTGACCTGAAGCTCCTGTTCATGTAGATTTTAGTCACAGTGTAAGAAAGGAGCTCTAGAAGCAGTAAAATGATCCAGTATCAGACTTTCTGGCTTCAGTGAGAAAGAGGGTTTTGGGATGAGTGAGCTTGAGATCTTGCTGTCTTGCAGCTTGTTTTCTACTTTCAGTATTTCAACAATTTCAATGCAGCTCTTAGTGCTGATGACTCTGCATGAGACAGGAAAACCTGGGCTGGATTAATTTGAATTTTTAGTTTTAAAATTACATACGAAATTTCATAAGGCGTGTTGTCTAGTTCTCCCCATCTTCAGTTTCGGCTTCTTAACCCTCCCTCCTCTTTTACACCCTTTTCTACCTGTATGTTGCTGGGTGCCTCCAGTTTGAGGAAGACAGGATTTACCGTCACCTGGAGCCAGCTCTGGCTTTCCAGCTGGAGTTGAACCGAATGCGCAACTTCGATCTGACTGCCATTCCGTGTGCCAACCACAAAATGCATCTCTACCTGGGAGCTGCTAAAGTTGAAGTGGGAACAGAAGTGACAGACTACAGGTTCTTCGTGAGGGCTATCATAAGGCATTCAGACCTGGTTACCAAGGTGAGTTTGGTCACCTGTGCAAGGTGTCTCTTCTTCAAGTGTGTGAAACACTGCAAGTCGTTCTAAGAACGTGCGGACGTGTTGGCTGTGTGGAGCACTGTGGAGATGTGCCTGCTCTTGCTGCTGTTGGCTCTGCAGAAGCATGTCTCCAAAGCCCTATTCTTCATATGCTTCAAGGAGATTTTTCTGTGGCCCGAGTGGATAGTCAGAAATCTTTGCATTTTGAGGCAACACTTGTTTCTCTCTGTTTCTCCTGCACTACTGCAGTGGTGGTTTGCCCTGTCTGGTTTTGCATTTGTGCTGACCTAAACGAGGGCACAAGTCAGCTGGGTGTGTGAATCCAGGCAGTGGGAATATTGGCTCTGTGATTGTGATGGATCTGTTTGAGGGTTGCACATCTCCTGAAACTAATGTAACCTATTTTCTCAGTCAGGTCCTTATGCAGTTTTTCAAACACTGTATTCTTGGGCTGTGATTTTTGAGTAGAGAGTAAATTATATGTTGACAATATCTGGCAGGAAGCCTCCTTTGAGTATCTGCAAAATGAGGGAGAGCGATTGCTTTTGGAAGCCATGGATGAGTTGGAGGTGGCGTTTAATAATACCAACGTGCGCACCGACTGCAATCACATCTTCTTAAATTTCGTGCCTACTGTCATCATGGACCCATCTAAGGTATGATCTTTTTCCTAGCTCTGAGCTGTTTGTTTTTTGTGGGCTTGACCCACCAGAGTTAGATGGTCTTTTCTTGCCTTTTTATGCTATGGAGCTGCACCTGGTCATTGATTACACTTTAATACCGTTTGGTGAATGAGAGACAGTTTCTACCAGCAATTTTATAACAGAAAGCTCAAGAAATTGGGGACCATTATTAGAAGTGGTAACACAAGGGTCAGCTGAGTTATCCTACAAATACTGGGGTTTTGCTTTTCAGTAAAGAAAGTGGAATCACATAACTAATGGATGTCTAACTGAAGATTGCTTGTTGAGCTGGTAGAGCAACTTATCTTCAAAAGCCAAGAGAATATATTTTAGATAGTTAATGCAAGCAAGTGGTTTGTTTCACATTAGGAACCTGTTTGGCAGTGAGAAAGGAAGAAAGCTTTGTTTATTATTCCAGTCTATGAAGACTTCAGAGCTAGCAGAGCTCACATTTTTAGTGGAGTAACAGAGTCCTTCAGGCTGTGCAGCTCACTTCTTCTCTGTAAGCTAAGGAAGTTTATTAAAAACAGGTTTTGTGTTTGTAACTAAACTTATTTTTTCATTGTGTGTTTGACATAAACAATTGTAATAAGGAAATAGCTTTAAATGCTCTTCTCTTTGTTACAAAAGTGCAGATTCTATCCAAATAAAATGTGAGATAAATAATCAACTTGAAAAGAATTTGTAAGTTCAGCTACAAAAAGAAGTACCTAATTTTCATTCTCTGATACAAAACCACAGAGATCAACATTATAAATAAATGAACATTAAGCTTTGTAGATGCATAGATGAAAGTGTTTAGGCATAAAGCATGTTTCTGGTTAGCAGAACCAGCACAAAGAAAGTCCCAAATAAACTGTAAAGGCTGCATTTAGTTGGAAATCAACATTCTGTTCATGGTTACTGAAAGATGAGAGCTGACCTTTCCTTACGAGAATAACTGAAAGTTTAAGAAGATGAATTGGTTATCAAAATAAGTATCTCTTGCTTGCTGACTTTTAAATCATGATTAAGAACTGGTGGCTTAAATCACTTTTGAATAAATCCTCTCCTGGCACATCTAAAATCTTTAGTTCCCAGGAAGTTCAGAAGAAGCTGAGATATTCAGCCGCTGGAAGTTGGGCTGCCCTCAGATGTGTATTGTGAATTTTCCCTGAGCTGCTGTGGAAAAGAGACATTTTATTTTTTAAAAGAATGTTTAAAACAACCTATAAATTGCCTTCTTTTAATATGCGCTATTTGCCAATAGTAGTATATTATAAAGTGTAATAGAACAGCAGAGGCCGAGCTCCAAGTAGTAATTGCTTTGTTGATTTAAAGCACCATACCTCATGTGTGGTGAAACATGATTATTGTGCATATAAGTGCTATAAAACTGTTTGTCAAGGGTTTCACTTTCCTGCATTTTGTAGCTCTTAGCTGTGAGCTGCGCGTGCAGGAGGGGTGGCAGATGGAGGGGAGGCAGTGGGCACCCTGTGCTTGGCTGGGCTGTGAAGTGCCATGGGGGAAAAGGGAATCCTTGTCCCTCTCCCTCAGCAGTGCCCAGGTTGAGTTCAGTTCCTGCCTGTCCCAACGCTCTTTAGGAGGAGAAAGATGGACCATCAAGGTCCTGTGACAGCACTGAGGATGTGCTGCTACTTGGTGCTTCCCTCCCTTTTCCTCTGGGATGACATGCTGGGGTACCCCTTTGAGCAGGACCTTGCAGGGTGGAGAGGTGACAAAGTGGGGGTTGTGCCCAGAAAGGTGAGGGGAATTCTTCTTCTGTGTTTGCAGATCGAGGAGTCGGTGCGGAGCATGGTGATGCGCTACGGGAGCCGCCTGTGGAAGCTCCGCGTCCTCCAAGCCGAGCTGAAGATCAACATCCGCCTGACTCCGACTGGGAAGGCAATTCCCATCCGTCTCTTCTTGACCAACGAGTCAGGCTACTACTTGGACATCAGCTTGTACAAAGAAGTGACAGACTCCAGGACAGGGCAGGTATGGCTCCTTATGGCTCCACAGTTAGATGAGGAAGTTACTTGGGGGACACACTTTACACCTGATGAAGCTCCTGGGTGGTTTGGGGTGTTCTCAGGTAACATAAAATTGCTGTTCGACTTTGCCAGAGGAAGGAGGATGCACAGATCATCTTGCAATAGGCACCTGGGTGTGCAAAATGTAATCAGTTATGTAAAAGTGTGTACCTCCTAATTGTTTTGTACACACCTTCCGTCATTTGTACATCTGTTTTCCTCTGTGGCAGAGTGCTCAAAAAAGTAATAGAAAAGGGATCCGCTGTTGGTGCTCATCCTGAAGGTTGTAATAAAAAATATTATTAATTATATGTTTCCTTGAGTAGATAGAGAAAATCTGTGAACTTGTCTTTTAAATTCTAAAGATATGGGGAATGACCTGGGTAGTAGGATATAAAATTATTAAAGGTGCTTTTATATCATTTTTATGAAGTATAATGGGCTTTTTTATAATGGTTGTGGCTGTTCTGGTATTTCTGCTTTTCATGGCATAGGAATAGTGTGGTTAACTGAAATACCTACATATACTAAAATACATGGAGCATAGGATGCATGAAAAATATTTGAATACAGAAATGTTTACATCTCCCTCTGCAATAATCTCTCTGCCATGCAGTAACAGCAGCAGAATAAATCACTTGGGCACTGTTAATGTTGAACACTAAGTGCTGAGTCACCTTTTCTCCATCTTCTCCATTTACATTTTTCCAGCAAGCTGCCTGGCTGTACAATTTGTCCAGTTCTGGAGATCGTAGAACAGATAGTGTCTGTATGTTTACTTCATTTCTGCCTTTGAGTGGAGGTGAAGAAAGAAAAGAACATTTTTAATAATCTCCAGTAGCTGAGCTTAACACTTGAGATTTTTTTTTAGTAATTTGTGAAGGTCACCTTTCCTCCTCAACTCTGTGATGAACTTTATTTTTTTGAAGCTAGGGGAATGTGCTTTTGTCTGTCCAGCCTTGAGTAACTTTTCCAATATTGTATTTTTTTAAATTTGATTTTTTTTTCAAGGACATTAAGCTAGCTTCTATTACAAAAAATTGTACTGATAGGAATTCTTTCACTTAACTCTTTGAGTAGTTGAGAGGAAGGCTTGTCTTACAAAGCTTGAAGGTGCTGATTTTCAGTAAATCTTCCTCCCCCTCACAATGCAGGTTTATAGGATGGATTCAGATCTGTGTATTTTTTCCTGTGTTTTCAGAGGGTAGTTTTGAACTTAGGTAATTCTTTGAAAAGAATGCAAACATTACTGATGTACTGAGTGCTGGGCACTTTCATGACTTCTGAAGAAGGGAAAAATAGATTCATTGTGAGAGAATGACCCTGATTGCTTGATTTGCAGCTCCTGCAGTCATGAGTGATGATGCTCACTGCTGACTTCCCAGTTCTCCCAGTGCTGCTCAGAGGCTTTCCAGAGATTTAAGGAGAAGTGGGCCCCTGGTGCAGTAACAGATCCTAACACAGGCTGTGAGACAAATACTTGTTACCCTGAACAAATATTTCTCCCATTGAAAAAGCTACTTCACAAACCAACATTTGTGAAGACTGAAGAGAGCACAACCTACTATTTTGAATTTCAAAACAAAAATAGGCTTTACTTACTGAATTGTGTCTTTAGTGCAATTATTCAGTTAAATAACCTTAAATCAGAGAAATATCTGCCATTTGCCCCATCAGATCTGATCACCATGTTATTAAAAACAGCCTGATCATGTTGCTGTTGTCAGGCACATTTGTGCTCAGCAGCACTTGTGCCGTGCTGTCCTGGCCAACAGTCCTCCTGGTGTTCCTTAGTTGAAATAGATTTCCTTTGGAGGCCTGGCTGGGTGGAATATATAGTGCCATGAAGCATGGCAGCTGATAATTCATGTTGCTACTCTGGGAAAATCTTTTAAACTTAGAATATCAAAACTTCAAGCCAAATGACATATGCAAGTCTTGACCTAGCTTCCATGATCAGTCAGTGGAGATACGGATACCGCACTGTTCGACTACATAAATAACAGAGTTCTCCTCTCTGCTCCCAGCTATCACAATCCATCGGCATAGATACGGCGTCAGGGGAAATACTGGTGGATGTGAAGTCATCTAAGTCACAGGCTTTTTTCTGTGGGGATGTGGCTCTGTTCACTTGGCTTTCTGCTGTGATGTGGTAATAAGTCAGCGATACTCCGATCCGTGCAGTAATGGTCCAGCGCTGTCTCCAAAGGGCAGTAATGCGTGATGAAGCACAGTGTTACAGGATGTGCCAGTATTAACATATTTGTAGGGAACAGAAACAAGCCTGGGATAGCCTGATGATTTTGTGTAAAATCTGGAGGAGACAGGTGTATGGAACAAGTGGATTAAACTGTAATTGGTCACGTTTTGTGCTGCAGATTATGTTCCAGGCATACGGGGATAAACAGGGACCACTTCATGGGATGCTGATCAATACCCCATACGTGACCAAAGACCTGCTTCAGTCCAAGAGATTCCAGGCACAGTCTTTGGGGACATCATATGTCTATGACATTCCTGAGATGTTTCGGCAAGTAAGTGTCCGTAAGGCCTGCTGGGTTGTTCTAAACTTTTGTGCCTGCAAAGCATTTCTATCAGTTACCATCCTTGCTTGGCAGGGAAACAAGTGGCCTGGAGTGGCTAATAATGGTCCCCCAGGGTCTACACAGCTATGGATTGAGACTACTTGGAAAGAAATTAGGACTTCTGATACACTGTTGTTGTAGTTCCATTAATAAGTCAAACAGTAAAAGTTGAAATGTAAAAAAAACTTGTGCTTCTTGGTTATGTTTCTTGTGTTTTCCCACCGTGTTATCCAGCCTTCATAGAGGGTTGGACAACATGGGGGGGATAGTTCCTGGGACAGGGCTCATACATCATTAAATGTGTTAATGAGTTGCAGAGCTGGTTGTATATCTGATTTGCTGGGTCTTTCCTGAACTGCATAATTTGAATAATGCTACTTTGTGTTTCATGGTTTAAATTCCAAAGTAAGTGATATTCACTGAATATTGCCAGTCAAACTGGAAGAATGTTTCAGAGTGTTCTGTCTTGAGTATTAAGTCACAGTGGATTGAAAAAAAACTATTTACAGACGATATAACAAAAATTTATCTTTCCATCCACCAGTCTTTGATTAAACTCTGGGAATCTATGAATGAACATGCATTCCTGCCAACACCACCGCTGCCTTCCGACATCCTAACATACACTGAATTGGTGCTGGATGATCAGGGCCAACTGGTGCACATGAACAGGCTGCCAGGAGGAAATGAGGCAAGTTGCACTTACTTTAATGCTACTTTTCTTTCCATGTCCTGTGGTACATTGTGTTTTGGACTAGGTTTGACAATTGTAATGAAAATTTACCAGCCAGGCACAAAATCTATTCATTCAGGCTTTCACAGATGAAATCTCTTTCTTGAAAATGAGATTTTTGTTTCATTAAAAATTAATGCCTTCCATACAATGGGTATTTTAACCTCCATAGTAAATGATGATTCCATTTCAGACCTGTGCCCATGCTGGTTTTTCTTCATAATTAAAAAGTGCTCATTCAGCTATTCCAGGTAACTGGAGTTTGTATTTGAGAAAAATGTTTTACAAGACTAAACAGAAATGTTTTCATTTGCTTAAAAAATGAAAAAACAATTTTTTCCTTCCATTTAAATAGTCACCATGCAGTGTTTGCTTAGCACACTGGCAAGGTGTGTGCAACATCCCCCTCTAGTGAATTATTTACTTGAGAATAACAACCTGCTCATGCTGTTGGGATAACAGTTACTCCTTCAGCTCAAGCCAGGAGGAGGTTGTGCTGTTGTGTTTGGCTTCTGCTGGTGTGTTATTAGCAAGCCAAAGATGGCAGGACTTCAATGACTGGAGAATGAAACTAACTTGTAGAAGATGTGTTTATTTCTGGTTTTGCCTAGGCTAGGTGGGATTCAGTAAGTGAACGTTGCTACAGTGATTTAAATTTAAACAGTTCTAAGTGGTGGTATGATTTTCTTTTTCCCTTGGCATCATTGAACTAGATGTATAACTTTAAGATTTGTAAAAGCTCTGTTCAGAAACATTAGGTCTAGTGATGAGAGGAACTAGGATTTCATCACTCTTTCCTGCATGTATCTTGTCAGGGGAAGGTTTTGAACATGATGTTTTCAAATTGAACCTAATCAGTAAATGGTGACTCTGGGAGCACTATGTCCTTGTCTTTTGCTGGCCTATAGTAGAAATGTTTTAACTGGTATAATTAAACCTGAAATGAGCTATTCCCTGTGTTCTTGGGGAAAGCTGAGGCTGCAGTGCTGTGGAGGCTTATGCCATCATCTTTCTCTCTTTCTCTGCTCTCATTCAGCGTTTGAGTGGATGGTGGCTGGGGAAATAGCAAAGTCCCTGAGGGACATAGCTCTGTTCTTTCTGAAATTACAAGCACAGAGCTGCCTGGGCATGAACATGTAGTGTTTACTCTGCCAGTATGAATACAAATAGTCTTATTATATGAGATTCTGTACCCAAAGACCACCAAAAAAAATTAGGAGATTTTTTTAACCCTTCGTGGACTTAGTTGTGATCAGTCTGAAGAAAAATTACATGGCTGTTGTGGTGTGTGTGGTGTTGGTATCTAATGCTCAGGTTCAGGCCCTGCCTCTGTGTCTGTTACACTGAGGGGTCGAGTCACTGGAAAGTGGGAAAAATGAGGGGAAAATACAATGTTCCCCCCATTTCTCTGGCTACTGAAGATCGCTTCTTGGGGAGGTATGGGGCAGACTTGAACTTGCTTTTTAATGAATTCCCAGAACTGAGGTGAGGGTGCTGGCTGCAGAGATGAAATCCCAGCCCAGGGCTCAGTGTCCTGGGCAGTTCAGGCCAAGGAGGCAGCTCACAGCTGGGCAGGCTGAGCTGGCAGCCGGCCTGGCCACAGCTGGACACGTCGCTGCAGCTGCAATGAGGTTGGAAGCATTGGGATTGAACTCTGTTACCAATAGCCATGGCACACAATAGTGCTCATTCAGTGGGGAGAGCAGACAATCTGAGGAAGACGTTCCAGCAGCAGTCTGAAGGACAGGTGACGTTCAGGAGGCGACGAGCTGCCAAACAGATTCATTCCTCCGCGCTGCGCTTTCTTTATCTGGATGAGCTGACTTTAGGCTTTTATGGTTTAATTTGTTCAGCCGAGGAAACAAATCTCCACAAACATGTGCTCAAGTTTCTCTTTCCAAAGAAGATGGCTGCAGGGGTGGAGGAGGAAGAGACAGGATGCTAGATAAATCCAGAGCATAAGCCTTTTCTTTGTTAAGGCTGTAAGTGGTTCCATTCTGTTTTTTATGAGAATCAGTCTGCATAGCGTCAGGGCACAGAAATACAGCATCTTATCTGCCAGGAACCAAAGATCCTTGGGGTAATCCATCTATGTGGCAGTAGCTGGTAGTATTGCATAGGAAGAGGAGACATGCCACAAGGAGCAGGAGAAAATGTTAATTGGTTCTGCACTTGTTCTGTGTGTGACAATGGTGAACTGTTCTTGGAATATGGCACATTTCCTTGGCTCTCTAAACTTGTCTGAATTTCTTAAGGAAGAGTTTTGTCCTCAGATATATTTGAGTTCAAAATGCCAGAAGCCCTTATAAGCTGAAAATCATGTTACAGGGGAGGAGATCCCTAAAGAAATTAGTACAAGGGTTCCCAGGCTTTGCAGGGGCTTGATTGGTAGCTTTAGTCAGAGTTTTCACTGCTTCAGTTTGTTCATATCCTAATAAGACGGGATTGCTTTGGGGTGTTTTCAGGATGAATTAGACAAATGGGTATAGTCTGTACCCCAGAGCTCCAGAGGTGTGAGCTGTTTCCAGTTCAGATGGGTGGGAGTGCTTGGTAAGAGCTTTCTAAGTAGGTGTGATTTTTAATTTTTTTTTTATCCAGCCAAAGCTGCTGATTTTCTGAATCCAAAGTCTTTTGAGAGATTGTACATCATGCATTTTTTTACTGAAGAGGAAATTCTTGTTGAAAACTTTTGACTATAGTGAATATAGCTGCTGTTTTGTGCATTTAGGTTCCTATTACTGTTTTGTGTGGTTTAGATGAGACTCCCAACACATCTCTTCCCCCACTGCAAGTGAGTGCCTTGCCATCGTGGTATCAGCTGTTCTGAGGCAAGGCTTGTCTTTCCTGTTGGAGCTGTGCTTCACACTATTAACAATTACATTTTCCTCTATGTGAAGAGGGGTCAAGACACTCGTCCTCTTAAAGCATTCAGCTGAGCTGAGTGTCCTAATTGTTTTAGCTAGCAGGTGAAATTGAGAAAGCAGCATAAAATCACGGAGGTTTGTGGTCAGCTGGATATCAACAACCAAAGTTGCAATCCCTGCTCTAATACAGGGCAGAGCAGGAGCTCTAAGCTTAGTTCCCTCTGCCTTCTCAGAGTTTGCAAGCAGCATTCTGAGCTAACCTGACTAACCTGACTTGTGTTTTCAGGAAATCTGTGAAATGGGAATTCTCAAGAACTTCCACAATACAAGAGGTTTTTCTCTGATTAGTTTGTGACCACTTCATGTAGCCCACCACCTCATTTGGCAGTAATTATCTCTTTGCTAATTGTCTCAACAAAGAAGCCAAGGACTTAATGGACCATGAAAATACAACTTGCTCTTTATTCCTGGGCAGTGCTTGCTCCTTCTGAGCAGAGGATCCTGTGTTGGTCGTGGCCACGCGAGGGAGCTTGCAGTGCTGCTGGCCCTGTTGCCTGCTCTGGCAGCACAGAAGACATTGCTAGTGCAGGGCCTTTTTCCATCCTCTTGGTCACACACTGCACCCAGAGTTCTCCTGAAGCATATCTGCTCTTCCTTTGGACTGCAGATAGAATCCAGAATGTTACCTGGAGCTTTCTGCTTGATGGTGTCTTGTTCTGGATCCTTCATGTTAAGCTCATGAACTGTGTCCTGGTCTCAAATTACTCCTGTTTTGTTTAGTTCATTGGTTGGGGTTTTTTTGTGTGTCCTCTATTACTAGTCAGGCTGCTTTGACACCTCTGCTCTCTTCTGAGACTGTACAGATGAGCTCTTTGTGCTACCATAGGATTTCAGTAAGCCACCACCCTTGACAAGGCTGAATCTTCCACAGTAGAAAAGTTGAGAACAGTTTGTAAGTAATTCTCAGAGCCTGTAGGTATAGAAGAAAGCTGAAAACTGCAGTCCTTTATCAGCAGAATCAAATACCAGTAGATAGCTCCCTTCTAGTGCTCCTGAGGACAAAAGGGGTATAATTTATTGTGCAACTGTGAGCACATCAAGAACTAAGCACCAGAGGTGGATGCTCAGCCTGACACCAGTCTGACCCTTTAAAAGAGACATGGACCATCGAAATGCACAGAGTTTATATAGAAGGGAGGAAAAAATCCACAGGTAGTTTTTTGTAATCTTATGCATTTTACTCTAAAATGTCTTTAAGATGAAAATTTTAAGTTCATACCACAGCCTGCTTGCTTATCTAGATTATAACACCAGACCTTTAACATTTCTGCTTTTAAAAAAATATTTTTAAACAAGTAGAAGCCTTTTTCTTTAGTGTAATGTAGTGACACCCTCTTGAAATGCCCATTGAAGGTGGCTTTGTTCTGAAGATTAGCATATTAGCTGAAATCTTACTGTGAGAAGGTAATTCCTTCAGCCTCTTGGATAACTCAATGTATTACTTGTCATTCTTGAGCTGGGCATTCTGATGTTTTTCTATAGCACTTTATGTAGTTTAACTACAATTTACCATGATCGCCTGGCACTAGAACTGCACCATCTGCTGATAAGACCCAACTGATCTTCAAGGACAAGGAGAAAGTGAGTGTAAGGATTGCCTGCAGCAACACCCCTCATTGCCCTTCAGCCTCACGCAGTGTCCCTCTAAACTCTGTCATTTTCCCTATTGGCACTAGATGTCACAGTTTTTCTTTCTCAGTTGTGTGTGGATCAGAAATAATCCATAATCGGAGCTGTTTGGTGGTGCCTTGGCAGGCACCTTCAGCCTTTCCTGGGAGTGTGGGAGGGTTTGGCCAGGTGAAATCCAGGACAGCAGTGGGCAGAGGGCTGCTCAAACTCTGCTCCAGCAGCTCCCTGGATTGCCTGGGGCTGAAAGGTGTAGCTAATGAATATTATACAAGCAAAGCTTAATAGCTGAACTGCATGCTCTGCTTTGTCATCCCATGTTCCTGCATTTTATGACAGGTACAGGGTACTAAAATATCCCTGAGCTACTTCTGGTGGATGGTAAGGACTTGAGAAGAACCAGAGAATGGGTGATGGCAAAGTCAGAGAATTAACATGAAGGTGAAGGAAAGCACCCGTGCATCTCTTCCCCCCTGCCCACAACCCCACCACTTTTTTCCCCAGAGATTACTGTAAAAATTCTTGTTTCTCTTTGGATTTGCCAACCCTCCTTGATGTGTTCTGGGAACAATCCCTACCTGAAGGCTCTTATGGCAGTAAGAATGGGTTTAAATAACAGGGAAACTGGACAACTGTTTGTGCTGCACAGCAAGTGGTGTCTCCTCATCTGCAGTCATCGTGATGCAATTTCAGAAGGTGATCCTCCGTTGGCAGGATAATTTCAGCCCCTATCAATGAGATGCTGAAAGGTCACAGTGAGATGTGTGGGGGTAGGGATCAGGGCAGAGCATGTTTTTGTCCTGGACTGAAGAGTGTTATTTTTAGTAAAAGGTGGAATGTCTTGTGACAGGCGGGATATAATACAAATTAGAAGAGGGTCCCCCTAGCATCACTGAAAGCTGGTTGGTTTTTTGCTCACTTACATGCCTAGATCATTTAATGTAGCTTTAAGAGTAGAAGGTGTGTGCATGGGAGGATGGGACTGGTGGGGGGTCTTTTGAACTCTGTTAGGGCTGGGGTGGATGAGTTGTCTCCATGAATATGGAGCATCTCCTCAGCTGAACAGTGGTTGTACAGTTAAGCAGGGGTATTCTGCAATACCTTGAATTGTTTGAAGGGCTAATGTTCATGCAGATCAGTATCTTCACTCTGCTGTTTCTAGGACTTGTAAACACAGTATCTCCCATGGTCTGATTTTTGAAAAGGTACCTGGGTGCAATAGCAATACTGGATGTCCAAGATCTGAGGTTTTCCTGGCAGAACTGAAAGGTTATGAACCTTCAACATATACCCTTGAGTTAGAATGTATTATAATTATTTAAAAGGTGAATTTTTGGAAGGTTATAAATACATTATTTTAACGTATATCATCAGATCTGATTGATACATTTTATAATGCTTATCAACCAAATACAGAATTGTAATTTTGTTACCTTCCCAGTAATTCTGACTTTTATCAAATGTTTACATTTTAGTCACACCACTAAGTGTCTGTGATACTTTTAAACACTTGACAAATGTTGCACTCTTGGGCAGAAAATAACCCCACACATCACAGGTGAGGGTCTCGGAGGACACTGAAAGCAGTGACCACCCAAATCATGTCTTATTCAGAGAGCAACTAGAGCTCCAAGTTTCTTAAAGGTTTTTAAAATCTTCAAATCCAAGCATTGCTAGATCAGAAAGACATGGTGGTGCAGTTTTGTTCAGTAGTTTGATAGAATTTTGTATTTTGAAGAAAGTTCTTGCCTAGGAGAAATTTTCCAATAAAGCTTTTCTGTCACTCTCTGTAATACATCTTCATCTGTCTGTAACTTCACCAGCTGCAAACTGTTTCAGCTGAAGTTTTCAAGCCTTACACTCTGCCTAGGGAGAAGTTAGTTATTGTTTAGTTTGGGAAGTGTCATCAACCATGCTTTTGTTTTGGTGCAGAAGCTGGCAGTGTTGCTCACCGTTGACTTTGTGGGCTTGCAGCAGGAACTTGAATTTGATAGAGAATTTGGTTTGGGTTCAGCATTGATGCCTTTTGCTATCCCCCAGGGACACTCTGCAAGCTTGTTAACTACAAAACTCAGTAAAATCTATTTCTACACTGTCTATAACTGGTGTTTTTGAGCTTTTCTTTTGGTGTTTTCTGTGTCTATCTGCTGTTCCTGAACATCACCAGCCTTTTGCTGCTTTGCTTCCTGGCTCACCACTCGGGTGCCTTTGGTCTAGTGCAAGGAACCAAAACAGCACAAATTCACATCTTTAGTCCCCTGTGCTGCATGGAGCCTTGTCCTGAGCAAGCCTCTGTCATGTCTCATCCTGGAACCATTTCTTCCCATCTCTCCTCTGCTTGGCCATGTGCTGTTCAGGAGAACTGTGCCAAGGTGTGCTTGGCTGTGCTCCCTGCCACCACGGCTTTGATCGCTAAGTGACACCTTTTCAGAGCCAAGATGGGAATGAAGGAATCCTACGTTTTGGCACTTCACCCTTGTCAAGGCATCAAGTCTGAATGCCTCTAGCAAACCATGTGCATCATGCCCTTGTTCTGGGAGTTGATTCATGCTGAAGAGCACATTTTTATGGCTTTTGGTGACAGTGTAAGTGCAGACAGCCTCTCTTTTACATCTGAAGTTCCAGCCATCAGATTAGAGTGATGTAATACCAAAATTATTGTGTCTGCATCAGGTACAGGTTTTGAGGATGTCTTTGTTCCCTCTCTAAAACACACCTTGCCCGTGGCAGTGCAGCATCCTGGGGTCAGTGGACATGGGTTTACATCCAGAGCAGGCAGAGGTTGTGAAGGGGGAATAAAGCACCTGGCCCTTGATTTGACACTGCCAGAACGTGCCTACACAGCAGGGAAGAAATGTGCTCTCAATAATGTTCAGCTTCAGCATTTCCAGACTGCTACAACTGTTGCATTTCCTTTCTTAAGACAACTTTATGTAATAAATACTAACATACAAATGTATTCATGTTTTATATGTATATACTTTGTGTATAAAATTTACATGTGGTACAGATGCAACAGAATGGGAGCAAGACAGAAGTGTTGTCAGGGTTCTGTAAGTTCAGTTGTCCTACTTAGAGATTTCGAGACCCACATTCAGGTTTCCATATGTAGACATAAATAAGATGAAGCATGGCATAAAGTACCTGGGCTCAAGCATCATCCTTGTGAGAGAAGCAGAATAATCCAACACAATTGGCATGGCTCAAGCGTAGCCACTGTCACATAATAAGCTGTTCTTGTTTACATCAGATTTTCTGTCAGCTCTGCTTCTCCAGGAGTTAGAGATCCTGCTAGAAGGAGACTCAGGAACTCTCCCTGCCTCACCTCCAGCCGCCATTTCTGTTGGCTTCCCTTCCTTTGAAGGCTGTTCTGCTTTCAGGAGGAAGACTGGGATCTGTTTCTTTCCCACTCCCCTCTTTGCCTGTTGTCAACAGCTCTGGCTGCCACTAGCAGTCAATTTGTAACTGCATCAGTATGTGTATTACTGTTCACATCGATAGTGCAATTAATGTTGAAGTCAATTTTGGTGTTAATTTTAGGCCATGATTAGTGTTGACACTGTGTGTCAAGCTAACGGCGTTTATGAGCACCATGAAAACGAACGTTAGTTAATATTGTGTTTTTACTATCTGTTAATGGTTACATTAAGGCAAAGATCTAGTGGGAGAAGGTGTGTATAAAATTATAGATATGGAACTTGTGTGTAATATATGTGTGTCATGCAATTCTGCATTGCTGGTGCTATTCAAGGAGCAAATGACATCTGAGCACTGAATCCTAATCACAGTTTGGAACATCAGAAATAATGATCACTTCTGATCGGAGGCTGTGAATAATTCATCTGGTTTGATTTTCCCGTTCTGTCCAGTGATACTTTTCAAACCAAATGTGTTCCTACAGGAGAATAATGGTCCCACTTCTTATGGAAATACTGTGGCACAAATCATTTTGCCAACATAAAAACAGTTAAATAAGACGGGTCCTGCTTTTATTTTTTTCTCCATCTCTTCTTCATTCCTGGGTGTGCTGCAAATAGAGCTGTGGCAGGAGAAGCACCTCCAAACTGTGCTGGCCCTTAAAGAGCCTGTTTTGAAGCCACTGCTGCTAACCATCACCCATTATTGTTCTGACAGTGCTCTTAGGTGATTAGCTCTGCCTGTCTAATTAACCTGTGAACCCTCCATTTTTTTGGCATGCTGCCGTTAACTTAAAATTATAATGATTTTTTTTTTTCCTGAAACAGAAAGCTGTCCTCCACTGCCTGTAAATTTAAACAGAATCTACTTTGTACATAGCAAAAAAAATCCTTAGTTGTGCCCTGTGATTTTTATTACTGGATAAATGGCACAAAACACGTTCTGTATTGGGGAGGCAAAGACACACAAGTTAGTAAAGTGGTGCACTTCAGTCTTTCTCAAACTGCAGATGGTTGCTCCATCTTTATCAGCTAGAAACTATTTCCAAGAGTTTGTGTTTACTGTGCCCTGGATAGAGAGCTTTCCTGTTCTACTAGTGAGCACTAACAGAAGGGGTTTTATTTGTGTGGAGGATACATGATCCTGTGTTAGGGAACTATTCCAAAACCTCTTGTTACAATCTGAATTTTCTAAATAGGAAATGCTTTTCATTTGCCTGTTTTCTGTACTGTCAGAAATCATCGCGCTGATAAAAGTGAGGAAAATCACTCACATTTTGATAGATGAGACAGTGTGGGACCAGTCCGGGGTACTAACCAGGATTAGTGACTAGTCCTTAAGCCCTTGGGCTCATCTGCTTCCCACGTGAGCTGAGGGTGCTGGGATTTTGCTTCCAGTATGTTGTGGTTATTGTGGAGGTTTCTGGCAGAGTCTTTGTGTGTTTCTATCTCAGACTTTACTGAGCTGACAAGTATTCAGCAGATACAAAGCCTGAGCGTTTCTCCACTTGCTCATGTGGCTTATGGTCATCTAATGGTGCTTGAAGCTTCCTGCTGTGGTTCTGGCTGATGGGATCAGTGTAGCTGTAAAGAATTGACTACTTAGGCAAAAACATGTGCATTAGTGTTACTTGTATGCTATTTTGGAAGAGGCTTATGGTGCAGTTTTAAAGACAATATTGCCTCAACTTCCTCGGGGATTTCTATCAATAACTGTAACTGGTTTCTGAGGTGGTATCTGAAAGATTTGGTAAGCACCCATTTAAGGAATTTTAGTTATGGCAGGCAAAAAAAAAATAATGGGTAAAGAACTGAGCTGTAGCAGGTGACAGGGTATAGATGGACATCCCTTGTTTCTTAGAGGCTAATCTTGAAGCCTTTAATTTTGAGTTTGCAGACTTTTTTAACCTGCTGTTTCTAATTGCAATCATGTCCACAGTGAAGAGTTAGTACAGAGACACAGTATCCAGCCCCTGGCATCTCTTTTCCTGCAGCAGTAAGGTCAGAAGGACAGAGCAAACTGTTCTTCTCTTTTCACCTTTCTTCTTCCTTTTTCTGCTCTGAAAGTCCAACAGTAGAAGAGCAGTCCAAGGAACCCCCTCTGGCTGTGTAGGTTTGTTTGGGATGAATTAGGTTGCCCTTCCAAATGAGACTGGTTGTCTGTGTGACCCTGGTGTGACATTTTTGGTCTGTGTGCCTGACCAACAGCTGCATCCACTTGTTTTGCTGCATTACAAGTTTTCCCTGATAATACCGATATTTTAGCAGAGCATCCCGGTGACTTCTAGGGATTTGTGCTCCTGTCTTTCAAACTGCTGCAGTATCTCTCTCTTCCAACCACTGCAGTTGGATTCTAAGATGTAACTGTAAATCTGCAAATCACAGAATCCTAGGGGTTGGAAGGGACCTCAAAAGATCATCCAGCCCAACCCCCCTGCCAGAGCAGGGTCACCCAGAGCACATCACACAGGAACGTGTCCAGGCGGGGTTTGAATGTCTCCAGAGAAGGAGACTCCACAACCTCTCTGGGCAGCCTGTTCCAGTGCTCTGTCACCCTCACAGTAAAGAAGTTTCAGAGGCAAACAAATTAATCCCTTACGAGTCAAAATAGCAGTGGATGAAACTGAGACCAAGGAGAAGGTGAACTGAAGCACCATCATTCTGTTAACTTGCAGTCTCAGCTCTCAAAAGGGGAGGTGGATGGGAAGGATCACTCAGTAGCCAGTTGTAATATTTTTTGGATTGCTGCCTGCTTTACTTCCAATGGCCCTTTGATTAATTCCTCTGCCTTTTTTTTTTTTTTTTTAATGAGCCTATTAAGGCATATCTTATTGCAGATGCTGATTGGATCTCAACTGTGTATTGTGCCATTTTGATTTGGATTAAATGGCACATATCTGTCTGCTGCTTCTCCCCTCTCCCCCTCCCGCTTTAGTTCATCATGTTCAGAATTCAGAGTCTCCACAATGAGAGTTTCAACCCTCCTGATTGCAGAGGATGTGCAATCGGCTTGAGGAATGTGTACTCAGAGCTTATGATCCTTGGGCAAGCAGAGACTGGGTGATGCATGTGGCTTTCAAGGGACACTGCTATTTCCATCTGTTAATGGCCTTCCAGGATGGCCAGCTCTCCAGCGCAGCGCTACGTGGCAGCTGAGGGATGGGAGATGCAGGGTACAGATGTTGCTGATCTCCATAAGATGGGCCAGAGGAGATCATCTGGTGATTTTAAATAGAATAATGTGCAGCAAAAAACATTGCTTATCCAGGCAGGTTTGGAAAGAAATTGCTGTAATATTTGTGAAGGAAAAAGGGAAGAGCCAAAGGAATGAGAGGACAGGAAAAAAAAGAAAAAAAAAAAAGGAATTAATTATGAAACAAAAGGATTATTAAAATGAGGGCAGGGTGTGGGAGAAGCAGGGTGACGAGGTTCTGGGGTGCTGTCTGGATAGCCTAAGCAGATGGTCAGGAGTCCTGTACAGCAGCACATCCATCCTCACCCTGGGAGCTCTGGCACACGGAATAAACACAGCACCCTGCCAGAGGGGCCTTTGCAGAATGTGTTTTGGACTTGTGACAAATCTCTGAAAAGGGAGGGCCAGTATTGGTGCCTTGGGTGCAAAAGGAGCGTTGGAGGATGTGCTCCAGTGAGTGTGGAACGGATCAGGTCCTGCCAGCTGTGCTCCACACTGGCAGTGCATGTCAGAGCTGCTGTTACTGGAGTTCCCAAAGAAAATATACAAAGTGCAGCACACATAAGAAAAATGACCCTTGTGTGGTTCCCCTCTTTCACATCTTGAAGATACAAATTTGATTTTTGTTGTTCTCTGCTTCTTGATTGCAGATTGGGATGGTGGCCTGGAAGATGACTCTCAAGACCCCTGAGTATCCAGAAGGCCGTGATATCATTGTCATTGGCAATGACATTACGTACCGGATAGGTTCTTTTGGGCCTCAGGAGGACGTGCTCTACCTGAGGGCTTCAGAGCTTGCTCGAACACAAGGCATCCCCCGTGTCTATGTGGCTGCCAACAGTGGAGCCAGGATTGGTTTGGCTGAGGAGATTCGGCACATGTTCCACGTAGCTTGGGAAGACCCAGATGACCCATACAAGGTAAGGAGGTGCAGGAATTGAAATGTGAAACTGCGCAATGTCATGGAATAACCTGATTTTTATACTGCCCCTTTTAATAGATGTGAGGGTAAATACTTGCCAGATCACTGGGTCCAAAGTTCTTCTTGGAATTGGATCTCTCAGGCAAGCAGGATTGGTATCCAGAATGAGTTAGTGTTAAACTCTGAGAACATCCCTAGATTTCACTGACCTCAGGTGGAGCACCCACATTAAGAGAGGATGTTCTTACTGCTATCTGGAATTAAATTGTGCTCCCTTGAAACTTTATTTTTGGACTATTGGGGATCAGGAAGGGACTACAGAAGGGAATCAGATTAATGAACTCTTTTCCCCTGCAGGGATACAAATACTTGTACCTGACTCCTCAAGACTATAAGAAAGTCAGTGCCCTCAACTCAGTTCACTGTGAGCATGTGGAGGAAAATGGAGAGTCCAGGTAAGCACAGATGGGTCAGTATGAAAAGCTTTCTGTTCATCCTTGGGTATACAAAGTGATGTGTGTCATGTCCTTGTCTTCAGCCAGGACATCCTTTAGCATCCAGGTATGTAGAAAGCCATAGCTGTCTTTGGTCAGAGCAGGAAACAGCAGAGTTAAATCTTGTATCATGACATGTCTTGTTTGAGGTAATGTCATGTTTACTCCTGCTGTCTGGGGTCCCTGGTCATGGCTGAGGGTCCTGCAGTGGTAAGCACTGAATGACCAGGACAATGGTTCCTGCCCAAAGGCTTGCAGTCTAAATTTTGAAAATTGCTTTTCTGCCAGATTCTGTAGAAAGGATAAAAAATTTCTGGAGTGAAGACTAAGTTCTTGGTGCGTTTTGAAAGGTTGGGCTGCAGTGATTGTACTAATCTGCTTTATAGCCTATAGTTCTCCACGTGTCTACTCCAGGTGTCTGCATCTTCTCAGCAACATCCCAAAGGTAGCACATCTGAAGATGAGGTGCTAAGAAGCTTTCAGAACTACACTGTAGCTGTAGTGGTGCTCCTGGGCAGAGTTAGGAGGATGTGCTTAGAAAGAAAAAAAAAAGCCAAAACCTAGTCTGCAGACTGACAAGCTCTGAAAGAACAAAGGGATGGGGCTGGGTGCAGGGATCTGAGCCTCCCTGTGTGTGTGCTGGGGAGGGTAGTGGCTCTCTCCAGAGAAGCACTTAAGCATGTGCTCAAGTACTTTGCTTAGCAAGGGCCTAGTGGAAAAGATAGAAACCAGCCTGAGAGCTCTAAGAGGGGACCTTGCTAGGGAAGGAATGCGTGAAAGAAGAAAGTAAAGGTAAGAGCCTCATTATAGCCTCTTGTTTGGTTTCTTTTTCCTTTTGGCTGCATTCTCTTCCTTTATTGCCCTTTTTCCTATAATTGGCCTGTTCCTCATGTCTTCTGGACAGAAGAACACTTTCCATGGGCCTTCCTTTCCCTTGGTGTTTCCTCTCTGGAGTGGTGCTTTGGCTGCTCATATGTAGGACTGTTCCATGGTGTTCAGCAAAGCTGCAGAATGAGCCCATGTACAGGTCCTGGCCAGGTTTTATGCACATTACTCTTTGGAGCCTTAATGATATTTAGTCACTTTTCATTTTCTTCATAGCAAACTGATTCAGCAAATCACTGGACCTTGTGACTTAAAGGCTGTATGTGTTTCCCTCAGGTATAAGATAACAGATATTATCGGAAAGGAAGATGGACTTGGAATAGAGAACCTCAGAGGATCTGGCATGATTGCTGGAGAAACGTCTTTAGCCTACGATAGTATTATCACCATCAACTTGGTAATCCCCCACTGCTTTCTGTTCTTCAAACTGTTGTCTATTTCAGCTAAAGATCCTGTCATGATATCCAGAGGGTACATCTGGGATCTGGTTGATGTAAACTGCCTCCTGTAGGCATTGAGCAGCACTACTTGCATCATTACAGGGTTGAGTCCTTTCAAGTTAAATTTAAAATGTTTTTAGAAGACAGTCATTTGACTTCATGTTTGATCAGTCTATAAGTTACTGCTTCTCTTTTTAAAAATCCAATACATACATGTTCATGTCGTGTGTTTTACGAAAAAATAGATTCTGGAGTTTTGCAGTGAGAGTAGATTTTATAGCCTCGTAATCCAAACATGTCTGGTTTTATCTGCATGTTTGAATCAATAGGTTTTGGCTGTTTGGTAGGACAGAAATCAATGTGGTTTCCTTTCTTTTCCCTTTTTTTTCTTAAGGTTACATGTCGGGCAATTGGAATTGGGGCTTACCTGGTTCGGCTGGGGCAGAGGACTATCCAGGTTGAGAACTCTCATATAATCCTGACTGGCTGTGGAGCCCTCAACAAAGTAAGTTCTTGCATTTTGGTCCTCAGAGTTACGTGAATTGAACTGGTGTTTCTGTGAGTTCTGCTGGAGACTCAAGGAGCTGCGACCCCTGTACCTGTCATTGCACATGGTCTCTTTTGCTTTCTCCCTTTTCGAGCTCCTCCTGATGGAGGAGAACTGACACAGGGCAGCAGCTGTGAAATGTTCATGCCTTTGCAGTCTTTTTTCTCTCTGCTCAGTCCTTTCTTGCACCTGGTTTTCTTGACAAGAACATCATATCGACAGCCAGAGGCGCTATACCAGGCATCCTGGTTGGAGATTGACAGGGGACCTAGGCAGAACTGCAGATTTAAGGGCTTGAGCATGAACCAGGTGAAGGGGAAGAGGGAGCAGCAGCTTTTAACGTAGGTTGTGTGCAATGACTAAATGCCAAAAGTGGAGGAGCCCACTGACTGGGCAGCATCTTCTTCCACCCACTGTGTGCTGTGACAGAGCAAATGGGGCTCTTTATTGGGTCTGGACAACCGTGTTTCAATATATGTGGGCCAGAATCACCCTGAGCCTGCAGCCATCCAGAGCATTGCATTAGCACTGGGGGAGCACTGAAGCCTGTGAAAGTGTGTGTGGATGGTGATTTTCCAGGGGTCAGACCTGCTGGAAATCTCAGCTCTGGGGGCAGGGAGGAATAACTCAGCTGTAAGAAAACTTACAGCTTTCACTCCTAAAGTGGCTCTTCTTTTTTTTTCCCCACCAGAGGTGGTTTTTCTCCCTTGCTGCCCCAAGCCTATTAATATCACAGCCTCCAGCTCCTTGTCTGTAGCAGACATGGCTCGCAGCCGACTCCGCTCTTGTCCCTCTCACTGAGGGCTTTGTTTATGTGGGAGTTGGGATTGTGTGGGCACGAGTGCCCTTCCCCATTGTGCAGCTTTGTTCTCAGGCACTCTCCAGCACCTGGGGTGGTTGTGCTTCATCGCAAGCTGCGTTTCAAGGAGTGCCTGCCTGACAATGGGAGATAAAAGGAAAATAGTCTCTCGTTGAATTATTCCCCTGAATAAAGGGGGCTCTGCAGAAAATGAAGCATTGATCCTATCAGCTCTAGGATACAGCACCCTCAGTGTAGATCTCTTACACACATAACACACCTGCATCAATGGAAGGAAAAGAGGCATTTGAAGATCCATCCTTTAAAAAGAAATTGAGTCAGTTTAGTGCTTGCTGAAGTGGAGTAAGTTGCCTGGTTCCAGCTGTCATTTATTGGGGATCGGGGCCCTGTGGAGTTTCCCAGATGGCAGAGCCAGTCTGTTTAGTCTTCCTCTTCTGCTCTCTTCTTTCCAGGTTTAACTGCACTCTCTATCCGTGGAGTGACTGTTTGTTTTTATAGGACTAGATTAATCTCACTACATTTTAGACACTTAAAAATTAAGGATTTAGTCTAAATGAAGCACCAGATGTCTGTCAGCAGGTATAGGCTGAAAGAGATGCTTTCTGGGGGTAATTTATCCCATTCCAAGAATTTCAGTGGGCTGAATAATCCCATGTGTCCTTTTCTCTCCTCCCTGCTCTGTTGGGAGGGCATATATTGTTATGTAGACACTGAACCTCTGCCTGCCTAAAGGTCAGGCAAAGGAGGAACCTATGGCATCCTATCCAGCTTTCCCAGTAAAACAGCTAAGCCCAGACCCAGCAGTAAGTTTGCTAGTCCTTGAATAGTGAGAGACTTGGATCAAAACTCCATAAGGGTCTCATGGTCTTCATGGTGGAAAACTATTGTAATTTATCTCTGTGGAGTGGGTTAGCCTTGCTGCTTCTGGCTCCCTTTGAGTAGATGGTGAGAAGACCCAGTTCAGCAAAGTCATTGCGTTGCTTTGTGGAGATTAGAATGTCACCAATCCAGCTGGCAGGGACTTGAGGAAGGATGATGACTGAAATAAAAATGAATGGAAACGTGCCTTACATGACAGTTGGAATGGAATGGTTTCTAACACAGTTACATACAAATATTCCTTTAGCTTTTCCCAATTAGTTGTCAGAGATTTAGGACAATTTTTTCTGTTACTGACTTTTAAATGTTCTCTTCACAGAGGATGCTGTACAAAGCTTACACGTAGTCTCGTGTCTGCATACACATCTTCAAAATGTCCTCTCTCTCCAAGAGGAGAATGTGCAGTGCAAAAATGTTTCTGCAGCAATGGAGACAATTAGGCTTTCAGAGAGTGGGGAGGTTTGTTCTGGAGAGTTGTTTGATTATTTTTTTTAATATATTTTTTTTTCCTTGTGAAATACCAAATTATTTTTAATTTACAGGGGGAGCAGAGGAGGACTGTGACAAACATTGCATTTGCAGCAGATCTGTTGCTGCTCTTGTTCATTATCATTATGTAAAACCAGCCTGAGGGTTTAGGTGTAGAGGGAAAGGTCCAGCTGCCAAAACCAGACTGTAACCTATAACTTAGATGATGAGCTCAAGGTCGGTATCATTTTGAGCTGAAGCTAATGTTTGGTTCTGGGGGTTGACTAATCATGTGCTGGCTGTTCACTGTGTCCGTGTCACTGCTTTGTAAGTAGAGAGGTGTATTACTGTAAGACACCTGATATCAGGCAGGTTTAAGGATTCTCTCAGCCCTGTTGCCTGTCAGGGGTGACAAGAAACTGCACAAGAGCTGTACGAGGTTTCCCTCTGCCCCTTATTAAGCTGTCTTTGTTTATAGTCCAGACGGATGGGCAAGGGAAGGACCTGGGGAGAAGGTGTGATGCTCTGTGGTGGGGACAGTGCTCTGCGTGTGGGGGGCCAGGGCTGCATTTCATCTGTACCCCTTTTGTCTCCACTGTTGCATTTCAGCAGGGGGTGGAGAGGTGGAAATGACATTTCATTCCTCTCCTGCGAGCGTGTGCGCGCGCCTGTGCTGAGCCCGCTGACCCCCCTGAAAATTGAAATAATGATAATGCGCGTCTCCTGACTGCATCAAAGTATCAGCACATCAAAAGCCAGGAGGCATGAAATGCAAATGATAAAGTGAAAGCAGATGGATTGTGCATGATCGCCTGATGCCCAATGAATTTTAAAAGGTGCCGGTTCACATGGGGAGAGGGGCTGAAATAAACACGTTATCCCTGCAATTTTTTTTTGTTCTTGCCGCTCACTCCTGACAATATTTTTTCACACCCCAGCGAGCAGCCACTCCATCTCTCCCTCCCTCCCTCTCCTTCTCTTTCTCTCCCTCTCTCTCTCTTTTGCTGTCTACCTCACACACGTCTCGGGTCATGTCGCTGCAGCTCCGGTGGAAATAATAAGATATAAACCACGAGGTTGTTATTTGCATAGAAATAGCATGGAGCCCCAGGCAGCATGGGAGAAGGACACAGAGATCATTTGTCTAAAATTTTAATGAAAACTTTTGCTGAGGCAGAGATTCTTTTTTTTTTTTTAACTTAACCTGCCTCCCCCCTTTTCCACCCTCAAACCTTCCTCCACCTCCCTCGACTCCCTTTCCTTGTCGTAAGCTAAAACAGGGTGATTTCACATGAGGTGGGTGACATCCTGCCACCAAGCACCAACATTTCCATTGGTTTTCTTTTTAAAAGAAGAGAAACTGCAAAGCCCAGCATTCCCAATTTATGCACTACTTGTGTGGTTCAAGCTTCCAGGACTACATTTCATTTCAGTCCTCACAAGGATGTTCCCAAGTCTGTTGCCAACTTATTTTTAGTCAGTTGGCTCCTCCTGGTCTTCGTGTCTCAAAGAAATCCTTGTCTGTAAGCTTGTTTTGTTAATGTAAACAAGTAGTTGCTTGCAGTCACATTTTCTCTACATACACGTGTTCTAGGCTTTTTCTAAGGGAAAACAGATTCTGCAGTGATTTTTCAGGAGCTGCTGCTAGCCTGATAAACCTCAGTTCATTATATAGATGTTGAATCTGGTGTCTCAAACAGTTCATGTTCTGAGCCGTGATGAACTGTCCCACACACTGGATTTCACAGTAGAACATCTATAGTGGTCACTTCCAGAGGTGAAGGGATGAATTGGTAGATTGTTCTGTTTCTTCTCCCTCCTGTTTAGCTCTGTTTCCCCCAAAACTCTCCGGGCTTGACCTGCCCAAATGCTGCATCAACCTGCCCTCCAGTGTGCTTGTCCCTGTGCCCCCATGGCACTGTGCTTTTGGCCTGGTTTGTCAAGAACATCTCAATGTACCAAGCATGAGCTTGACAAATATCACCTGCCAGGAGTATGTGTCTATGTGGGGAAAGGGACAGTGAAGATGAAGCAGCAGAAACCTCTAAAATAGGAGATGTTCAATGCCTAGATGAAAACCAGAGCTCCTGGCTTGATTTTCCAGTCTGCAGCCAGCTGCCTGTCTGCCTGCTGGTGGTCTGGCGTTTTTTATCATAATGGGTATAAAGGCAGGTACCTGCTGACAGCTTGGGCTTGAAACCTTAGTTTATTTATATTTGCAATGTGTTTTTTGAGCCCATGAGGTGGGAAATACCTGCCAGTGGTGCATTGCCAGGGCAGGTGACCCCATCCTCAGAATTTCTTTCTCTATAAGTTTTTGCCTTCAAAATCATCTTAATTTAAACAATGTGTCTGCTTCTGTAGCCTATTCTAGATGTCAGAGAGCTCAGAACCCAATTTACCAGATTAGCAGTTCACTGCTTCTGCCACTGTGAACTGGTTTTTTTTAGGGGGAGAAGACATCTTTCAGGAACAGCTTTAAGAGGAGCATTTGTGAGATGAACTGATTAGTGGAAGCTTGATGGCTTGCTAATGCAATATGTAAATATCTAAGGGCTTTCCAAGCCAAGTACCAGGAAATGTCTAGTGACCTTTCCTGAGTACCTCCTTCATTCATGCAGGCCCTGCCTGTGCATGGTGAAGACGTTAACGTGATGGGTGCCAGACTGTGTCAGGGCAGCCTGGTGTACATGTCACTCATGTGACGGTGGATGGCTCCCTCAGGACTTGTTGATACAACAGACCATAATTGCTGCAAGGATCGTTTTGACAATCTGCATTTAAAACTAAACAATCTCTTTGCATGGGGCCAAAGGAGAATATCCTTGTCTTTTAAATTCATCCCTGAATTGTGCCGACTGCCAAAGCCAGCACTGAGCTCAGCTCCTGCTTTGGAGGAGGTTCATGGTTTTGTTGGTGTAGACCTGGGGTAGGTTTGCAGCTGAACTGTGGGAGCTGGACTGTTAATGTTTGGGGGTTTTACTATAAAATACCAAATGTGGAAGGTCCTTCTTTTTTAGATTCAAGGCAGGGATAGCTCAGTATCTGCTCAAGATGACTTCAGTCTTGGGATTAGATCAAAGCAGTCATGTGAGAGCAATCATGTGAGTTAGAACAGCAAGTGCCATCCCTGTCATTCAAAGAAGCATTATAATTATTAATGCATGATATGAATCTTTCTGTAGTGGCACAGCAAGACTATTAGGAAGATACGTATGGGCACAGGGTGTTGGAGAATGCTAATCAAAGAGGGGCTAGGAAATGTCAAACAGAAACTGACACTTCAGCAGCATTCCTTGTCAGGTGGTTCCTCATGTGGATCTCACCAAGGTTACCCTGCTCTGGGCTCCAGTGATGGCAGAAGCAGGAGGGCCTGCTGTGTTGTGCCCTGGGTGGTTATGGCAGATGATGTGGAGAGAACAGGGGTGGCCTCATGGGTGGAGTTTGTTTCCTTCAGCTCTCTTAGAACCAACTCAGGACCTTGGTGTTGGTGGAGGCCTCCCTGGTCACCACCACTCCCAGCTCAACAAAGCCAGTCTGGTTTGAGAACCAAGATGAGGTTAGAGCTCTTGTAGGTATCAGTCTCAGTTTAGCCATATTTGGCAATAGGAGGAGAGCAGAATTCATTTCTTTTAATGCCAGCGAGAGGCATTGGCTGCTGGGGGTGTCTGGTTGGCGGAAGTCTTGGCAGCACAAAAGTCTTTGCTCTGTGTAAAGAAATTAATGTAAGCAGGATGGATGCCTGGACTCCAGACGAGTGCAAATAACCAAACACCGCCCTCCATTTCTGCATTTTATTTTTAATTGCCTTTCTTTAAGTGGTGATATTTGTGTATTGTTCCCATTAGAGACAATTTACGTTCCAGGCATTGCATTATCAGTCCCTTTATGTTTGCTTAGGGAAGAAAGTCTAATAGATTTCTGTTTACTTTTTCTTTTCTCCCTCCTTCTATCATTTTTAATATGGATCTTGATCAGTTTATCTATGTGGATGGTGCCTGTGCTGTGGGGGCTGTGTGTGTATTTATTCCTGCTAGAGAGGAGTTTAGCACAGTGGCCTGTATTTTGCCTATCTAAATCTCTTCCTGCACCTTCCAGGGACACTCCTGCATATTCTAAACCCTGAATGTGTTTCATGTAACCAGGATTGTATCCCAGTTCCTGGTGATCCTGCAGGGTATTTGTTACTGGAGTATTAACTCTAGAACAGAAGGCACTTTTCAAGCATGTCCTGTAATAACTGTTCCTGATCTCCCCTCTCATGGGGGTCCCCAGGAGGATATCAGGGTGACCTGCTTGTGGGTCTTCTCTGCAGTGAATTGCAGGGAAATTATCTACTTGAGTGGGAACTCTAAAATTGGCATTGGAGAACTGTCTAATCTCATGATTAACCCGAAGCCCATGCTACAAAGTGAGCAGAAGTTTCACTCTCCTGTGGAAGAGATACCTGCACTGCAGCCTGTTCCCATGGATGGTCTCTGAAAAGGAGGGTTCTGTTGGGGTCCAGAAGGTGACCAAGAGAATGACCAAAACAAGAGCTCTTAAGTGTCATGGAGACAATCATTACTGTTGTTCACAAGGCTAGTGTCTAGATTAGGGAACCCTTGGCTGAGACAGGTGGGATTTATGAGTGGTTGCACCATGTAAAATAGGGGGCTGTAATTTTAGTTTGCAAAGTATGTTGAGTCCTTTTGATTTGCCACTGACTGATGGAGTGACCTTGAGCAAAACATCCAGTCTCCCTACACAATTCCTAGGCAAGAATTTTTTTGACAAGACATTTTTCATTTGAAAATGCCAGTTCACTGAAACTGGGGCTCTTCAGGAAAAAGTATCATTTTTGATGGATTTCTCCTTTAGATTTTTTTTTTTGGGGGGCGACAAATAAAAAGTTGGGGGGTTTTGTTTGGTTGGTTTGCTTGTTTGTTTGCTTTTTTTTCCCCAGCTGACTTCTCTCTCAAAATGTTTTTTTATTTCTAATACCCATAACAAATGTTTCAGAAATCAAACCCAAACATCCTGACCCTGTTTGGTGTTTGTTCGGAACTCAGAAATGCAGCATTTTCTTTCACAATCCAAAATTTTTCAAAAATGATTGCAAGATGGAAAAAACTGTTTCCTGTTGCCATCTGGAAACAGAGAGGAGGCCTCTTTTGCATCTGCTCAGCTGTGGAGCCCTGCTCCCTTTGTATTGGTAGGGTGCTTTGGGATCTCCAGGCAGAAGGTGCTGTGCAAAGGCCAGCTGCAGTTGCAGTGTCCATCTGGATGCACTTCCCCTGCTGCCTCTGAGGTGAAGTGCAATTGCTTTTTTCCCCCTTCCCCCTCTGATCTCACCAAATTAAAGCAAGAAAAAGACCCCACCAGCAAGACCTGCTTCTGGATTTGCAGTCAGTAGCCATCTCCAATAACCGTCAGGCTGTCAGCTTCCCCCCCACCTCCCCCTACCTCCCACCTCCCCCATCACTCACCAAAGGAAAAAAAGAGCTGGAGCCACAGCTTGAAATATATCATGCAATAGTGTATCATGAATTTCTTGTGAATCACATTGGTGAAGCAGGTTTATTTATTTCTGAGACTTTAAATCAATACAAAGTAGGTCTCTTAGTTCTGAAGCTGGGATGGAGTGTGAAAAAATGAGCCCATTGTACTCTTAAAACTTTGGGGAAAGGAGATGACAGCTATATAATTCCATTTACCAGGCACTAGGGGCTTTAATGTGAAGGTGACAGGGAGCTCTTTGTGCATTTAGAGCACCATATCTTCTAAATAAAAGATCTGCAGACTTGATAGTGGAGTATAGCTCTGACTTTAATAATCTCCAAGCATTAGACCAAGCCAATATGTTCCCAAGTCAGGAGGGTCCCCCACCGAACGCTCGTAAATTAAAAGTGCAGGAACTGCACAACGTTCCAGGATTAGAAATGCAAGAAGTGCTGTCGGTCT
Source organism: Apus apus (assembly GCF_020740795.1). Taxonomy (NCBI): domain Eukaryota; kingdom Metazoa; phylum Chordata; class Aves; order Apodiformes; family Apodidae; genus Apus; species Apus apus. Next base: position 5,580,657 of record NC_067299.1, on the reverse strand, counting down.
CCAGGCAAGGAGGTGCCAGCCTTGCAAAGCAGGCTGAAGACCTGGGAATGGGGCAGCTCAGCAGCACAGCTCTTCCTGGTGTCCTGCCTCAGCTTGGTGCTCCTGTTTGATGTTGCTGCTGTTTTACCTTCTAATGACATGATATGTGTGGGGGAAGAGCTGAGTGATAGGGATGAACACTCTGAGGCTTGACTGCACATAATAACAGTCAGGTTTTAAGTTCCTACATTGTGTTTTCTGATGAGACATTCATTCTGATCATTTCTGCCTGTTTATGAAAAATAGGCTATTTATAGTATGTGCATGTGCCTTTTCTGCTTCAGGTTTCTGGCAGATAATATAAATTGTGGGATAGGAATTGCAATTATTGAAATTATTCAGATAAAAATCTGGCACTTATATTTGATATAAACACATGATATGCTCTGAATAATAACAGCACTTATGTTACATAATGATTCCCATTCAAGCCCTCTGCTGTCATTTTTTTCAGATCTTTCCTCTTTGATGAGACATATGAGCCAATCCAGTTTGCAGCCAAACCAGCTTTGCAGTGAATGTCTTAACTAGCTGGCAGCTCAGTTTCTGAAAAGGAGCATACAGAAAGCAGCTGGTCATCATGGTTTTGAGTGCTGGAAAATGATTAATATGCAGATGACATGCCTATAAACCTGTTGAGGACGGCCTTTTGAAGGCTGAAAAGGCTGCTAGAATTCCTGGCTCTCCTTTGTACTTGCCAAAAGATCCTCTGAAGTAAAAAGAAATGCGGGTTCCTGTTGCTGTAGGGAGAGGGGCTTTTGGAGCACCAGATGAAATAAGTGTTGACAGTTGCTGCCTGTGTGTTTTGTGAGCATATGGTAGCAGAGGTTGCATTCTCTGGAAAGTGGTGTTAGTGCAGTCACAGGCTGAGCTTCAACACAGGCAGTTCTAGAGCTAGTGTTGCCTTCTGGCCACTTCTCTGCTGGCCTCATCCTTTTGTTGAGAAGGGGGAACAGAGGAAGCAGTTTGCTTGGGAGGTTTGTCATCAGGAACCAAGGAAGGGGAGACTGAGCCAGCTCATCCAAATCCAACCATGGTCCCTGGTGACCAGGAGACTGGTGTCAAATGCACAGGTGGTGCGTATCACAGGTGGTGATAGCATGTCAAACTCCAGGTGGACAGAAACATGGCTTCTGGGTTTCTGTGCTTTCGTGGGGTGGAAAGAATTTGAATTTAAAGCAAATTTTCTGATGCCAGAAGCTTGCTGTCTGGTGCTTTGCTGTTCATGCTCTTTTTTTGTCTGTTTTTGCCATCAGATTAAGCACAAGCTCAGAGTTCAAATATTGCCAATATTCAGGTAGATGTGTATTGTGTATCTCAGCTTTAAAATCCTGGAACCTGTTCTTTCCTACCCCTCTGGCTGGACCTTTCTTGATCTCTGGTCTACACAGCTGACTCTGGTAGCTGCATCTTTGACTGTTCCCTTGGGTGCTAGTAACCTTTCTGCTAGGAAGGGGCTGCTTTGCAAATTTAACCCTTCGTGCACATGTTTGCTTGTTAAGCAGATGCCTTCTATAAGCTGAGAGCTAACGATGCTTTCACTTCTTAACCTCCTGCTTCCTGTGCCTCAGTGGACCTCCCTGCTGGACCCAAATTCTCAGACTTTGATGTTTACCGTTTAGGCAAATCCTGGTCATATCAGATATAGGTTTTAATCCTGTGCAATCTTTTCTCCCACAAGTTTGTTTCTAGCATCACCTGTCTAACTGATTTAGCAACATTTCTACCTCCTCTCCTGCCTCTGCTGACCATGTGTCTTACTGAGGAACATCTGAATCCTTTAATTGCAGAAGCATCAGGTTTGGATTTCTCCAGCAGATGTATTCTCTTTCACCCTTGGATATTTTCCTGCAGAAACATTTATACAGCAATATGCATTGCACCATTTAAGATTGTTAATTGGAGATTGAATTACTTGTCAGCCTTTAAAAATGTAGTCCTCTGAGGTCAGAGATGAGGTGGTTAGCAGAGCTGAATGGATGAGCTATTGCATTCATTTTTTTCTCAAGCCAAATGATCATTGTCTGTAAGCTGGCTAGCCCTTCAGTGCCTTTTCACCTCTGGCACCCCATTCAGTCTGCAGCTGCATGTGTGGAACAAGTTGGCAGGACCTCTGATGGGTCCTGAGAAGACAGAAGAGCACACGGTTAGGGGACCAGCACCCAGCCTGGCAGTGTCCCTGGAAAACAGCCTTTTTAACCCCTCAGCTGCACCCTGCACCAGGGAGTGGAGCAGTCTGCTTTGCCTTTGAGCTGTGCTGAAGTCAGGGTCTGATTTAGAGCTTGTGTGTGCCCATATTACATATCCCTCCTCCTGCTCCCAGCCCAGGTGCAGGTGCACATGTGTGGACATATATGTCATACAAACGAAGGCAGCCAGAGGTCGGCCCTGCAACTTTTAAATGCAGCTTGGGACTGCCTTGCCACTGCTGACAAACACTGACAAGTAAATACTTCTCTGGCTCGGTGCTACACAGGGATTTCATTTGCACAGCCCCTCACAATGCTCTGCCACTTCACTGAAATGTCTGGAGCACTCGGGAAAAGGAACTGCATATTTATCTTGATCTCCAAAAAGGGATTTAAGGGCGAGAGCAGGCGGTATATTAGACTGTTTTCATTGCCTGTCAGCAGTGGTAAACCCAAGCTGTCTACAGTGTCTCTAGATAAGCAGCAGCAGAGGCCCATTTTGCATGTACATATGTTTGCATTAGTTCATAGATGGGGAGTTTAAATCCTCTTTATTTTTATTTTCCTCTGTGGAAAGCATTTAGCTGGGCTTGTGCCTGGCATCTGGAGGCCTGTGCTTTTCTTTTCCTTGAATCTAAATCTACACTGCTGTCTTTTCTACCAGGCCTTTTCATGGCACTGTTATTATTAGAGGAAGATTAAGGTGTTTGAGCTCAGAAGGAAGGCCCAGGAACACCTCCATGCAAAACCACAGTGCTGACATTGACTTCTAAATTTTTGGGCTAGTCGCACAACTTCTGGGCCTCTGTTTCTCCTTGTATGTAAACCTTGACTGACATCTGTCTCATGGAGAGTTTTGTGAGGATCATCCAGTGCTTGTAACATGGAGAGTTTTGTGAAATGCCAGACCACCAAGCCTTTAAAGGAAAATTAACTTGAAGTTAGCAAATGCCACTGGTTAGGCAGTGCTTAAGACAGGCACAGCAGCTCCCTGACCCCAGCTCTCATTAACTGACGTTGTGCAGGAAGAAAAACACTTGGTCCAGTGTAGTTTTATATCCTATCTTTGTATCCCTTTAGCACCTTCTTACTTTCAGCCCAAAAAGTTAAATACTGAGAAATGTGGAGCTCCTCTGTACGATGGGGAAGAGGAGTTATGTCCTAAGTGCCCATTGTAGGATATGGAGATGAAGATGAAGTCAGATCCAAACATCCCTTCTGTGAGGACCAGATTGCCTTGGGCTCCAGCTCCTCCTCTCCTGGGATAGCCCTTCTTCCTAAACCGAGCTGTACTGGTTGTCTGGTGGGGGAGGCAGGTTGTTTGTGTGTGTTTGAGGGGTTTTTTTAAGATCTAAATGAAGCAGGTATGTAATGCCCTCTGTCTGTTAGGAAGACTCAACCCATAAAAATAACAAACGGCGTGTATTTGCTAGAATGTCAAAGTTATGAGTTTATTTTGTAATGATGTGCTCCTGCCTTCATGAGGTAAACTGGCCGTGGCAGAGGTGTTATTAGTAATATGGACTCAGTGGAGCAGAAATCTGAGTGACCGAGAGATCAGTGTATCAGTCAGTGAGAGGGCAAATGGAAAGAGACAGGAGGAGAATGAGAAAAGAGCCGCTGTGCCTGGGCTGAGATTAGAGATGGAGCCGTGCAGGAGAATAGGAAGCCCAGCAGTCAGAGTCTTATTCTTTCTAGTCTCTCTAAGGAGCTGGTGGGGCTTTGTCTTTGCTATACTCAGCTGTACGCATGGTGTTGATTTTTTGCCCAGTTTAGGGTTTAAATAGGTCCACCTTACCACTTGTCTTCGTTGGAGCGATTTTAAATTCATGAGCTGAGCTGAGGTCAGCACCCAGAAGACTTGGTCACTTATCAGCCCCGTTTGCTGCTTGGGGAAGGGCAATTCTTTTGCCCCTTTTCCTGCCTCAGTTTCCCCATTTGTATCATTCCCCTTGGGCATCACTATTCATAAGCTATCACCTGCCCATAGGGCTTGGGAAGGTCTGTTGTCAGTGGTTTGCTCCACCCTTTGGTATTAAAGTGATGATGACTTGCTGCAGGGAAGGGCTTCTGAGTATCTTCTTAGCCAAAACCCCCTTGTCACATCCCATCCTCTGACAGGTTTCCTGTTTTTCTTTTGACAGGTGCTTGGACGGGAAGTTTATACCTCCAACAACCAGCTGGGTGGGATCCAGATAATGCACAACAACGGGGTGACACACAGCACGGTGTGTGATGATTTTGAAGGAGTCTACACTGTTCTGCAGTGGATTTCCTACATGCCAAAGGTAATTCCTGGCCCTGCAGAAGCTCAAGGTTGCCATTACCTATTTGCTTTTTTCACAGGGTTCTAGGGGGTGGGGGACTCTCTGCACCTGTGGGTTTTTTCTGTGGTTGGATGGAGCCAGCAAAATGGTTTAGGCTCATGATGGAGGCTGATGAGCATTGTGGTTCTGAAGTACACAAAACAGTTTTGTCTTCAAGTGCTGGAGGAGCTGGGATGTGGGGCAGCCTGGTACTGCCCGGGTCACATTCACATTGCTCCCCTAGTGTGCTGCCCTCATGCCTCTGGGCAGCAGGATGCTATGTACCCCATGGATTGTCTCATACTGAAGAGACTCAAAGTTCCCCTCTGAGGGGACTTTGTAGGAGTTGATGTATATGTGTAAGCTGCTCTGAAGCCAGGAAGGCAGCAACAAGAACAGGGAGGTCACCTTCCTTCAGGAAAGAGTGTGTAGAATAAGTCAGGTGGCCTGGTCACCTTTCAGAAATTAAATTGCAACCCCTCACTAATGCTGGCTATGCCTGAAGTTCAAGAGCAGATGAAGTACAATGCATGCCATGTGAAGCCAAAGGAGGGTTTAAGAGAGTGTATGGAGCACACTGAAGTTTTCTCAGGCTCTTGCCAAGTCTCTGGGATCCCATCATTTGAAGGGTTGTACAGTGTGGGGGACAGAGGACTCCAACCAGGACCTCTAGAGGTGGTGTTTGGTGCAAAGCCATGCAGGAAAATTACTTCAATCATTCTTCTTTTTCTCTTAGAATGTATCCAGTCCTGTTCCTATCCTCAAAGTCAAGGATCCTATAGACAGAACCATAGACTTTGTTCCTACCAAAACTCCCTATGATCCTCGCTGGATGTTGGCTGGACGCCCAAATCCAAGTATGTAGATCTTTGGTGGCCAAGACACACGATAATGCATCTTGTTTCCAGACTGTCCAGGCTTTATGTCTGCAATCCATATGTATTTCAGAGTTCATAAAGTAGATAGTTCTCAATAATTTGAATATAATATATTAAAATAGCTTGTACATTCTGATTGCTTGAGGACATTTAACAATTATTAGTTACTTTTATAGATTTTCCTTTTTTATTTTATGGTTCAGAGGGAAGTCCATATTCCTGCTGATTTTGAAGGATAATTATATTGGAAACGTTTCCAACCATTGAACCTTTTAGGGTTGAGCAGCCTGTGTACATACAAGCTGCAAACTGGGTGACCGTTGTGCCTGCTGGTATGAATGAGTTTGGGAGGCTGAAATGAGATTTGTGATAAACTTAAGTTTTCTGGTTTTGGATAATATTTTTTCATCATCTCTCAAGTAATTCATTCAGCTGTCTGAGTGCAGCCAACACTGGCTTCCAAATCGAGTGACTTCAGATTTTAATTTAGTGGAAGCGTTAAGGAAAGCAGATGATTCCCTGTGATAAGTTAAAGCAGATATCTCCTAGGTGAAAAGTTAAAGCCATTTATTAGGAGAGATATTGCCGTGATATTCTTCAAAGTGACGCCCGACACGAGGCCAGAATCTAAACGATCAGCTTTGGGCTCACGATAAAGAGATAATTTTGAAATGGATGGTCACATTTTACAGTGGGGCCACAGAGGCAAGGAATGTAGAACACAGTAATTACAAGTTTGGTCTTGATAAAACACTCTCCATCCTGTTTAAGTCAGCAGAGGTTAGCTTGCTTAGATCTCCACTTTTAATTGGTTTTGGACTTGGGTTTGCAGAAGCAGAGGTGCTTGTTCAGATTAAAGTATTCCTTAGAAGCTGTGTGCCAAGGGCTAAAGCTGGGAAGGATTTTGAGTGGGGGTTTTTTGCAGAGCTTGGTGAAGCCCCAGTGGAAAGCAGGTGCCCTAGAGAATTGCTGTTTCTGTAGTTGCGTGAGGGGAGTATCTTGATGCCTTGACTTTTGAATAAGCAGCTCATACAGGCTAGAGGACTGGAGAAAGAGAGCTGGCTGGACATGTTCCTCATCACCAGGGGGTCCAGTGTCAGCAGTCAGCCCCTGTAGGGTTCAAGCTGAAATATAGGAAAACCTTCCTGCCATGGTCTTCCAGTCTGGAGAGTGGAAGCAGTGCCATGCCACCGTGCAGGTCAGCATCAGGAGACTTGCCTCATTCGTAGTGTCTTTTTTGTCCAAGTAAGGGACACACGTGGAATGTAGAGAAATACACTGTAAACTGCTGCCCTGCTTCCTGTAGGGGTAATTGTTATCCTCAGCATTTTATGTGAAGGAATGTCTGTGGGTTGCTAGTGTATAGATGTGTCATCACATCTGTGAGTGGAAAGGTACAGTCGATATGTTGGAGTTTGTGATGTAGGAGAAGCCCCAAACTTGACACTGCCCTGGCTTTGTAAAGAGCAAATAAAACTAGTTGATTGTTGGCATGATTGGGATAACCAAGCCCTTTGTACTTCAAGGTAGAAGCTGCAAGGGTCAGGAAAAGTTTATTCTCTTAGAATTGCACAGTCATCTTGGTAATGTGCTTTTTGGGAACAGCTGGATTTCTCCCAGGCATTCAGAAGCTACTGCCTTCTTTGGGCAAGGGAATAGGTCTGAGAGTGTGTGGGCTGATCTAGGATAGGAACTCTGGAAGCAAGTGTTAGTTTAGAGGGAGCTGCATCGTCTGGTGTCTTTGATGGTGCAAGCAGGCTTTTGCTGTCAGAGTGTTTCATTTCAGTTTGTCCAAAAGAATGTGTGAATCATGCTCAGACGTGTAGTCTAGTTTTAAAATACCACAGCAATTTTTAGATTTAGTTCCTGAATTTCTTCAGCATTCCTTCTTGGGCAGAATCAAGAGGAAAAAAAATGTGAGAAAAGTTTTAAAATAGAAAGAGGCATTTCGAAAAACATCTTTAATGACTTTACTGCCTTTTGACAAATGTTTGTAGTGTCTTGAAAAAAGAGTTATTTATTTAAAAGCGTGTGAAGTCCCTCTGGTATCTGAACCCCATCGTTTAAGAATAAATGATGCTTTTGCTGATAAATGGCTGTCTTTATGTAGACTAGCAAATGAAATAAGACATGATGGCTGAAGGCAGACAAATGCTCAGCTGTCTAATGTTCCCTTGTATTATAATCGATTTTAAAATAAATAAATAAAAAGACAGTGCTAAGTTCTCCAGTTGGCATTTTTAAGCAAATTTCAGTTGCTCCTTTTATAGTCTCTCTTTCTTCCCTCCCTCCTCCTGCCTCTGATATTTCAATTTTTTTTCCCCTTTCTTTCCCTTCAGGCCAAAAAGGACAGTGGCTAAGTGGTTTCTTTGACAATGGCTCATTCCTGGAGATCATGCAGCCCTGGGCACAGACAGTTGTGGTTGGCAGAGCAAGGTAAATTCAAAGAGGCATTATAGACATTTGTAGAAATCAAGTTTTGTTATGCTTGGTGTTTCTCTAGAACCTCCTTTGAAAGTTGATGGCTGTAAGTAAAACTAAGTACTTGAACAGGATCCTTCTTTATCACAGGAATGAAGCATAGTCTGATTGTTCTGTTTTGCTTGGAGCTGACAGCTTTAACATGCACAAAGGCCAAGAAGAGAGCTACTATTAAAAATTATGGCAGACAGTGTGTGGTTCCCCAGGTACATGGTTGCAGAGTGAGGCCTGCTTGCAGCTCTGACTTAGTTTAAGAGGTATTACACAATTTATTGTTTTGCAGTCTCATTTCACTTGCAGGAGAAGTTCAGCTAAAACTAGAGCAAATTGCAAGAAACTCTGCATACAGAAGAGCCTAACATTGAGGTTTGTGTGGAACAATGTGCAGTGATTTCCAAACCAGCAGCCACCACATCTGATCTTAGTTGTTTTTTATGATGCAGAGATTTGAAGCTCCAGAGACCTGTGACACTCACCTCCCCCCAAGGGGTGTCCCTTCCTCTTACTTTGCTGCCAGGTGGCACCTGTGCAGAATTCTAAAATGTTCCTTGTTGCCTTGAGATTTAGATCCTTGTCTTGAAAATATTTGCAGCCTGGGTCACTGTGGCTGTTGCAGGTCTGTGAACTATCAGAGCTGGCAGGAAGCAGGAGCCTGGACACAGAATCCTGCATTTTGACAGAATGCAAATCACAGCTGGGCTCAGAACCCTCTGTCACCTCTTTTCTAGTTTCTTTAGTTTTTTTGCCCCCTCCAGAATGGCACTGTGAGTTTTGTGATCTGATTGTCTACTTCCTCTCAGAACAAAGCCATTTTGAAGAGTACATTTATCTCCCTTGAGTTTCCACCTACAAGTGCTCGAGCTGTCCAAAGGCAGCATGCTTATCCTCTGTCACTCCTCATTCCTCACACTACTGCCAGCTCTCCTCTCCAGACAGTTTCATCCTCTTGCCTCCAGCAGGCTCCCAGCTCCTAATTGATGTCAGTTTTGGTTAATTGTCAGCCTTTTTTTGTTTTTTAAATTTTATTTGAGAGGTAAAAATCCTGAAGTGCCAGAATAGAATCCTGCAGGCTTCAGGTGTTACTGAGATTCAGTCATTCCTGTGAAGACATAAGTTCAGAGTGCCTTAGTTCCTAGGAGAAGTCTGCATCAAAGAAAAATCTTCACCTCCCATATTGCTGGGATCACAGTGCCAGCAATCCAGTGCCAAATTACCTGATCATGCTAAAATCTCCTGGAAATCCTGTGGCCACCCCTGGGGTCTGGCTCCAACAGCCTCTGGCTGCACCAAACACAAGGACTGACTGTAGCACCAGGGTATCCCCGGGATGCTGAATTTGATTTCCAGAGCATTCAGTGGGAGACAGAACAAGCCACCACTGTTCTGAAACATGGCACAACTGGGATGGCCAGCTGGGCTCCCAGCCAGCGTAGCCGTGAATCAATGCTGCTGCTTATCTCCATTATGTTGATCACACACGTGGGTCCGGAATATTTGCCACTGGGAGCTCCCATTTCTCTTTTAGACCCTTTAAAGCCACAGCTCTACAGAGTCCTCCTGATGAGGGCCAGAGAGGCAGACAGCAACACTTGAGGCTTTCACTAGAGCTCCCGTGCGGCATCGCAGGGGATTGTGTCTGTTCTGGACATCTCTGGACATCTACCACATCAGGAGCTGTGGTAATATGTTAATGAAGGAGACTTCCAGATACAAGGGCATGCTCAGCAAAATATCCCTCTGCTGCTCTTTTCTTAAGACTTTTGGGGTCTTAGGAAAGCTCTTGAGCTGCCCAAGCCCAGCTAGAGACAAGCTGCTGCTGAGCCAAAGGGATTCCATGTGCCAGGGCTGCTCAGCTCTGTCTTCATGAAGTGCCACATCTTTGCCCACTGCTGGTCCCAGGGCTCCCAGTGCTGTTACCCCTGCAGATCCTTTCCATTTAGAGTATTGTCTGATCTTCATAAATTGTTGAGAGGAGCCAAACATACCTTCTGATTCCACTGCTAATTGCAGCACGTAACCTTGGGATGTTGTGTGATCTTTTGATACACTTTAATACTTTTATCTGCCATCCTATAGTAATTTAAAGGCTTTTAGACTAAGCAGTATAACTGGGAGGAGGAAGAGGGGGGAAATCAATGTATGGGCAAAGCTAGAAGGTCCCTATCCAGGCCCTAGCTCAGCTTTACTTGCAGCTCCTTTCTTCTGACAAATTCCAAGTTCCTTTGGACTCTGAGGTATATATAATACCAATGAAACTGACTTCTTTCAAAAGCAGTGGCATTTTGAAAAAAACAAATATGAATGTATTCTTCTGGGATTGTTACTGTAAGTGCTGCCAAAACTCATCTTTTGTATGTATGTTTGGAATATGTGTGCTGTTGGCTGTAAATTGTCTTTTATTATTCTATGGCAACTTGTCCAGGGACACACTATAAAACAAGATGTAGCATCTTCATGTGCTAGCCTGATAAAATTTATATGAAGTATAATGGAAAACAGAAGTTGTTTTGAGCTGTTTTCAAGTTCAATAAATAACTGTAATACTTGGATAAAGATGTTCTTTATTAGGTCACATGGGCCCTAATATAGAAGTTATAAGTTACCGATTTAAGACGGCTTCTGCAATTACAGGTTTCTAGGCAGACTCTTAATCATAGTGAATGGGAATATTTTCAACCCCCTAGTGCACATGGGCCTTGTCGCTTTCTCTGCCTGCAGCACGTGTCATCCAGCTTGAGGTGGTTGAGGAGAGAGCTGGGACTCCTGTCCTGGGAGTAAGCACTTGTCATGGCAAGTGAGATGCCTTTTGTGTCAAGGAGTGGTTAGACTCTGCAGGAAGCAGAGCTGAGCATCCTCCCTGCACTCCCTGCTCATCACCCCATCCCTGCACCCTTCCAGCCATCCTGCAGCTGTGAGGTTTTCGGGAGGAGGCAGATGGACAAACCCAGAACTTTCCCCATTGTTCACCCTAACCACTTGGGACTCACCATCCCTGGATGTGTTCAAGGAAAGGCTGGATGTGGCACATTGGTCTAGCCAATGTGGTGGTGTTAGGTCGTAGGTTGGACTTGATGATCTTAAAGGTCTTTTCCAGACTTGGTGATTCTATGATTCTATGTGTGAGAAGGAGTTTTAATAAGCTGTGGATGTTCAGGGTGGCCAAGACATCAGCGTGGCTCAGAGATGCAGCCCATGGGTGTGTTTCATCAGCTGACACTCCTTGTCAAAACAGGGCGTGGGAAGCCTTGGGTCTCCATGGTTATTTTTAGTGGTCAGGACCATTGGTATCAAAATCTGTGTGGTAGCAGGTGAAGGGTGGTGGAGGTGTAGCTGTATCATTCAAAATTTGGGCTTTGGTTTATTCTGTTTAATTTTTAATGAGGTGTGTGTTAGTTTTTAGACCTAGATTTTGCTTTGAGAGCAGATATTTAGCCAAATGCCTTATAAACTCTTCAAAAAGGCCAGATTGCTTCTTCTGCCATTTGCTGCATTGTTTGTCTCTCGAGTATTTTTATGCAAATTGCAAAAATAGTCTATTTGTGTAACAGTAGAAATATGAATTTTGATTTGTCTTGCATGGTACCAGGCTGGGAGGAATACCTGTAGGAGTAGTTGCCGTAGAAACGAGAACAGTGGAGCTCAGCATCCCTGCTGATCCTGCAAACCTGGACTCAGAGGCCAAGGTAGGTTGGATGTGTGCTTGGTTGCTTGTTTGTCCTCTGGGAATGTCTCTGTGGAGAGAACACTTCTTTTGATGGGATTTTTTTTTTTTCCCCCAAGTGTGGGACAAAAAGTGTAGCTGTTCCTTGGGGGGCTGATGCATGGCAGCTGCTGGGAGGAGTGAATGGACAGTTGTGTTGGCCATCCCTGCAGGAGACCCATTCCCCTGCAGTCCTGCTTCTCTTGGGGCTTATTTGAGGTGCAAGGAAGGGAATCTGGCAAGCAAAAATAATTTCCCTTCCCTTTGGCAATGGCTGTAGTGTTTCATGTCCTTTCTGCTCTGACATTTTGCTTTTTTCATTCCTGGTGTCACAGTTCTGGCCCTACATTATCCTGGGTCTTCTCCTTTCCATATCTTTTTCTCTTCCTTCACCTTCTTGCAGCATCAACAGTATCAGACTTCCCATGCCATCTCTCTTCCTCTTCTTAACTGAATCAGTGGGGACACTCCTGTTGATGTTGGTGACATCCCAATTGGATCTGTTGGTGATTGTCCTGATTTTTCTGTGGGCAGACAGATCCCAAGCATTCCATACGCTGCATTCCTCATTGTTAATTCCACATCACAGCTCTTTTTGTGTCCATTTCTTTATTTTTATGCTAACTCTTGTATTAATGTGTTTCAAGGCTTAACAGTCTTTTCTGTTCCCCCCAGATAATCCAGCAGGCTGGTCAAGTCTGGTTCCCTGACTCTGCCTTTAAGACTGCGGAGGCTATCAAGGACTTCAACAGAGAAGGGCTGCCTCTCATGGTCTTTGCTAACTGGAGGGGCTTTTCTGGTGGAATGAAAGGTAACCATTGATTTGGATGCCCTTGCAGTGTTGTCTCATAGAGTGCATTGTCTTCTGCTGCTCTGGGCATGGCTGCTCTTCCCTGCCATGTCATATACCCAAGTGGCACCAAGCTCCTTGGGTTTAACATTCTGGAGAGGTTCTCTGGGGCCAGGCCAGCATGTGGTGAGGGACACAGCAATGGAATTGTATTTGTATATGTACCCTCATACAGTTATAGGAACTGGCCAGCTCATCTGCAGTGAGAACAGTGTTAGCAGTGGTCTGACAGAATTTGCAGCTCCAACCTGGGCTGATTGAACACTAATCTCAGGAAACCCCTTCTGCTTGCAGAGCATTATATCCTTCTGCCTCAGCTTAAGGGGGCCAGAAAAGCCAACATTATTGCATATCAAAAATGTATTGGCATCTTCTGTCAAGTGGAAACATTGTGTCATTGATGATTTTCCCCACTGTAATATTTTCCTATCAAGGACTGTCTCCTAGTTGACTCTTTTGGTGCTAGTGATGTTCCTGTGAAGAGAACAGTTATAAAACTGCTCAGTTAATATACCAGCAGTTACATTTTTGCACCACATATTGCTACTTTAAATTTTATGAAGTACCAAGAATGTCAGATTGATACTGTAACATTTAAATACCTAAAAGATTATGGCCTGTTACCTGCATGTGGCACTTAACAAACACAGAAGAAAAGTTACAGGTGCACTAACAGAGTAAAAGTTCCTTGTCTGGAAAAGCTGACCAGTGATAAAAGGTGTCCTGCTCTGCTGTCTCATCAGCTGGGTGGGAAACAATGCCATTGAGTGTGCAGAGGCAAAGACAAAGATGGCAAAATTCTTTCCTCTGGACAATCCCTTTACCTTTTAGGCGGGGTTTCTCCTCCATGTGCTGTTACTTCTCTCCCTTTGTGATTTGCTTTCCCTACTGCAAAGCATAAGGGAAAGTTGTTGATGTCACATTACCAAGCAGTCGTGCAATATTAGTTTGCCTTCCTGTGTTGAGATCTGTTGGCTTTGCTGGGTTCCTCAGAAACTGAGTTAAGCTTTGGAGTTGGGACCCAAAGCCCAAGGTAGGAAAAGCACTTGGAGGATGCTGGTATTTATATCACATATCCCCAGCTGGTAGCAGGAGGAGGAGAGAGCTGCTGCAGAGGGGGGGAGAGCACATCCATTGCAGTTTGCACCTTGGACCCTTCATTTCACTGCATCTTGTTTGCTGGTGGGGCCAGCAGAGCCAGCGTTGGTCTCTCCTGACGCTTTCTGTGTCCCTTGGGGAGTTGTTTGCAGTTTTGGTTTCAGTGCTGGCTGGGGGATTATGCAGGGAAGGAAAATAAACAATTATGCCACCCCTCAGTGCACACAAACACACTGCCAGGAGCCGACTGCACTGTGGGTAAAATGACTCCAAAATTGTGTGTAATGAGTAGGAAAAGATTAGAGACAGCTCTTGCTATGCTGAAAATTGACATTAGCAGAGGGGGGAAAAAAACAAGAGAGGGAGAAAACCAACAACCCTCTCTTTACTAGTCGGCCTAGGAGGTCTAATTCAAGCTGTAAAATAAATAAATAACTAACATAAATAAAGGCATATCACAATGGTATTGGTGGTTTCCCCAATGAGCTCTATCTGGCCGGGAGGCTATTCAGCATAATGCAAAATTAAATTATAAAAACTGGCTTGAATATTTAGATGGAGGAGCCATTTGGAAGTAGTTTATTTAGGCGAACCGGCAGTGACCCACGACGGGGAGACATCAAGCGTGAAATTTACTGGAAATTAGCACCAGGGTCTTGGACTCGGCATGAATAGTTTGATAACATGCAAATCCTCACCACATTAAGCTGCAGCACTGCTTGTGCTACAGGGTCACTCGCAGTTGGTTTTTCATGTTTTACTTCTGATATTTTTTTCCTATGACAGGTTATAAACAACAACAACAACAAAAAATATTCAGCCGAATGAAAAGACTGTTTTAAATCTCTGATTACCTGGATGTGGAATGACAATGTTGCTTGTATGTAATGGGTTTCTGAGGGACATGATGTGTCTGCAGTCACTCCGTGCCTGGTGTTTACCTTCAGGTCCTATCTGATAATCCAGCCAAGCTGATGAGATCCGTTCCAGCTTTGGAGGTTTCAGGGCAGGCTGCCCGACACTATGGGAATGCAAAAAGCTGTCTGCAGCCTCTCTAGCATGCTTGATGCATCTGACTGCCAATATTTACACACACAGTGTAATGATAACAGCTTCTAGCAGATTTCATGTCCGTGTTTGCAGCTGCTGGTGCACACTGCAGCTGAGCAGGCAGGGAGCGGGCAGTGTGCTGCGAACGCCGCTGCCCGACAAGAACCAACAGCTCTGCTCTTCCTAGAGGTCTGCTGCAGCATTCCTCTCTTGCAAGCAGCTTATTATGCTGAGCTTTAAATTAATACAGGAATTAAATTTGGCCCAGAAATGTAATATTTAATTTTAATTTATCCAGTATCAACTTCTTTGCAAGAGCAGTTGTGCAAACAGCCTGATCTTTAACTGTGCGTGGTGCTCTTTGCTGCGCAGATGATGATGGAAGCAGTTAGGGTTTGTTTTAAACATAGTGTTAGTTACAGTAATATTAGTTTATAAAGTCTGCACCCCACCAAGGCACTGGAGCTTCATGGGGAGCTCCAGCCCAGAGTGGTGGGCACCATGGCACCTGCAGCAGTTACATTTCCTGCAGTTTTCCGTTGGTAGAGCAGAGAATGCTACAGAACTGCACATAAGGGGCAATAGTCACTATGGCAAATGTTTCATAGTTTCACACTCAAATACAGTATTAAAATAAATCAGGGAGGTTGTGTGTTCTGGTGATTGGGCACAGGGACTACAGGCAGGTGTGTTGGGCTGTCTTGGTAGCATTTTTATGATCTTCATCAACTCTACTTATATTTTATCTCTTAGAAATACACATTCATTAGGAGTTCCCACTTTGCTGACATGGTAAGTGTAGGCAAATTGAACCATTGAGGTGGAGGGAGGAAAAAACCCTGCAGAAAAGCAGGAACCCTCTGTAGCCTGTGGACATTGCAGTTCCCCTTGGCTTGTCTCTGGAGCTCAGCAGCTTCCATGGAACTTCCATGGCCTGGAGCTGTAATGGCACTGTGGGGATTCTGCAGTGGTGGCAGTCAGGTTGATGGTCTTTTCTTAATTGAGCAAAACTTGATCTCCATTAGTGGAATTCTTCCCCCACAAGAAAAGGGGAAATCCTCTACAGCAGAGGAGTTCACAACCAGATCTGAAAGTACTAAGGTGTGTCTGCAGCCCAAGAGTGCAGCAGCAGCTCCACTGACCTCAGGGAAGTTGTGGGTGTGCAAGAAAAGCCAGCAGTTGATGGAAATCCTTATCTAAAATATCAAACTAAGGCTGCTGGGATGTTCAGGAAAATGAAGTGCTGTATTGCTAGATCCCAAAAGGAGTAATTGGGTACAGAACCACATAGCAGTAAAGTCCATGCATCTGGACAGCTGCTCTGACAGTCTGATCCTGAAGGTCTCAGAGGCACAGAAACATTTCCCTGACCTTGCTGATGCCACTTGGGAAACCTGAAAGAGATTTGAAGCACAGAAAAACATCAAGTTTCTCTCAGTTTCTCTGCTCCATCTCCCTCTGCCTTGTTCAAACAAGTAGCTCTTCTTTTTTCTACACTTAACCTGAGTAAAATATATACCCTTGGCAGGAGTGAAAAATCTATTGCTAATTACACAATTATTTTATTATGTAGCACTAGTAAAAAATGTCTAGTAAAGAATTAATTCAGTTAAAATAATTTGAATCAAGCAATTATTTTCTTAACACTAGAATTAGCTGAAAGTACTTCAAGTGGTTTATTACTAGCACTACATAATAAAATAATTGTGTAATTAGTAATAAATTTGTCACCCCTTTTAAGGTCTTTTTCTTTGCTCAGGACAAAGGAGAAGGTTGGAGTTTTGTTTGGTTCTCAGTCCCCACTGTCTCTGCTAGAATTTATGTTTATTTGCAATTAGAAGAAATAAATTGTTCTTCTCTTCATCAGCTTTTGACATTTCTTAAATAGCATGAAACTCTTTTTCCTGAGCACTTGGACAATGACCTTGCAAATGAGCTAGAGAAATTACATCAGTGCCTAGGATGATTTTTTATATATACACACACACAGACTTTATATACACCTCTCTCACTTGCTCCATAGATGTTATTTTGTGTATATATATGTAAGAGTGTGTGTATATTTCCCAAATAATTAAATGCTTAACTACATTAATTTTAGTGCTTATCATTAGACTGGGGTTAAATGACAAGGGGACCTGAGCTGGCATCTCTTTCTTCCCCTGGAAATGATGGCTTGCTCAGGTGGCTGTAAGGATTTTAGATGATTTAAAGTGGCTCAGACTTTCAAGACTGTTACTGAAGGCAGAGTCTGTGTGTGGTACATGCATGAAACCCACTGAGTTTTTCTCCACTATGCACTGGTATTTTAATGGTCAGAAAAAATTAGGCAAACTGGGAGGTGCTAAGTGGAGAAGGAAAATTATTAAGGGGGTTGAAAATACTGTCCTGGGAGACATGAGAAATGAATACCTATAGTCTAAGGAAAAAAAACCAAACAACACTGGAAAGCCCACTGGTATTTATAGCAAGCCCAAAGGAGTGGAGAGATTATGTAGGGTGATGTAAGGAGTTGTAATATGAAATTAATGTGGATGGGGAAGGAAGGGACATTTGGCTGAAGACCGTGGAAAATTTCATCTATTTGGCTGTAGAAATGCCCCTAAAGAAGGGACAGATTTATTGTTTGGGATTTCTAAACAAAAGCTTTAAAAAGCACTGAGAAAAAAACATTTTGGAGTCAGTCTTGTGTGAACAAAGAGATGGACTAGATGATCCTAATAAGTATTTTTCATTTATTGTATATATTATTTGATACTTCTACATATAATTACGTGTAACAAAATATATTTATTTGAGGGTGCCTGTTTCCATTACAAACTATATCCATTATAAACTATATCATCTCATATAAATTCTTTTTGCCTTCCTTTTTTCTCCTTGATTTAAATCACCTTTGGAGCTGGTATTTTCAATGTACTGCCTTTACACAGTGGAGTTGTTCTTATTAATTTTGGGCAAAATGCCTTAAAAAATTTAATGCAAGAAGAGAAGAATGCTATTTCACATCTGAACCCTTCCCACACACTAATTTTTATAAAGATATGCAAAAAGGTCTGCTGCTCTTAGGTGTGCTGGGCACATTACATTAATCTTGTTACAGGTACTATCAAGAAATTGGGCAGCTTGTATTAAGTACAGAAATACCTGACCTGATTTCCAGAACTCCTGGAATAGTTGTTGGCTTGGCTGGAATGTAAGAGATGGATTATCTCCAAGACACATGGTGTAGGTATGGCTGGTGTGAGCTGAGAACCCTGCAGTCCCTCTTTGTGAGTAGATGTGGTTGCAAAGCAAGTTACCCAAAACCAGATTTCCAGAGTCTGGAGTCTGTCCAGGAGCAGGACTGAGGTGGGATCATCTCTGTTCTCAGACCATCTTGCCATCTCAGACCATCAGATAACACCAGCCAGAGCTTGCAGTACAGTAGCAGGACATGGTTAGATGAGCTGAATGACACTATTTTTTTTCCCAGCTTGGCCAAGCATGGCAGGGCTGAACCACTGACGTGCTGTGACTTCAAGCGCTGTGTCCTTTTCCCACAGACATGTATGACCAAGTGCTCAAGTTTGGTGCCTACATTGTGGATGGCCTGAGGGAGTATCGTCAGCCCGTGCTTATTTACATCCCACCCCAGGCAGAGCTGAGGGGAGGATCCTGGGTTGTGATTGACCCCACCATCAATCCTCGTCACATGGAGATGTACGCGGACCGAGAGAGCAGGTATGGCAGCTTTCTCCTTTCCTCCATAACCAGCTACCTGAGGAACAATTATTTGGCTGAGTGAGAAGCTCCCGCTTCAGAGTGTGGCAGTTGGTTACTGAAAGGGGCTGGCCACCTCCCAGGGTGGCCACCTTCCACCACTCACAGCTAAAGACTTGTAGTGATTTGATTCAACAAGCCCAAGTTTCAAATCACGTGCTTCTCTGTCTTTGGCCTGGGAACTGGGCAGGATCTTTGATGACAGTGGCTGGTTAATTGGTTGGTTTCATAAAGCTTGCCTAGCTTTTCAAAGAGCTTTCAGGTCACAGCTTAAATGAGACTGCTGAAGAGCATTGCTTGTAGCAGGCTGTGCTGCCTGCTGGTGGGTAGCTGTGGTTCTGTGAAACCTGGTGTGCATTTGTGGCATTGGATAAACAATAGCTAAGATTCTTTCTTTCTTCTTCTCTCTTTCTCTTTGTTTTGTCTCTCTCCCCCACTTCTTTCTTTACATACTTTCTAGATAACATTGAACCATTCCATTTTGTGTTTCCCCTTGTCCGATGACCTCAAAGTGCCTTTCTTTTCTCTTTTCCCATCACTGATCAGAGGAGGAATCCTGGAACCCGAGGGGACAGTGGAAATCAAATTCCGCAGGAAGGATTTGGTGAAGACGATGCGGCGCGTGGACCCCGTCTACATCCGCCTGGCTGAGCGGCTGGGTAGGTCTGCCTGGGGCTGGTGGAGCAGGGGGCCCTTGGCTGCTGGCTAGTGGGGGGGTTGAGAGACCTTACAAAGGGGCACTGGGGCATTTAATCAAATTCATGATCATTTTTGTTTACTTGGGGAGAAAACCAGCTGAGACGAGCTGCGTGTTGGTATGTGAGAGAGGTGACGTTGATGTGCATTTAACACACCAAGGGGGGGTGTGATATAGACAACATCTTTTTCAAATTCTTTTTTTTTTTTTTAATTGCATGGGTCTTTCAACAGTGTAGTTTCCATCTCAGCAACTGCTCAGCTCACTAAAGGTTTGTGGGCCAAACCCCCTCAGCTGGTATCATTTGGCATAACCAAAGAATTTGGTCAAAGAAATTTTGGGCTGCAGGACTTAGTTTTGAGTAAATGAGAGCTCTCTGCACTTTGGATTCAAGGCAAAAAAACTAGTTCTTCACCTCTTCAGTAAAATATGGGGTGATGTGCAGTGCTCAGTGGCTAGGACATCACTGCCTATGTTGTATTATTACTGTGCCTTTTGCTCCAAATGATCCCAGCACCTGGGATACACCCAACAACCCAAAATACAGAGTGTTCAGCAAAATGCACTTAATATCAGATAGGTCTCTCAGGGGAACTGACTCTTTAAATAGTTCTTTACTAGCTCTTACTATAAGAGTATAATCTTACAGAGCCTCTTTTTACCTCCAAAATTGACTACATTTCAGTAGTGGAAGAGGAATGCTATGTGGGGATGCTTTGAATTTATAAAGCCTTTTGGGATCCTTCAGGAGGAAAAGTGTTCTGCAAATGACTGATAAATCGTAGCTAATTCTGCAGTTAGGTTTTATTATTTGGCTTTTTTTAATTTATGAAAGTGCAACAATTTATATACAAAACAACCCTTCTGATATACCTTGGGAAGAGAATAATAATTGTAAAGGGTGCAGAAAGTGTTGAGAATCAGACTGCTGAAAACCAGTTACTTATTGATGGCTTTGATAGCTTTAAAGACATTTTCTCTCTCTTTTTTTTTTTAATGATAGTATTTTGACACTCTCTTTAGTTTTCTCTCACTGTGGCGATTGCTCTCTGGGCAAGCAGCAGGTTGGCAGGTGGTTGAGTTTTGCAGACCCCACAAGGCAGCAGTTTGATCAGCCTTCAGATCTTGCTCCCGTACACGACATGTTGCTGCGTGAGGGAGCGGGCACAGACGCCCCAGCGGAGGGATGTGGTTCTGTCTGCCTGTGTGTGGTGGCATTACAATCCAGTTCTACTGTTTGTAGCTGCAGCATGGAGATTCTCTTCACAAAACCTCCCTTTTGACCTGTGTTAGGCTTGATAGTGTCCCTTTAGGAGCACCCGGGTAGTGTGACCACACCAAATCGTGGAGACCCAGCACAGAGTCCCAGCCCGTGCTCTCCTCAGGTGTCACCCGTCCTGGTTTGAAGGCTGCAGTTGAGCTCCTCACACAGTCAGGGCTCTCAGCTACAGCTCCTGTGGGTGTTCCCACCTCTGCTTCAGAAGCAGGAGAGCTGCATCTTGGTGCACCAGCCTCCGGGGGAGGGAGAAATGAGATGTGTGGTTAGAGAAGGCAAAACGCTGAGCAGTCAGCTCCGCTCCATGCAGATAAATGGCACTACGGCAGGAGAGCTGCTTCTCAGAGTATTTACCTTCACCCTGCCATAAAAAGGACTGGCTCTGCAGTGAGCAAACCAACCTGCTGCCTCTGCAAAGAAACAGAATCTTCTGTGCAATGACTGCTGGATTAATCCTTTCCCAGGAGCAGTCACTGGCTGTGGACAAAGAGGGCTGCAGGAGAGCTGAAATCCTGGAGCGGTGGAGGAAGGGGTTGAGCAGAGCAACACAAGGGTCCATCACGCTGACTGGGTGCAGGACACCTGCAGAGCACCCTTGAATCACACCCCTGGGGCCCACACCAGCATCCCTGGAAAAAAATAGAGGGAGAAAGAGAATATAGTTTTCTACCAACAGTCAAAAATCCAATGCCGCTATGTCAGGAGACAGGAGCCTGTTCAGATTTTTTTTTCCCCTCTTCCTCTACAGGGTAATTACTCCCAGCAAACTCCATACACTTTAATTAAAATGACTGCAACACAAGAGCAAGTCACTTACAACTGTACATACAGAGAGCTCTAAAAGCTTCAGTCACTGATAAGCATCTCACTTAGATGGTTCGTAATTGCTCCCAACATCGGGTGATCATTGCTGTTGTTTTGCCACTAATTCCTACCATAGCAGGAAAGCCAAGATTGCAGGACACACTGAATTGCATAATTTTTTTTTTTTCTATTTTTTAAAAAAACTTTTTTTTTTTTTCTGGTTTTCTTTCTGGCCAATTTAAAATTTGTCAAAGTCGGTCTTCTTCTGGATCACTGCCCTTTGATATTTCGCGCACTCCATTTGCCACAAACAAGCCGCAGGGCCGCAGTTCATGCTGACTCCAGCAGAAGCAGAGAAAGCTCCATTTATCTTACACTGCCTGCTGAATTCTTACTCATTAGCTGGGGGTTCACTGCCTCTCTTTAACCCCTGAATGGCTGTCATCCCTCCCCGGAGCTGCTGAGGAACCAGGAGAAGGGAGATGCTCTCCCACGTGCGCCTGTTGCCGAGGGGTGGGGAACAGGGCGATCACAGTCTCACTCCAGGCATCTGGAGACATTGGGGTTGGACTTGGAATTGGGGAGTGTGAGAGCAGAGAAGGCTGGCAGATATTGAATAATTTGACATAAATCTGTTCATTATCAATTCTGCAGCGTTATTGCTGAAATGTTTATTAGCCCCATGTTTTATTAAAACGTCACTCAAGAGTTGTGTTATTACAAACCTGCAAGGAGAGCAGGGCAGAGGGCAAGGGAGGAGATGATGGCCCTTCCCCAGCTCTGGAGCTCATCTCCACATGGAGTGAGTGTGCAAGGAGAGCAGTGATTGCCTGGAAATGTGAGAAGGGTTCAGACTGTAAGCCTAAGGCTGTGGTTACAGAGCTTCAATTCTATTTTATTTATTTATTACAATTAGAATATGAGGAGTGGAATAAAACTTAGCTTTGTCATGCAGATTCAGAGCATGGAATGTGTCAGATGCTTGGTGGAATGTGACTGAAAGGAATGGCAAAATGGCTCCAGTTGGAGCAAGATGGAATATTATATTTTCACTTCTCACCTGTCAGGTATTTAACACGTAGTGAAAAGGAAGCACTTGCATGTCACCTGATATATGTTGTCATAGTGTGAGTATCCTCAGCTGCTGGTCCTATGAAATAGTTGTCTGTTTGCTGGTCTGCATCTTTCATTTTGTTTGCAATGATATGCCCATCTTGATATGCCTGGGCAAGGGGCAGGAGGGAAGTGTCCAGCACTTTGGGACGTGGCAGGTGGTGGGTGTTTTCTGCTCAAACACTGATGCTATGGACAACCCTCAACTTCCCACAGTTGATATATATTACCAGACTGTCTGTACTGCTGGATTCTGACCTTCTTTGCACTTTATTTGGCTAAAGAGCGTGCAAAACCTGTCTTAAATTTCCAAATAATGAGTGAACACTGAAGTGTTGAACCTGTAACTCCACTTCAGCAGAGCAGTTTCTCTCTGAAAACAAACGTGCTGGGGTGTGGCACCAGGATTGAACCCATGGGTCCCTTTTGGCCCCAGCTGCTCAACTTGGTGAAGACTTTGCTGCTGACCTGGGGAGAGCTCTGAGGCAGCCTCGTTTCTTGAGTGGTTGAAAACTTCCATCCTGTGACCCCTCTGTTCCCAAACTTTAGCTTGGAAAGTTAAATTGCAGCTCTGAAGTCTAGTAATTCTTTTCTGGGGGGAACTGTTTGTTCAGTGTTGTAATTAATCAAAATGCTGGTGGTCTTCTTGAGCAACAATGTAAGAAAAATGCTGCCGTTGTGATTCCATCTCTCATGAAGTCCGGGACAAATGCAGTTGAAACTTTGTCTCTTCAGGCAATGCTGATTTCCAGTAACTGCTCCAATCTGCAAGTGCTGCTGCATGTAAATTGTTGTTAATTCCCAATCATGAGTCTAGAAGAGCAAGGACTGCTTTCTGTCACCTCCTGCATGACAATATGTCTTCCCCAAAATAGGAATGTTCTGGAATTACGTACCTGCCACCCTTTGCCTGTTTGCTCTGATGCCATTATGAGGCTTCAGGAGCCAAGAGCTGGGGAGGACCAGGATGAAACATCACACAGTGCAGTTGTACAAGGATATTTCAAGCCATGTCATGAGTGTGTGTGACCTTCACTGCTATTTCATATTGCTAAATCCTACTGAATATTTAGTGAAGCAATTACAAGCAGTGTCATTTAAAGAAACAAGTGACAATCCAAAAATGCCTGTCTCTCTGGGGATGTGAGAGGCTCTGAGTGACCTTTCTTCTCCCCTCTGGAGCAGTTCCCTCCAGCTGGGGTGGGAAACGTGTTGCCTGGACAGCCCTCATGCTGTTGGCATTCCTGCTGCCTTTGCTGATGTTTTGTCTGGCAAGAGCTTTGTTAAAGGCAGAGGAAGAGAGGGTGAAACTCAGGTGGGAGGATTAGTGTTGTAGGTGTGGAAATTAGGTGGGACAGTTGTAACCAGGGTTAAACTGGACATTTAATTGTCATTGGATGCAGAGCAATTAGTGTACTTCTCCAGAGTTCATTTCCTCAGGACCCTTCCAGCACATGCTGCTGTGGGATTTAACTGCTTTACTAAAAGAGTGGCCACAAGCAGGTGAAAAGATAAATTGAACTTAATGTGGGGGGGTTTTTGGTGGTACCTGGGGGAAAAAAAATTCCCTAAATTTGCCTGTAGTAATTGTAACACTGAGATATTCATTATTAATGCTCCTCTGTAGTCTGGAGAGACAGCTACTATTGGTGTTGTAAAAGTAATCTTCGAAAATTGTAGGTATGGGGTAATTTGCCTGAGTCAAACATGTATGTGAGCAGCTGAGGCCTGGCTGGAGGCACCAAGGAGGGTCACATCAGATCTCTGCAGGGTCATGAGCACATCCTCAGCTTGTTGTTCAGAGGAGGTGGCCTGCTGCCATGGCCAAGGGGAATCCGTGTCTTGGGTACTGGTGTCCTGCCATGTCACTGGCTGGGTGTGACAGTTTGGGGCCTGGGTTGGAGCCATCTCCTTGGCTCAACACAGCGTGTGGAGCCTGAGGGCAGTCATGGAGGTTCCACAGGGCCAGGGGCCTTGGTGCTGGGCTTTGCCCAGGTCTTTGAGTGCATGTTTGTGGAAGAGGCAAGAAAATGGACATGGCCATGCTGAGACTGTGTGCCAAGAATGAGAAAATCCCACATTTCAACAGTTTAGAAACCATAAAGCATCAAATTGATTCAGAAGCTGCCTGGCTTTCTGCAATCAGAGGGAACCTACAGTAACATTTCTTCAAGTCATTTTGTCTAACCTGTTAAACTGGTCATATTTAAAAAAAGCACTTTGCTACTAAATGTTATGGGAAGCTGTGATTCATGGTCCTGCTGAGCCATCTCCATCTGGCAGGAACTCCATTAAAGGAAGCCCCTGCCTGGCCTCTCCAGTGGCCACATCCCTGCAGGACACGTGCCGGCCGCTCTGCCGGGCACACGCAGCCGAGCGGTGCTGGGGGACCCTGCCTGCTTCACAGGAGAGTTTGTCTTTAATGGGGCACAAATCAAAATAGTTTAGATGTTGCTTTCCTTGCCGTGATGCTTTCTCTTAACTTTTGGAGAGGAGTATAAATTGATATTGGGTATCAGAGCACTTTACAGGAAAGGTCTCTCCATGGATTTATTGCGGCGGCTTTTCCATTTGTCTGCGCGGGGAGGGCGGCTCCTCTGAACCTTCCCCCAGATCTGGGCTGTAAAGCGCATCTGCAGGTCCCTGAGGCAGCTTCCCTGCAGGGTGGTTAAAGGGCTTGTTCTGGCAACCAGAGGCTTTGGCATTTACTGTTCTGTGCCCTCAGGGCACTGAGAGCCCCAGGCTGAGGCCTGGGGGCCTGTTGTTCATGAGGAATGTTTCTAGGATGAAGGGCATTTTGGCAAGGCCTCAGCCGCTGCTCTTTTGGCCTCTGATCTTTGTGGTGCCCCACTGCTATTGCTTTCCCAGGGCATTTTTTCAGACACCCTAGAATGCAGAGGTCTTGGTGTGTTTACTACTGTGGGCTTTAAAGGTGTGTAGAGCCAGATCCAGACCTTCACCTGGCCTCTCTGATCATGCCCAGGGCTGGGATCATACCAGCACTATATATAGATCCAGGCGAGACTGCAGAGCAAACTGCAATCCAAGATAAATGTGACATTTTACAGCACTTAGAGCGCTGCCTTAGAAAGTGTCCTGTGCTGCCTGCCAAGTGAGGAAGGTCACTCATGTTCTTCCTTCCTTTAAATTGTCCTCTGGTCTTCCCTGCCTGCCCCAGCTGCGTGCCAAAACCCGCTGCGCTTTGTGTTGGTGTTGGAATGGGGCTGTTTCAAAGTGCTGCTGCTTTTGTTTCTCTATCGATTAGCAGCCAATCCATACCTAGAGGTCTATAATGTTCCTATGATTTAAACTTTTAACAATTTCATTAACTGTCAAGTACCTTTAGAGCAAAGGAATCCCATATTTTAACTCCCCTCTCCTTGCCAGCACAAGATTTGTGGAAGGCAACTTCTTTTCCCGAGAAATAAATAAATAAACCCCCAGCTTTCTGAAAAACCCCGAGGCCTCGAGATCTGACTAGGAAAGAAAGAAAACCATTCCAAGATATTTAATTGTACAGGGGGCTTACAGGATTGATCGAGAGCTTAGCTTTTTACAATAGTCCAGTGAATAAGAAATGCTCCTGACAAACGATCGATGATGGGATAATCACTCTTTATCCCCCCTCCTCATTGTTACCTTCTTTCTTCCAGGAGAACAGGGTTCAGAAGTCAAAAATCTTTATAGACGCTGCTTTTAAATTAAGCAGAAAATAGACATTGACATATTTGTTAATCTCACCTAAATCATTACTGGGCCTGTCTGGTTTGACTGTACACAGTGAGGGTGGCAGAGAGGCCAGAATACGTGAGTATTCCTGACTCTGAAGTGCACACATTGCCCTGTAAAACAGGGAGGTGGAGGAGCCTGTGAATGTAACATGGATAAATACAGATAATTTTTTATTCTGAAGGTTGTAAGGGTAGCTTCTCTTAATTAAAACCTTCTTAACTAGCAATTGAAAGGCTGGGTAGCATTTGTATTGGTAGGCACGTAAAAACATTCCTTCCTTAGAAAGTACCATTGGATGGCTGGCCTGGGGCTTGGAAACATGGAGGGGGGGTGTTCAGACCTTTCTGACTCGGAAGAGAAACTCCAGAAGGAAATGTAAACACAGGTAGTGTGAGATAGAAGAGAGCAGGGCCTGCCTGCCATGGGGGTGAGCCCTGTGTCAGGGTGCTGTGCATGAGCTGCTGTGGTGCCGCACCCAGCAGTGAGAGCCACTGAGGTGCCCAGCCCTTGGGTCCCTCCACCCTGGATCATCCTGACAGTGTAGGTCAGCTCAGAAAGAGCAGCAGCATCATGCAGATGCAGTGTGGTTCTTTCCCCAGGGTCTCCTCTCAAGCTTCCAGCAGTCCTGTGGTTTTGGAGGCTTCCTGAGAACAGATTCGTGTCTGCATCTTTGTACTTAGAGGCCTGTGAGGGACTTTCTTGTGTGAATTTTGTCCGATTGCTTTCTGTGAGCCCATGTGCACCTCTGGTGGCAATGAGGCCATTTGCTTTTGCAGCTGTGTGAAAGTGTTCCCTCTCGTTGGGGGATTGCAAAGCTTTTGCCCACAAATTTCATCTGGTTTTGTTGGGAGGGGCTTGGATTCCTTTGGCTTCCTTCTGCAATTCCAGAGCCTGCTGTTGTCAGACTGGGCGGTTGGAGCTGCTGAGGATGCCCAGTGCTCACCTGTCCTCCTGCCTGTCCCCAGCCATTGCCTCCCCTGTCACCCAGCTGGGGAGCCTGGCAGTTTAACAATAGTGTTGCTGTGATGGTAGATGTTGCATTTAATCCCTTGACTTTCCTTTGTAAATGATAAAGATTAAAGCAAACAAAAAAGCTTGATGGTGTTCACACACCTCAGAACACGGTTGTGGTACTTGGGCTACAGGAGAACAATGCAGGAGCAGTGTCCTCTGGCTGAATCAATGTGCCAGCTTTTGTTCCAGGTTCTCCAGTTGACTTCTTGTGTTACTGGGCAGGACACCTCTTTGTTTTAGGTCTCAGCTCCCCTCTGCACACTGAAGAGCAATATTTTGTCTCTCCCAGGCTGTGGGTGGTTACATTAACATTTGAATGGAAGGTGCTGTAGGACAGTTGAATGTTACAACCCACCAGTGCTTGGAGCAAGACCTGGCCTCAGATTGCCAATGACCTCTGCTTTGAAGAGGAGGCGGGATGGGAGCAGCTGTCTCTGAGGCCATGAACTTGCAACCAGGGCTTCTGGTGTGGGTGGGAGGTTAAAAAATGGCACAATTCAGCAGAATATCCAGTACCGTATAATTTGGTTCAGACCGCAATCTTTGCTTAAATTGAGCTAAGATTGGCTCTAAATACCCCGGCTCTGCTCAAGGGCCTCTTCCACATGTGTCGGGGAGGCAGCGTAGGAGAAACATCGACCTGCTTCTGGGCCAGCTTTGACCTCGTGTAAATTACTGCAGGTTCAGTGGAGAGTTGCCCTTGTGATTCCATTTCCTGTGGCTTGGTGCAGGGAGAAGAGGGATTTTACATTTGTGGTTTGATAACGGGGCAGCTGCAGGAAGTGGTGGGAGCTGCAACGTGTTCCCCTTGCCTGGCTTAGTCTGGGTCAGGCAAGTCCAAAATGAATCAGAAATGGTTTAATGCATGTTTTTGTTTTAATCAAAGTTAATTTTATGTGAGCTGAATGCTTTAAAATGAATGAAAAATTCCGAACTCCACAGGACACTTATTTTCTTGACACAGTTTTATTTTCGTCCATCATGGTAGCCTGGGATGGAGACTAGTGTGTACTGATCACTGGTGAACTGCACGTGAGTGGTTTTGGCATCTCAGGCGTAACTGGTGTGTTTTCCTTAACAAGGCAATGCCTCTAACAGCTACTGGCAGGAATGAGCCTGCAGGAGAACTTGAACTTGTGTAGGTGGTTTTACATTGTCCATGTTTCTCGCTAAATGAACTGTGTGTTGGGACATGACTCCTTTTTAGGAGCAAGTCCAGTAAATGTCACTTAATGGAAGGCTCAGCTCGTTGGCATTTAAATGGAATAGAGTTTCCATGGTGAAAACTCCTTCAGTGCTCTTGCCTGAATGTCAGTGGCAGGAAATCTGGGCTGGAACAGCAAAATTTGACTCCAGGCTTTGCTTGGCATCGCTGGGAGCTGATGGTCTGGTGTTTGTCCTGGCCAGAAGCAGGCTGGGTTTCACCTACATGCAGGAACAGAAGAAACCCCCCTTCTCCCTCGGGCCCTTCCCCCCTGCAGCAGTGCCCTGTGCATCCGCCCCAGTGCTTGACCCCCAGAGGGCTCTGACCTGTGGCTGTGCCTGGTTGCAGGTACCCCCGAGCTGAGCGCTGCCGACCGGAAGGAGCTGGAGACCAAGCTGAGGGAGCGGGAGGAATTCCTGATTCCCATCTACCAGCAGGTGGCCATGCAGTTTGCTGACTTGCACGACACACCCGGCCGGATGCAGGAGAAGGGAGCCATCACTGTGAGTACTAGGGATCTTTCCTTGGGGACTTCATTGGAGGGTTTGGCACATGGGGAACAGCAGTCTCCAGTGGGACAGGCTGCTGCTGGAGGCAGCCTGCAGGCCTGCAGATGAACCCCTGCCACCGTGACGCTTGCCACAGGAGCAAACCCTCCCCACCCACCAGCTGTTTTCTGGTCCCAGAACACAAGCACATCATGTTTTCTAGCACCTTCACCTGATCCATGTCCCTGTGTGACCTCACATTTTCTGGGCTTCACCAGTAGCTCATGAACAACCACAGCAAAAACCCACGGAGCAGCCTGGCCTGGCAGAAAGGGGAAGGGGTGGTGGTCTGTACCCATGGGGACCTGCATGGTGGGCAGGGCTGCAGTCATGTCAGGGGTGGAACCCTGGCCCATTAGAGCATCCTGGTTCCCTCTCCTGGATGTCAGTATCTTGGGCTGTGCTGCTCATCTGAGGAGCTCTGTCTCCCTTTGCAGAAGGGAGCAGATCTGAGGAAACAGAGGCTGGTTGTAGCTTCTGATGCCTGAATAGTATGACAGGGTGGAAGTCCTCAAAGCTCAGACAGGGGAGTCTGTATGTCTGTTGTGCAAGTGCTGTAACTAAGTATAACTAAGCAAGCCTGGTTTTGCCCTTGGGAATCAGGCATATGTATTTCTCCTCATAAATGTTGTCATTCATTTCTCCTCTCTGCTTATGTCTTGGGCAGGACATTCTAGATTGGAAAACTTCCCGTACTTTCTTCTACTGGAGATTAAGACGTCTTCTTCTGGAAGATGTGGTCAAAAAGAAGATTCATGATGCCAACCCTGAGCTGACTGATGGGCAGATCCAGGCTATGCTGAGACGCTGGTTTGTAGAAGCTGAAGGGACAGTGAAGGTAAATGAAAAAGCAGTTTCACCATAGCCTTAAAGTTCAGAGGAGTTTGAGCTCTGATTTTTTAATGTGCAAAAACATCTTAGGTGATGAAAGAATTTTTGGGAATGTTCCAGGTCATGAGTTGTTTCATTGAGACACTTTTTATAGCAGGGCAGAAAAGCACAGCAGGTTTTTTCCCAAGCATGTAGCACCATTGATAAGAAAACCTGATCATCTCACAAGGAGGAACAGCTCAAGGCAGGGCAGTGTGCGGGACAGAGGCTGCAGAGGTGCTGCTGCCTGGCAGAACCAGCAGCAGAAAGCCTGGGAGCCACCACATGTGCTCTGTACACCAGCCCCGAGTGTCTCCATCTCCTTGTCTCAGTGCTCAGTGTCTAAACTAGCACCATGGGGCTACTACAGAGGAGCAGGCCTAGCTGTGCAGACCAGCCCCTGCAAACCCCGGGGCCCTCTGTGATGTGAAAGTGGGATTTTTTCATTATTCTTACTGAATAAAACCCTCAGTCCTGCTCTGTCCCCATGATGAGAAGGGTGTGGGGATTCACTGCTTTTACCCAGATGTTTTGGGGGGCAGATGTTCAGCTGGCCTGCCTCATCCACCCATGCTGCTGCTTGTGGAGCAGACCAGGGCTGTGCTGTCCCCCCTTTCCCTGGGTGGCCCCTCACCTGCCTTCCCTTTCCTTGGGCCATGAACTTAGAGATGGTGGGGACAGACCACATGTGCCTGGGGTCACCACTGCCACATCTCGGGCCCAGGAGCCTCTGCCCTTCCTCCACCGAGTGTCCCATGTCCCCTGGGCTGCACAGCCCCTGAACTCCAGGTGGAGCTGTTTGCTCCAAGATGTCACTGCCAGGGCTTGGGGTCAGGGTGGCCTCATGTGACGTTTTCCTTCTTTTAACTGTGCGCCAGCTCCACAGCTGGCAACCTCTGCAGAGCAATCTCTGGAGCTGCTCGTGGGTTGTTTTTGTCGCAGTCCTCCAATCTGAGTTCTTTATTTTTATTTTATTCTATTCTATTTTTAAAATCATGAACAGTCAGGGGTTCCAGAAAGGGGGGGTTGTTCTCTGGAGGGCAGCAGGCTTTCCAAGGTAGTGTCTGAGTGTCTTTAAAAGCAGGCATCTCGTTAGCTAATACATTACACCAATCAAGGAGAGTTATCTTAAGCCACAATTAATCTGCTCCCTGGCATATGTTGATAGGAAAGCATCATGCTGTTTCTTAATTAAAAGCAAACGGATTAAAAATGATTAATAAGAGTATTAAATATTCTCCTAAACTAAAAGCTTTGGGATTCTTGGGTAAATCTAGCTTTATGCGGGTCTGCAACCGTAAGGCAGCTTCTTGGGGTGGGTGGGTTTTTTTTTTCCTTTCCCTGAAATCTTCCTAAATGCCCTGCTTTGTATGCAGGGAGCATTGCTGGTGTGTCTGGGGGCAGCAGCAAGGAGCAAAACCTAACGAGTTTTAAAATAATAAGAGAAAACAATGAAATAAGCAAAATCTTCAGGCTGAAATGACATCACTGACTTAGGACATCTCGTGGGTCGTGGTGAAGAAAAAAAAGAAATATCCTGGTTTTATAATCAAGTGTCAGGCAGGAGTGACAGGGGGGCTGCAAGAGGGGCTGCACGACCAGGGCAACGCAGGGAAGGAACGTGGCTTGTGAGAGTCTGGGGAAAAGGGAAATGGTTTCTTGGACTTCAGGACCTGGTAATTAAATATACAAAGCAAGGGTGAGCAGTGAGGGGGCTCGTGGGTGCAAGTGCTGCCTTTGCGCTCCTCTCTGGAGCAGGGAGGGAGGAAAATCAGCTTGGAAGGGGCTGGGGGCTGCTGAGGGGAGAGCTGGTGGAACCCACTGTGAGCCAGGAGGGGAGGGTGCTGCTGCCTTCACTGCTGCTGCTCCAAGGGCCTTTGCAGACCCCCCTGCTCCCTGAGCAGCCCCTGAAATTGTCCTGCTGCAGCCAGAGGCAGCACGAGGAGCAAAGCTGTGGAAGGTTCCCCGAGCAGGGGTTGCTCTGGGGGTGCTGGGGGCTTTGCCCACCCCAGGAGGGTGCATCGGTGCTCTGAGCTCATTGTCATTCTGACTTTGACTTCGTTAGTGATAACAGGGAAGGATAGTGCACCTTTAAATGACGAACTTTGTGTTTAATTACCCAAATAAAATGACATAAATATGAATGAGTGCTAATGGTGGGACTTGCTTTTCCGGAAACCATTAACAAAACGATTCTTAAATGATTTGTAAAGAAAATGAGAGGAGAAGAGAGGAGCGAGAAGGCTATTAGGCATCTAACACACTCCTGAATTATTATGTAGTTGACTACCTAGCAAATATCAGGTGAAATTATCTTGGGAAATAAAAAAAAGGGGTTTGTTGCCAAGGCTTTTCAGGTCTTTGGAGGCCCCAACCTCAGCTGTGTGCAGACCTGCTGAAGGGATCCTGTGAGTTTTTGGGGAACACTAACACTGGGTCAGTTTGTAGGTGACAGGGACTTGTGGGTCCCATGACAGCTTAGCACTGGGAGAAGGCTGAAGATCAGCTGTTTCTCTGACCACCCTCACCTTTTGGGCAGTCAGGTCTCAGCAGAAGTTGGGCATCTGAGCACAGCAGGAGGCTGGGGTTCACCTGGGACAGCTTCTAGGGCCGGTGCAGAGATCTTGGTGGCATCTGCTGCCCCCCTGCTTCCCCTTTAGTCACATTTATGGAAGGAAATGCAAAAGAAATGTATCGTTTGACTTTTGCTAATTGTTAGTTGTGTTTATAAAGCCACACACACTGGGAGAGCTGCCAATGTCCTCTACCCACAGCTGCCAAGAACTGCAAGTTAAATTTTAGGAACGGTACGCGGGGATGGGGAGTGTGCCCAGCATGGGGACCTGCCAGGTGACACTTATGGTTTGTTGGCAGGCCTACCTGTGGGACAGCAATAAGGACCTGGTGGAGTGGCTGGAGAAACAGCTGACGGAAGAAGAAGGCGTTCGCTCCGTTGTGGATGAAAACATCAAGTACATCTCCAGGGACTACATCCTCAAACAGATCCGGAGGTGAGCCAGCCGCGCCGCGCCTGCGGAACGGGGCTTTGCTGAGTCCAGGCTCTGATCTTGGCCATGTGCACTTCCCAGCTCAGGGAAGACATTTCCACACGCACTGCACATTAACTGGCAAACATACAGGGTGTGGAAATGCAGTTTCCTTCAGAAATGCAAATACGGGAGCAGAAGTGGAGCTACTGTGAAAAATTCTCCATCTCCTGTTCTCCTGCACAGGCTGTAGAGCCTGTAGAAGCCACAGAGCAGGGCTCTGCTCCAGCCCTTCACCAGAACGGGAGCTGAGAGGAGTCAGGGCACAGACACTTCACTGCTAGTGGGTCTGTTCTCTATTTGAGACAGAGAATTGTTTTAGAGGGCTGCATAATGCGTGAAGCAGGGAGAGAGAGCAGATCTCTGAGCCGGGCTGCTATCAAAGTGGTGTGTTGACAATGCATGGCCAGAATACCCTTAAGGCTTCCTTCCCTTTGTTTTTCCAAGCCCCAGTTTTCCCAGGCAAGTTAACTAGTGTCTTTGTTGCTCAGTGTTGTAATTTGCCCAGTTCATTTTCATTGCAGTTTAGAACTACACCAAATAACCCCCCAAACACTAAAACAGGTGGAGTTTCTCTTCCTCCTGCCAGTAAGAGTTCCTGTGCACATTTGCAGACATTCATCCAGCAGAGCCACTTAAGCCTCATCAGCCAAAGGCTGTGCTAGATGTGAACTGATCTAACTCTGATCATTTTTGTCTTAGACTGGAGGTTTCTTACAGCAGCTTTGCCTCTGAGATAGCTGGGGGAGGGCACTGAACTGTGGAGTGAAGCTCCTCTGGTTTCCATGTCCCATGTCTGACTGTAGGATGTCTTCCCACCATTCCCACCAGTTTCTCCATCTGTGCTGTGGCAGCCAGGAGTGTGTCATCTGGGAGGGGGAGATGTGGGTGCTCTCAGCAGCCCCTGAAGGTGCTGCTGGTGGGATCAGGGCACATGCCAGCTCTTGGCTTCCCCATGTCCATGCTGTGTCCTCACGCTCTGGCCTCTCAGGATTTCAGCCTCTATGGTGCCAGAGCTCTGCCACCAGCAGATGTCATGCCACCAAGGCCCGAGCTGCTCCTGAGCTGCTCCATCAGCTCCCACAAGTGCCCGCTGCCTCGTCCCATCTCTTACAGGCCCTGTATTTGAGTCCTGCCCTCCAGGGCCTGACCAGGAGCTGTCAGACATGCTCTGGTGCAAGTGTCAGGGCTGCTCACTTAACTCTTGCCTCTTTCCAGCCTGGTCCAGGCCAATCCGGAGGTTGCCATGGATTCCATAGTGCACATGACCCAGCATATATCACCCACCCAGCGAGCTGAGATCGTGAGGATCCTCTCCACAATGGACTCGCCTTCTTCAACATAAGAACATTGATTTCCCACACTCCCCTCTGCCCGGTACAGTGGAGGAAAAAAAAAAGCAGCTCAGAATTGCCCTTTGCTTGACTGTGACCACTATACCAAGACGGGGAGGCTCAGGGAAACACTGGCAGAGTGACATTTTTATTTTTTCAAATCAAGACTGACCAGAGGAAGCGTGTTCTTTGGCTGGAGACACAAGGAAAATGTATAAACACAAGCGCCTGCAGAACTGAGTTACAGCTGTCTAACTACCTTATTTATTTAACAAAGCATGACTGGACCAAGGCAGCGGTTTGCTGTTCGGCTGCCACCCGAGCGCTGCAGCCAGGCAATGAAGGGTGCTGCAGCACCCTGAGCTCTGGCAGTAGCAGAGCAGGGGCTCATTTAAATTACACCCCTGTGCCCCTGCCTACTTCTCTGTTCCCATCCCTACTGACAAGTGCCAACATCACCCCCTGCGAGAGAGCGGCTGCAGCCGAGGATGGGCTCTGCCTCCCTGGAGTGGGTGGGAGCTCAAGGTCCTCCCACCTGGCTCGAGCCCCTCATGATCAGCCCTCCTGTCCCTGTCAGCCTGGTGCTGAGCTCTATTTCAAATGTCTCTTGTTACTTACAAGTAGAGGAAAAACAGTGTGTAAGCCAGGGTGGCCAGGGCTGTCCCTGTGCCTCAGGGGAGGCTGCAGGGAAGGCTCCGGAGATTCCCAGCACTGTGAAGGTGGCTGTGGTAGGATTTTGGAAGCTAAATCCCTGCTTGCTTTGCCTTTGTGCCCAATTGCTGTGCAACAGGTCAGTAAACTGTGTGAAAGACCCTTCTAGGAAGATGTAAGAGGCCAAAACGCAGCTGCTCTTCCTTCCCTATGTATTTTGGGGATAACAGATGTGGGGCAGCCCCACTGCTGTGTATCCCCCACGTCAGTGCTAATGCCTTTCATGTGAGTAGGTAATTGGAGACAGTGTTTGCCAGGGTAAAGGATGGAGTCAAGTACCCTGATGGGGTTAGAGCTGTGAAAGGAAACCTCAGCCTGATACAGCTGAGCAAAGCTTCCCTCCATCACCCACCTGTGTGCCAGAGCTGGCTCCAGCAGAGCTGCCTGTGCTCTGTGTGTGGTCAGGAGGGAAGACAGAAATGTAAGAAAGGTTTATTTTGGTATTTCCCTGCCTTAGCACCAGCTGACTTCTGTAGCCATTCCAATGGGTGCTCTTTGCAGCCAGTGAGGATTAATTGTCTTCAGTTTGGCCAGTGAGCACAGCGCCGGCACTGAGCCAGGCTGCCCAGGTCGGAGGGGTGGCAGCAGTGCAGGGCACTACAGGCTGACCCAGCCCAGGTCCCTGGTTTATTCCTACACTTTTTTATTTTCATGGGCTTCCTGACCATGATCAAAGATGAGAGGAGATGAAACTCTGAAGGGAAGCACAGTCAAACCCTAAGCCACAGATCCTGGGATGGAACTTGGTATAAGCAGTACTGGAGAGCTTTCACCAATGATTGGCTTTAAAGTATTTCAGATTTTACAATTCCTTTTCTAGTAGAGCATGACTCAGAAGGGATGTTTTTATGAGAGAAGTAATTAATGATGATGCCAGTGCCTCACACCTGTATCGTTTCCTTCTGCACTGCAACACAGCCCCTTGTGTGTGGTGCCAGAGCTCCTGTGAGATCCCAGTGCTCCTCCCCAGTGACCAGCAGCAGCACTGCAGCCCTGCCTGTGGCCAGCGGAGCAGTGTCCTCCAAAGGACTAGCTTTTTTGTAATAGTTAAGAACCCTAATTTGATTTAAAAGACATTTTTCCCGCTAGAGCTCCCTGAACAATCCCCAAAGATGCTTTTACTTATGCTGATGAGGGCCACAGCAGGACAGAGAACATCTCAGCCAGACAGGACCATTCTGGGGCATCGTGGCATGGGTGATTCGTCAGGTTCCTCCTCTGTTGTTACCAGGATTTCCTACATGGTGGTGTCATAGATCAATCCCTTATCCCAGACGTCTGCAGGTGTTACAGGAAAGATCCCTGTGCCCGATCCTTCTGCTGGGGGTGGGAGCTGTTGCTGCCAAAGTCTCTTCCCTGCTGGGCAAGAGCAGACCCCCTGTTTCACTGTTACAAGCGCCAAGTTCGGCGCCACTTAATTAGGGGGTAAAGTAGCTCCAAAGAAAGCCCAGCTGTAGTTAACGCTGGAGCTGGTCCAAGTCTGGCACTGGCCCTGGGAGCCCTGTGGAAGTCAGTCCTGGTGGGAGCATCATGGCAGTGTCACCAGTTGCTGTCCCAGCCCCAGTGGTCGCAGCAGCACTGGTGCTGCAGGCATCCAGGTTGGTTACCACGGGGCAGGGATGGTGGAGAAACCACCCTCTGTTCGTACGGTTCTCGCTGGTGCTGAAGTATTTCATTTACCTCAATTTCTTTTAATAAAAAGAATGAGTTACACCTCTGTTGCCGGGAGTGGAAATCTGTACCCCCTTGTCCTGAGCACCCCTTGGGGAGCTCTGCTGCTCCTTTCATGTGGCACCTCTCGAACAAGGTCTGGTGGCTGCTAATGCCAGAGCATGGAGCTGAGGTACATGAGCTGCCCAGGCTCTCACCAGGCCCCTAGTGCTGCTCTTGTTCCTACTTGTCATACAAATCAGGTGAGTCTTCACCTTTCTCCAAGCTTCATTACAACCACTTGGCATCCTTGGTGGCAGGAGGAGCTGGATGGCCATCAATGAGCTGTGGAGCTGCAGGGGCCAGGGCAGAAGAACCAGCATCTCATCCCACCTCACACTGTGGTCTCTGCCCAATGCTCTGGATTAACCTCCCAGCCCACAACCACCATCCCAGAGAGTCCTGTTCCTCCTCCATGGATTTACTATTGTCTTTACCATTACAGTGACTGAAGCAAACAGACAGGAAAAGCCCAGCACAGTGATGGCATCAGGGTGGTGGAAGAGCTTCCACAAATCTTCCCCTGTGCTGTTCCTGTAGGCAGGGACCCAGTCAGCAGGAATCCACCAGGAAGGAACAACTGGGACCTTTGGGTGAGGGCTGTCCCCTGTGCACCCAGAAGCTGGGGAACACACCTTCAGATGTTCCCCACATTAAAGGTAAGTATTAGTGTGTGACACGTTAAATACCAAACACAACTCCTGCAGTTACTTTTAACGTGTTTCTCAAACCAGAATCCTGATGGTTAAAACCAGAAATGACTTTAACAAACAATACAATTGGGTAGTGGGGGTGAGGGGAAGGACCCTAATGAATGCCAGAAATTCCTTTAAAACTCTTTAGCCTAAAAATATCTACATATTAAAATGCCAAGAAAAAAGTACCAAAGCTGTAAGCTCTCAAAAGCCCAAGATCAAAGTGCCATCATCTTTTAATGTAAACCTTTTGTTGCATCAACAGTCTTAGGAGGGATGAGAGACATCAAAATAAAAACTGAGACAAACTGTGGCTTTGTAGCTGTTTTTTGTTTTAGTCTCTTCTCTCAATTTGGGCCATGAAATAGGTCAGCTCCATTACTGATCAGCCTGCCCACAAATATTTAAAACAAATTGAATTGCACACCCAATACCCATCACAATTACGCCAGGCACAATAACTAAATTAGCAATTCAACAAAATAATTGGAAATGCGATTCTCTCTATTCCACAGCCTCCCTCAGGGCTTTGGCCGATCTATGGGGGGAAAACTCTGCTTTACTAATTCTGCAGCTAATTAGAGAGACACTTGTAAATGAAGTTGTTTGTCTGAAAGTTGAAATTCTTTGCTATTGTGGGGTGTGGGGGGGGGAGAAGCTGAACACAACCCCTCTGTTCCCACCCCCAGTGAACACATAATTCCCCAATACACCGTCTAGTCGCTGGGCAATGTTTTGCAAAGGTATTTTGCCCATTTGTGTAGGTTCTCATTAGCAGCTGTATGATGAATTAATAAAGCCTTAATATTATATTGGGAGGGGTGGGAGAAAATACTTGCTGTTAACTGGCAGTATTAGGAAAACTTACGAGGAAATCATCCTGGTTATCTGTGCCCTTATTAAAGAACAGACAAAGCTCCTGCCTGTGCCACAGCCCCAGCCGGAATCGCCCTGGAGCTGCCAGAGCTGCCACTGGGCCATGGGGTTCACCTGCCCTGGGGGTGCTGGGGTGTGAGGCACA
Source organism: Apus apus (assembly GCF_020740795.1). Classification (NCBI taxonomy): domain Eukaryota; kingdom Metazoa; phylum Chordata; class Aves; order Apodiformes; family Apodidae; genus Apus; species Apus apus. Next base: position 5,542,528 of record NC_067299.1, on the reverse strand, counting down.
GTCCAGCTGCCTCCTGAGCACATGGAGTCCATTCCCCAGCTTTTGTGCATGCAGGGAGCTGTGAGGCCTCAGGACTGTCCCCAGGGCTGTGCAAGGTGCCCACCATCACGGCTGTGTGCTGGGGAGCCACTGGCTGGACACAGGCACATCCCTGCTGGAGCCTCTCTGGGCACTGCCACTGATGAGCTCAGGGATTACACAGGCTGCACTTGCAGCATCCTCAGCTCTAAGCAAGGGACCATTTTCATGCCAGGAATAAAGCACTGCCCTTAGCAGCAAGGTCAGCAGATGAAACAGGGGCCTCAGAAGCTGCAGCTGCTGGCCCAGGTTCTCCCCGGGTATCACACTACCCAGGTGGTGGGGGATGGCGGGGAGAAAAGCCTGCTTAAACACTGATAAGTAAATTCAAAAGCATGCTTAGCAGGGCTTTGACTCTTATCTCTTCAAACAATACAAACGAGAAGTTATCACATTTAAAGTGTTTCATATTACCCTTTTAACATTACATCCAGCTCACTCTCAAAACCAAAAAAAAAAAAGGAAAAAAAAAAACCCTGAAGTGCCCTGGTGCTCCAGCGTTAAAGGACACAGAAGTCAAACACAAAGGGGGTGGCAGAACTGCAGCCTGTTCTAGCAGCCCTCAAGCAAGGCTGGGCAAACCCAGCACAGCCAAGCCTGGAACAGGACAGGGACACAGCACTTTCCACTGAAAATCCTTAATGCTGGCTCTGACAGCGCGCGCAGCATGAAGCCATTCCACTGACACAAACTTTGGAAGCAGCTAATTTACTCCCCCTGATGTCTTTCAGAATCGTGGTTATTAAACCATGAGATTTTAATGATGTTCGACAGCCACCCAGCTCTGCTGCTGCTCAGAACATCAGCACAGGTACAGCTGCAGGCGTGAGGACACACCTCAACTCTCAGCAGGTAGATTGGACCAATATGGCATGGTGGAAGGTGCCATCTCCTTATTGCTGGGGAGCTGGAATTATCAGCAGTGATGGAAGGAGGGGACAGAACATGACATTTCCAGGATTTACCATGGGAGATGGGTTACACCTGGAGGACTATAAAAGCTGGCCTGTTGGTTCAGCCCTCTGCACTGGAGCACACTGATGGGCATCACACTGAGCTAAACAAATTGGCATGCTAACAAACACAGGATTGCTCACCACACCGGGAGAGGTGTCTCAAAAAAATAAATACCACCATAAACCCATCCCTGCCCCAAAGCCCTGGAGCCTTTGGGCCTTCTCCTCATAGCTCCTCAGACTCTGCTTTGCCTCCCACTCCTGCAGCCGGTGTGAGCTGCCCTGAGATGTGCAAGGGTGGCTGCTGGGCTCTTCCCTGTATGTGAGGGTGTTTGTTGGTGGGACCCTAGAACAGCAAGGGCAGCAGAGAGGAGCCAGTAGTTACATTTACTGTGTTTCCACCTGGCAAATTTTGACCAGAGAGCTACAAGTCAGAGGTGTAACAGGAGAAATCAATGCACTTCCCCCGAGAGCTGCAGCTCCCACCTCGCTGCAAGCGCGCTTAAGGATTTATTCATCTATGATACACACATTTTCTGCACAAAGTCAATACTCACCTTGGCACTTACTTTCTAAAGCCAAGAAAATGCTGCAGTCTTCCATGAGGCAGGGAGCCTGCCTCTGCTGTGCTGCTCCCCACGTTGAACCAGAGGGGCAAGGCCCAGCAGCAGTGAGAAACCATGAAAAGCTAAGTGACGATGGCTTCGTAGAGCTGCTTTGTGCAGGTGGAATCTAGCCAGACTCACAGCTGTACACTGTTGTGCCTTTTTTTTCTCCTGCTTTTAAACCCATTTTTTTCACACTTGCTCAAGCCAACTCTCTACAGCTGAGCTGGTTCTTCTGTTCAAGCCAACTCTCTACAGCTGAGCTGGTTCTCCTGCTCAAGCCAACTCTCTACAGCTGAGCTGGTTCTCCCTCTGTGGTGGCCTCTGCTCCATACAACACTGAAAGTATTGGGAAGCTATTTACTGAAGCAGGTGACTAGAATGGAGACAAATCTGTAATGATGAGGTGCAAAAATGATTAATTAGTATCAGCTCTGCAGACAGCTCCAGGGACACAGTGAAGTGAAACGATGCAGCTACAGGGAAAGTCTTCTAAGAAAAAAAAAACAAACCACAAGGATAAAACTGTTGCTGCTTGTCCTGTTCAAGCAGCAGAAGCAGAGGGAAAGGGGTGATCACCACTGGGAGATACATGGTGGGACCATCTGTCCCTGCACTGGGCCTCCTCTGCTGAGGAAGCACAGGGCATGGAGTGCGCATCCCTCCTTACACTCTAGCCTGTTTCATACTTTCAATCAGAAATTGTATTTTTATTTAAGCTTCATAAGAAAAAAAATATTTTAAAAGTAAAATTCAGCTGCCCACTGAAAAGCTGACTTATGCAGGGTAACCCCTCCCCCCCCCAAAAAAAAAAAAACACACCACCAAACAACAACCCATCAGTTCAGAAATGGGGCTTTTCAGTTGGTGAACAACTGTTTCTTGCAAACCTTTAGATGTTTGTGATGTTGTGCTGGGTGTCACTGAACCAGCACCCACTGCTGAGTTGCCTGGAGGGAGCTGGGCAAGCCGCTTAGTGGAGATGAGCCCCCAGCACACCATGGACACTGCAGGCCCCTGCAGCAGCTTGTGTCACGAGTGGGACCTCATAGGCAGAGGGGTTTGTTCCACCAACACCCTGATCCCTGAGCTGTACCACCTTTGGAGCCCCTGCTCACCCCAGGGACTGCCAGGGGATGAGTTTCCAGCTCCAGTCCCACAGTGCTCCAGCCTCTCCATCCTCAGAGCTCCCTGAATGTCTTGGCCACTTGCACCTCGTGCAGCTCTGGCTCTGTGCTGACACTGGAAACACCTGATAAAGAACATGGTGCTGGTGGGGCTGAGAGAGGCTGTGCCTGCTGGAACCGTTCCTGCACTGATCCCACTTGGACAACCCCTCTACAAAGCATTTTAATTAGACTGCAGAAAACACCGAACAAAGATGGGTCACAAGCAACAGCCACCTAAACACACATCTATATGCACACATTGTATACACAAGATATCCTCCATTCCAGGTTGATCCCTGCAGGCTAATACCTTCTCCTTATGGGGATTTAATCTCTGGCCTCTTACCTTTGGCTATAAAAATCCCACAAACCCCCTCAAGTGAGTCATCTCCTCTGGCCACTTCACATTTGTGCTGGCATCTCCCAGCACTGTGTCACAGTGATGGTGAAGGCAGGATGGCTCTGAGTCACCATCAGTAGAAATAACTAGGTGTGCAGAATCAATATAGGGCTGAAAAATTCACCAGTATGTTCTAACTGCAGAAATATCCCCACGTTGTGCTCATCACCAGTCAGGAAATGTCCCTACATGCAGCGAGAGCTCAGACACGGGAGTGTGAACTGGGAGCTCTGGCTGGCTGCAAGGGACAGCACCTTTTCTCTGTTTTAAGGCCATGCTAATTATGTAAATGATATTTAAATCCTCTTGACTTGGTGAAAAATAAAGTCACACATTCCAGATATGCAGCCATCGACCAGAACAGCACACTTAAACACTCCCCTCCCAATCCCCCAAATAATAATCTCTCAGGATTTAACACAAACGTGGGTGACCTGATTGCAGGGGGGGGGGGCTGGTGGTCCCTGCTGGTCTGAACTGCATGTCCCTCCCCCCAGCAGAACCCTGTGCCTGTGCTGAGCAGACTGCAAAATCAAGGTCAGGAATTTGAAGAGAATAGTTTAAAATGGATTGTCTTTAGGAGGAACCAGAGTTCATTTTAAAACCAGGGAGGAGGGTGTTTAGCCAGGCTAAATGTCTTCCCCTCCCTTCTTTCTGAGCCTGTGTCATTTAGCAGTAACCGTATTTGATGTTCCTTCAGTGAGGGTTTTAGAACAAACCAGCAGCTGCTCAGGCAGAGGAGATGTCCTGGTGTGAAGGCCTGATGCTAATTCTGCTCGGGTTCTTCAGGACCTGTGATTTTTCCAAACAGCGAACGATAAAGCTCCGTCCTGGGGATAAGAGGAACCAGAAGGAAAAGTTACTTTTCAAGATCAAAACTGAAGCAAGAGGCTGCCAGCAAAACCATCCACTCCTTAAAATGAAAAGGCCCTAATTAAGAATGCATTCAACAATCTTTATTAATAAATAGAGGCAAAGGGGAGAACTTGCACAAGACCAGTATCACACACAGTACAGAAATATGTAAATATTTCAGTGTGGCTGGATATCGTGTCTCCAGAGAATGAGGTTTTCTGTAAGTTTGCCCTTTACAGACAGGCTCTTCAAGTAAGAAAACAAGATTGAATATTTTAATAGGATGTATGAGACCACAGAGCCATAAGGAGGATTCAATCAGACAGTCTATGTGGGACTATAATTTAGTTTTCATACATTTTCTTGGACTTGACAGTACTTGAAAAAAACCCAATGAAAATGACCCAGCAACAAGATTCCAATTAATATCACATGCAACAATTCTGATAAAAGGAGCGTGTTTCCATTAAAAAAAATAGTAATTGGGCTGGTGTTACTTATCTAATTTTAAAACCAAAGGAACCTGAGAGATGGGGGAGAGAACATTTTTATAAATCAGGCATTTCTAGAAAGCCAGGAAAAGCAACAGGGGAGCCTTAGTTTTCTACATCTGCACTTTCTAAAGCAACAGCCCATTGTGAGAGGATGGCACACACAGAACAGAGTGTTGGTGACACAGAGGATGGACCTGTTCCTTCAGAGCAGGGTTTTCTCATCAATAACCAAATGATCCCAGCACCAGCATCTCGATGGCTAACAATATGGTGGACACCATGTTTTGTGTGCAAAGCTCAGCTGACCCCAGGAACCCTCAGATTTCACCTGTGCTACATCAGGAGTGTGCACGAACGTTTGGGCAAGTCTAACACAAACACAAAATCAAAACACTTCTGGAAAACAGAACTGATACTTGAAAAGCTGAAAACTTTGGCATTTGAAAGAAAAAAAAAAAAGATGAATGTCTTAGCCAAGCCTATATTTTCCATCTTTCCTGACCATTAAAAGATAAATAAAACTTGCTTTTGCTGTTTTAAGTGAGAAATCAGGTGGCAAATGGCACAAGGACATTGCAACTTTGAGGCTCTGTCAAGAGATCAGAAGGACAATGCTATCTAGTCCTCCCACAATCACAGCCTTCCAGCCCTGCTCTGCCAGCTCCAGACCCATCACTGCCCTCAGCAAATGTTTCCACTTGCACTGCAATCCTGGGGAAATTCCCGGGCAGTGCGCAGCCGCTCCCATCCACAGCCGGGTTCATCTGTCGGAGAGAGAGGGGAAGGCCAAGGCTGGTGTTTTGATGGGAGATGATTTCACACTCAGGTGGGCAAAGCTGACAAACACGAGCCTGAGCGACGTGGGTACTTCCAACAAACATCACCCGATTTGTCCTTTCTCCCCTCTCCCTGTTATAGGCCTCCTTTTAAATGGGGCAACTAAATTGCACGGAGGAAATAAACCTAAGGAAGAGAAATGACACCCCCAAACGCAGCAACTGAGCGGGTTTCCAGCCCATAGTGGGAGCAGCACGAGGCCCCAGGCAGCTGCCAGAGGCAGACCCGGCCCAGTCCCTCTGGTGCCACAGGAAGTAGCTCCATGAGACCAGCCCTCCCAGCAGTCAGCAGGATCTTGCCACTGTTCTCAGGATTGTTTCCATTTTCCCTTCCACCATAGGGATGCTGCTGCTGTCCCAGCTCAGGTCTTGAAGCCTCCAGTCTGTGCAGCTCCTGCAGTTTGTTTGTTTCAGTGCACGTGCTGGGCACTGGCACCAGCCAAACTCGATTCTCAGCTGTAAATAACACACGCAACTCTCACACCCAGACTCACTCCCAGCCCTCCCTGCTTTGCTAAGGAACACACGGTTTCTGCACATTTCCAGTGCTCCACAGGTCCTCCAGTACAGCTTCATAGCCTAGTTCTGATCCATCCTGTGGCTCTGCACACACAACCGTTGCCTGGGAGGATCCACTGTTTGCCACACACACACACACGCACCTGCCAAAGGCTCCACTGCCCCCATGAATCCTCCTTTGGAGCAGGTATAAGCACTGCCAGGGACACGGATCCACTCCCTGGTAGATTCTCTTCAGCCTGACCACGCACACACTGCATGCCAGTCTTCTCCTGCTCCTCTGCCACACCTTGGGGCCAGCAAGCAACAGAAACAGCTCTTTTTAGCCCACAAGCCCCACTCAGGTAACAGATTTCAAACCTTCTGGCTGCAAGAGTTTCCATCATTTCCCAGTGATCAGGCAAAAGCCAGAAGTAATGTTTCTTTGCAGCCTTCTCCCACACTGGTGGAGAACCAGTCCCTGCAGATTTTTGTCTTCATGTTTGTTTTTTGATAGTCTTCTGATGGGTATAAGAGTTCAGGGGTCAATGCTGAAGTTGCTCCAATCCTACAGATTTTAAACAAACAGTCATTTTTCAAGCAAGCAGAGCCCAGGGAGACTTGAAGCGAGAATTTGTCTTCCTTGGCAGAGAAATGTTGCCAGCACTGACAGACTCTGACATTCATGCCCCAGGTTTCATGGGTGCAAGGAGCAGCTGCACCCACAGCTGTGGCCACGCAGGTCCCGCACTGCCGAGCCCAGCACCCCCAGAGCCCCCATCCTGCCTCTGCTGGAGGAAAAAAATTCCAGTGCAGCTGTTTGGCTACTAACACAGCATGGGTAGACAACCTGGCAGAGTGACAGGAGAAGGAGGGAGATCAGGTAACCCCACCACCCCCAAAACAGAACAAATTTTTCACATTTTTTCACCCTACTAAAAAAAACCACAACCAACCCAATCTTTTTTATTTTCCTCTTCTCATCATCTAGGCTACTCTTCTTGTACAACACCACCCCTCAGCAGGATTTAACCATGCAGAGAGTAAAACTCATCAATCCTCCAGGTTTAACCTTGTCTCTGTTTCAATTCACCAGGGTAACTGTGGATTTTAATACTTGCAGCCCCCTTAAGGCTACGCATAATGAACCTGGATTTTGGTTTAAAAAAATATGAAACTTCTCTCCTTCAACCACTTATATTAAACATCAGTCTTGAGCCACTGAGTTGAAACAACCCACACCACTGCAAGTCCACTACCTTCAGGTGAAGGAAAGGTGACTTTAGCAGAGAGGCACCAGTCTCAGCAATGTGCTGAGGAATAGCCTATGTGAGTAATTAACAGCACTTGCACCTCAGGTAGAGGCAGAAGCAGGTCGGTACAGGGGTCTTCCTCGAATTAAAATTTAACTTACCCTTTATTGCAACCTACAAAAGCAAGTAATGAGCACTAACATTTTTATTTCTTTTAAACTGTCATTTAGGCTGTAGAGGGGATAATTACCTATTTCCACTGTAGTAAGGTTTTATCACCCTTAGTGAGGCATTTTCTAATTTAATATTTTTACTATATTATCATAAAACCTGTTTCTGGAAAAAATGATCACGAACCACACAGCCATTTGCCATAAAACATGTGTGTGTAAGTACCTCGGCTTAATTATTTATGCCTCTCTTCTGAGCTGATTCGAGGCAGAGGCTGGAGTGGGTGCTGGGTCCCCCAGGAATACTGTGCCCAGGCATTCATCCCTGCCCAGCTCCAGGCCAGCTCCACAGGCCTGGAAGAAGTTTTCACAGCCCCTTCCTTGAATGCCCCAGCAGTCTGAGACAAAAGGTGTTTGTGAGGGAGGCATTTTGCTCTGCTCTCTGCACCCGAACCATTAGAAGGATCCTGTTTCCAGGGCAATTTCCAACTCGGTTGTGACTACGCTGCTTTTGTGGGAAGAGCCAGGAAAGGATGCAGCCCTCACCACCCCAGCCATGCTGCAGACCGCGGGGCAGGCATTCCCAGTGCAAACCCCAAACTGCTGGACTGTCTTCCCATCTGCAGCTTCCCACTCACACGGCCTTGGCACGGTCACAGCCGCGCTCTGCCTGCCCCACGCCCCTCGCAGCCACAGGGTCTGGCTCCCCCTCAGCAGCTCCTCCCTCCATGCACACTGCTCCTTTCATGTCAACAGCTTCATTTTTAAAAAAACTAAATAAAAGGAACAGTTACTTCAGACAGTGAGCTCTGTGTACTAATTGACAGTGGCCTTCACCGTCCCCCCCAGATCCCAGGTATTGCTGCTACACTAATTTTATAGGCAAAATCCTTGCAGCAGAGAGCAAGGAAACATGCACGCAGTGGGCAGGAGTGCCCTGGGAGCATATTAATAGCAACAGCACATTTGATAAATATCTGAACCATCAAAATATAAATCAAAACCTGTTAAAAGGTCCGCAGGAATCTACCCTGCCCATCTGTAGTAGCACTACTCCACCAAATACACAAAGGGGAAAACTAATATATATCTGTATATGGGAGGGGAGAACAGCTGATGCTGTACTATTTTCTGCAATTATAGTCATATTACTATTTTTTTTCTTGTATTGTTCTGTAAACTAGTAGAAGAACAACATAAAGGGGGGGAAAAAATTAGCTTCTGGTGTTTTGGTGGGTTGTTTTTTTTTCAGAGCGCTATTAATACAGCAATGCTACATGAGTCACTTCTTAGCTGTGTTTATAAAAGCAGCCTCCAACAAATTTCTCTGCTTTTCCCATGTACCTTTTACTTTTTCTCTTCTTCCAGGGCAAAAAAACCCCAACCAAACAGATAACTAAGAATATGCCCCAAGCAGTACAGAAATAACTATACCTACCCCATTCCTACTGACGTCTTCCATTGGGAACAATGAATTTTTAATTCACAAAAGATGGTGAAACATGCAGCATGAACACCCATAGAGAAAGGCAGGATGAAAGACCTGATGGAAACTGAAGCTGGCTGTGGAACAGGTGGTTGATAATTTTCTTGGAAATCTTTCTGTCTGTGTCCTAAGGAATCTCTTGCCTACCAGTGTGAAATTCAGATTACTAGGTACCCAGCAAGCAGAGCAAGTACCCAGGAAGAGAAAAACAAGCAGAAACCCTTTATTTCTCAATTTCTAATCAAAGGCATTACTCTAAATCAGCACGTGGGGTGTGGGATTTGGTTCTGTGTTCACATACCTTCCAGCACACATTCCCCGCTCTGGAATTGCTGCAGTGACAAACCCACGCTCCGGTCGATGACAGGGAGCCAAAGGAGCAGCATCAATCAGCAAAGTAGAGTTAAAATACCCACGTTTTTTGAAGTGAGGGGCCTGACATGCAGAGGAGAGGGCTGCTGGGTGCCCTGGAAGCAGCCCCACGAGATGGCACTCTCTCACTCACTTCCCCACCACAGCCCAAAAACCAGAGCGCTCAACTCCAGCTATAAATTACCCAGCCAGACGGCTCTCATCACCATGCCTGGTGCTTGAAGGAGATCCAGAAAGGTCTGCTGCAATTCCCTCTCGCTCAGGCAGGTCAGGATTGGGTCCTTCAAGTCCTGTGCAAATGCTTTTAGCCCCACGGCTTTAAATTATGAAAGGTGACATGTGACCTCTGGTTTGTCTCATGAGACCAGGCACAAGATTTATAAATATTTCAGAAAGCTGGTTCTTGCCCTAAACAAAGAGACTAGGCACATTTTGTGAGGCTGGATCTGGGGATGGGGAGCAGGAGGACAGCAGAGAGAGAGGAGGGCTGCTGCTCAAGGTGCTGTCCCCCAGAGTTAACTAAACCTAGGGCTGAGACCTGCCACCTCTGTCACGGACTCTGAGCATTTCCCCCTCACACCAGCACACACCTGCCTATTCACCAGCCTTGAGCTCAGGGCAGCATTAATGGAAACAGAGATGGAATTTCTCTCATCCTGATTTTGGTGCCAACAGCATCCACGTTTTTCTTAACAGCTTTTACAGCACAAAGCATAAAAGAGGTGGACAAATTGCTGGAGTAGTAGCAAAACCGACGGAGGTTGAGAAGCCTTCAGCTTCCTCCACTGGCACGCTTTCCAGAAGCTTTAATTTCCCCATGAAATTAATAAAATGTGGCTTTCTCAGTCTCTGTTTTTAGATGGGTATTTGAGCAGAGCAGCCACTGAACTGCTGCATGTGAAGTGCCCCGCACAAACATGCACACAAGCACACGGAGGAGACCATTCTTTGTGTACCTTAACATCCCATATTCCTAGGATGATTTCCTTCTTTCACAGCTTGCCTGTTTTATAACAGATTTGATGCAGGAGAAGACAAATTGTCTCACAAAGGAAGGACGACAAATCATCTCGCAGCTCTTAACAGGTTATTTTTTTTTTCCCTTTAAAAAGGAAATTTCCATAACAGAGGTGTCTGTCTTCTTACTAGGGATGTCAAACATCAAATTTTGGGACACGATGATCTCAGCCCATTGGCACTAACCAGGGTCACGTACAGCACTTCACTGCTGCCAGCTTCAAAACGTACAAAAACTCCTTGTTCAAATACAAACCCCTCTAACAACTATGGTTAAAAGTGATGTGGGACACTTAACTGCATCTACATGAGCTGATGTCTAAGGCTAAGTCAAAGGTTAAGGGGATAAAATCCACCAAACAAACAGCACACAAAGGGCAGAATAATACCAAACCCATGGTGCCTCAGGACCAAAAGTCCATCCAAGCAGGTTTAGTTTCACAGCTCAAAACGTGGTTGTATCTTGGCCCCCAGTAATGCTCAGGGATAAGGCCCCCACTGAGCACCAGCCTACCGAAGCGGCCAGCTCAGGGTGGCAGCAGGTCAGACATCCCCTCCACAGGAGAGTCCCCACATTTCCCCTGAGGGACCCAAAAGGGTCCCTGCCATGCCAGGGGGCTCTTCCAGAAGCCATGGAGCCCAGGTGGGCAGCTTGCCCTCCCACCCACTTTCCCTAAAATGTCAGAGGCTGCCCTCCACATTAGCGCTACTCCCTTTTTTTCCCAAAACAAAGCAGCGCAACCTTTCTTCCAGGCTGTGCCTATATCCACTTGGAAGCATTTTCCTCACACCAACATGGTCACCCAAGGTTTGTGCTCTGCAGCACAGATGCTGCTGGTTCAGTTGCTGCAGAAAGAAAGAAGGGCTCTGCCTCCTCTCAGGGACTTCTCTCATGGTGAACATACTGGACTGACAACCACAGAGCCCAAATTCCTCCATTAATCTAGTCTCATGGTGTTTTAATACCCAAAGTACAAAGTGAGCTAAGTTAAAGGCTGCTATCTCACCAACTTTAAAAAAATTACTATTTTTTAAAATATTAAACTCTTATGACATATAAGAAAATTAATCTTTTAATACCAGGATTTCCTAATACATATCCCCCTCTGCTTGCAGCAAGACACACTGTGACAAAGCAACTGCACTAAGCCCAGGAGTGAGAATGCACATTGGGAAAATACACAGCGTCCTGGCTGAATCCAAGGGATACACTCTAATCCAAACCTCACTGGCAGCTGGATAATCTGTGTCTTAATTCAGCTGCCCAGCAGGCACTGGTCTGCTCGTCCAAGAACAAGAGTGGGCTGGATGCTCTTCTACCAAACATGATCAGAGGCCAACAGGACTGCTGGAGTCATGGGCTTAATTTCTTGCACTTGGCTGTGGAATTTCAGGCAGTGATTCCTGCTGCCATGTCAGTCTGCACTTCCGAAGTCAAACACAACTCCAGAAGTGTTGAGAGACAGTTTATATACATATGTATGTATCCAGAGGTATCTATAGAGTAATGCTAAGTAATTACCAGTGCACTGGGAATACCTGGTCAGGACTTGACCACATGCTAAAAAGGGTTTTTTAAAAATGCAAAAGAAATGCCCTGTGACCAGCCCTGCAATGCCTGGGCAGTCCACAGGAGCTAGGAGGCAGGGACCAGCTCAGTAACTGGTGACAACCACAATGCTGAAAGATCTGAGAAGAGCAGCAGCAATTTCCCCAGCTCCTGGAAAGGGTTCTGTGCCTCATGTTGGGGGTGGAACTGCATTGTTTGACACAGTCCCATTATGGCCATCTTCTTCCCTCTCATTTGGCTCACATAGGATGCTAAGTCCTCCTCCATAATGAAGAACCATTTGTTGAGGTAAAAAGCAACCTACTCAAAAGCTGGTATGTTCTCCCTCACCTTCACCCAGTTACAAATCCTCATTTTGATTTTCAGCTTGCACTTGAGAACACATCTCTTTTGTCCTGCCTGACTTTACTGCAGAAAAGGCTCCTTCTGCCTCCCATTTCTGCACTGGGTGCCATCTTTAATGATGATGTATGGGTGTCCTTTTCCTCAGTGGTGCTGTGGTGAGGGGGTCAAACATGTGACACCACCAGCATGTGTATCAACAGCAAATTATAAACCATGTCAATCCAAGTTAATGCAAAGCTGTAATCCTCTTTAACAAGAGATCAAATCAGTGCCATGAGTTATGTTCATTCTGTAATCTGATAAGAAATAGAGTGAGCCTCTAATAAAAGAGTAATGAGAGCCCTTAATGATGCTGTTAAAAGGTAGCGCCAGTTAAAATATTGCTGTTGTTCCAGCTGATTAGATCACTGTTGCATATTTGCACAATCTTGTTTTACCTGTCAGAATAACCTGAGTTGTCTTGGGAGATAAAGGTGTTTGGACCAACATCTGTGTCCCTGAAGAACAGCACTCCTGCAAGTTGCTGTCCTCCAGAGATGAAATAATGATGTTCATCAAACTTAGCAGTAATTTGATATGATACCTTTTTTTGAAGTGTCTGTGTTTAGTCTCTGTTCCCCACACACACGTACAGTGCAGAGATCTGAAGATCTATACATCAAAGCTGACAGAGAGATATAACAAAAGCAATATCCACACACGGCTCTTCCCAGGAACACAGACTTTACCTGACCTTGTCACAACTAGGCTATTTATAGGACCCACTCCCACAAATACGGCATCTCTGCACGTACTGAAAACACTCTCACTTGCCTCAGGACCCACAGGCCTTCAGCAGGAATCTCCACCCTCTGCTTGCCCGTGAGCTGCCCAGCACCAGAGCTTTCTGGGAGAGCACAAATGGCTGACCTCCTAAAAACGTCAGGCTGTTGAGAGCTGGGCCAGTAACGGCGACTGCACTAAACATCTGGCTTCGACTACAGCTTTAGCCCAGCCCTGCTGTCCCACCTCTGGCAAGTCACTGAGGCTCTTGACTCCTGGATTTCCAGACCCAAATGTCTCTTGAGATCCAGGGTATTGTTTCTCTGGGCCTTGTTTCCTAAAGGGTAAACCAGAGAAGACTGGTATCTTCCCAGCTCTGATGCACAGGCTGGTACTGAAGGATGATGACATTAAAGATTACACTACAATAGATAGGGGAGCAATGGGATTAGTGAGGCACCCTTGGTCATGAAGATGGGAAAAGTGTATTACAAGGGAAGTCCAAGAAGTGGCACCCACATGATGCCACCCTCAAGCCCAGGCAAAATCACAACCAGGGAGAGATCAACGCTGTTCCAATCCTGGGTAATTCATGCCTACTGTCTCCTCTGGACCACAACCACAGCACACTTACACTCGAGCCTTTGCCTTCAGGATCCTTGCTTTAGGGCAGGCCCATTTACACAGCAATGACCTTGGGCCGATTAGAAAAACCTTCGCCCAAGAGTACAATAAATGTATTTAAGTATATAAACATATACCCCGAGATAACCATAAAAATCACTTTCCAGTGTATGTTTTAAAATACTACCAAAGAGGGGTTAAAATAGAGGAGGGCTGGAGGCCACCAGTGTCCCACACATTACAACATAATATATGTGAGCACAAGGTTAAACAGCCATGCTCATGCGTAGGGTGCATGAAAAACTGGCAAGTGGAAGATTAATTGCCTGCACAAATGCTATTATTCCAACCAGCAGCAAGAATAGGAAGGAAAGTGGCAGTGATGTTGACAAAGGCAGTTATTACACTTGTAGGTTTCCTTTCTCAAAATCAGGCTGTAAAAGAACTCTGGAGTGACTGTTCATCCCTTTCTTCACGCAGTGCTCAGGCTGTTTCTCGAGATGGATTTGCTCTTTGTTTCCCCAGCCAGTTGTGGTGGCAAGTGATAAACTTGATGCGCCAGATCCCTGGAAGTCCTGGGTGTCCCACAGCCATGAGAACACCACACAAGGACCTCCAGGCGAGTGCTAGGAGTTCCTTGTGCTATTTTAAGGTCTCTGTGCACAGTCAGTTGTGTAAAATGGCTTAAAGGTACAGAAGAATCAGGTCCCACATGTATTCCTAGGCTGCATCAGCTACTTAAATATACAGAAACAGCAAGGTATTATAGTGCTGCTCAGACTGGTGCCTTCAAAAGCACTTAAGAGTGAGCAAAGGAAGAAAAAAGTCACAACTTCCCTCTGCTTTTGCCCCAGTGACAAAGGCCTTGAGCAGCTCATCACAGAGAGTGAGGACCTGGCACAGCTGAATAAGAACCAGAACTGCTCCACCCTGTGCACCCCCAGACTCTACACCATCCCCCAAGCTTCTGCCCATCCACATCTGCAAATACGTATTTATTTACTGGCATTTTCCAGGTATCCACCTGCTACTGTAGCCACTGGTAGAACGGAAGGGGACTGTTCTGCCAGCTCTGTTTCTACAACCCTTTTTTATATACAGCTCATTGACACTTTAAAATTTCTCACATTACAACACAGAGCACCCTGTTGTTCAGATGTGTATTTATTTTGGGGTCATGTCTTTTAAGTGCCTGAGGAGAAAAAAAAATGGCTCAGAGCATGATCATATCACTGTGAAGTGAATACTTGCATTTTCAATCCAGTAATTCACACTTGCAGACAATAAAATTACCTCCTTCTGTCACAAAGGAAAGCTGTTATCATTACTGCTTCCCTCTCGTGGCGTCCAGGACTGGTCCTTTCTTTCTAATTCACCTGCAGTTTTAAGGCAGATGTTGAATTCTTCTGCCTTGCTCAGTACAGCTGTGTGCTGTTAGGGAGGTACTATGGCCCATGCAAGGGCATTTTAAACAGGGATATGAAGTGAGCCCTGGAGAATGGCTGTGATTTTCAAAAAATAGACTGATAGCAGCAGATATCTTCATTTTGGGAGAGCTGACCCAAAACACCTACAGAGATGTAATTTTTAGACACTGGCCACTCTAGTATTTTGGATATGTTTTATGTCTGGATGCAAACACAAACGGTGTAACCTGGGAGGGAAGGAATGAAGGTAAGCTGAGCAATGCCCAGGCTTCCAGTGTGCAAAGCAAGAATGCCCACCCAACCACGCTGCTGCAAAGAGGAAGCCAGAATCCATTTTTAAAACCCACATTGAACAGGACAAGAAATAACAGGCCTAAATTACAGCCAAGGGAAATTTAAGATCAACATTAGGACTAAACAATGCCAGAGCTCATCCCGTGGGGAGGAAGCTGCAGAAAAACTGCTTAAAGAAGACTGTAACGCCTGCACTAGGCAAAGGTAAGGCATTTTCTTTGTGTTACAGGTAACCAACCAGCAGGCATTTTGTCAAACAGTGAGGAAAGCTTAGGCCCTCTATTTGTGTATCTGATTCTTGTCTGAAACAACAGCTTTCCTGTGTATGTTCAGAAATTAAATACTACTGCTACTACTGTTACTAAACTGCTGCTTTTTCCAGACACTTCTCAGCAGCAGATCTCTGTTGCTCAGAAAGGGAATCAAGGGTCACAGAAACACAGAGTGACCTGCTCAAGGTCATCCACGAAGCTACTGGCAGACCTAGGAAAAGAACCTGCCCAGCCTGCTTTGGCCATTACCCCATCCATGTCCAGGGGTTGCTTGAAAAAGCCTGATCTTGGCAGAATGGGATCCAGCTGCCCACATGGTAGGATCCTCAGGCACACTTGCTGGTGTGCAAACCCATCAACCACCACTCTCACTCTAGATGGCTGAACCAACATCAGGAGGTAAGTGACTAAAACACTATTAACAGCAAGTATGGCAGGTCTCCAAAGTGCCTAATAAACTTAATGTAAGAAAGAAGTTCCCGCAGTCAGACAATGAGCAGCAGCAGCTGCTGCCACCAAAGACTCAGTAAAACATGCAAGTGGTGTAATAACCCACTCAACGCAGAGAAAACCCCTGGGAGACACTTTCAGGAAACCAAATGTCAAACGGTCTGTCCCTGCCCCAGTGATAACTGTGTCAGCATAGTACAAGGCAGACAGCATCCCATTAGCTGGTACAGCTTGGAGGGGCAGCCAGGCCCCTGCAGCCTGGGGTGGACTCAAGGAGCCTCCTGAGAAACAAGGGGAATAAGGGTTACGACGATGGCAGCCCAGAGCAAGTGTCACTGAGGCCCAAGAGGGCTGTTATGCAGAACCCCTCCACTGTCCCAGCTGTTTTGCTGCACTTCACATCTGCACTGACCTTTTAGAGGATTCCTGCTCACAGAATGCATTTTCTATGCAACTTTTGGAAGGTGGTGGCAATGTCACCTCTGGGGAGAGCAAACGTAATGTAACTCCGAGATTATAAGGATCAATCTCACTATTATTTTTCACCTTCCTCCCCTCCCACACAGCCTACACCAGCTGAGTTTGCCTTCTTTCTGGGGACAGAGCAGGGGTCTGTACACCTGCCTAACCTGTAGGACATGGCAGTAGGTATTAGAGACAGAAAATGACAGACACTTCAACCTCATTCAAAATTCTCAAAGCAATACTAATAACTAGTCAACTGGACATGATGCCAAGATGAAGAAACACAGGAGTTAAGCGTATTATTAATGCATAGGGTGTGAACTGGTGCTTCCCAAACATACATATGGCCACCTACAAATTACCCTCAGTCAGGAAGATGTGGAGAATAAGCAGCACATCCCAGAACCATTTCTACCAGATGGTACAACTCTACTAGGAATGTGTATCTATCCTGCCCCATGTTTGATTTGGGACGATCTGAAACAGCAGACACCAATTCCATACAGGTAAGGAGGTGCTTGACAGCTGGGAAGCACAGGGAGTTGTTAGTTCAGGCCCTGCATATCAGGAACATAAATGCACTTGATTTAATTGCCAGATAGAGAGAAGCGTGTATGTCTAATCTCACGGTGCCCAGGCCACTTCTGTCCCTCTCTTCCTATGACTCAGGTAAGGGGGTGGAAGAACTAGCCACATGACATGGCTGGATGCATAACTTTCACCCTACACATCCAACACATTTATTTTTGTGGTGAGAGGATCTAGAAAATATTTAGAAATCAGAGAAGTTTTCTCTCTTGGGGAAAAAAGAAAAAAAAAAAAGGAAAGAGTAAAGGAACCATGAGAAATGTACGATGAAACAGCACAGGTCCTATTATGGACACAAAATGTCTCAGTGGCAGCTCACCGGAGAGCTCTCATCCAGAAGGCTGTGCAACACTCTAAGAACAGCAGGTATTTGGTTTCCATTTCACAAACAGACAAATGGCATCTCTCTCTCACAAAGCACAAACATGTTCCACAACCCAGGGGAAAGATGTTTCTCAAATCTTCTACATCCATCCACTGGAAAAATTACTCTACCTCTTTCCCACAAAAAGATGAGTATTTTTAGATTTAATTTAAAAATGTAATACTTAAGAAATATGGGTGTATTTGTAGAAAAACTATGATAACTATGCACAAAGCTTCATTGATATTTTCTTTACTAATTAGCACATTAAAACATTATAATCTTCCAATAGCATTCTTCACTCTTAAAATAGACATAAATACAAAGAACAAGTAGTTCCTGGGTGAATCTTGATTGAACTATTCCAATTATTAACTGATCTAAGAAAATGTCCATTAAACACAATTTAAAAGAGTGGACATTTCTGTTAAAAGACAAATTCTTTGTAAATTTCTATTGTACCTAAAGACACCAGATAACTTGGCTGTCTATTTCCAAAATAATTCCAGAAAACCAGAAGATTTCAAAATCAGAGGAGTTTTAAAGCAGGAACAAAATGTAAGTACTGAGATTTATGAAAATTTCTTGTTTGGTGTCTCAGTAATTACAAAGTGAAAGCTCAGACAGACTGCCTGGACAGATGTGGCCAAGACACCCAGGCTATGATGCCAGTGACAAATGGTTAACTGATAAGAAGAAATGGAGGGGGCGACAGACTGAAGAACAGGTCAATATCATGCTGTCATGAAGCCATTTGAGAAACATAATTAATCTATTACTCACCTGGCATCATCATTCATTGTACAGTGGTCAATAGGTGCCATGAAGCTCACCAGCTTGCTATGGACATGATACCTGAAAAGTGCAGGAAATAAGCAGGCAGCACATTAGTAACTACTAATGAAAGGGAAATGTTGCAGCTTGAATAGAAACATACCAGTCCCTGAAATGCAAAGCATTGGCTTTCCTGATGGCTGATAACTAATGAGTCACTAGTTGTAGCTGGCAATTCCCCCTCCCTTCCCTCCTCCTCCTTTCTTATAACATGGACAGAAGAATAATCAGATGATACAATGCACTGAATAGCAAGCAAATCCTTTTTTATCACAGCTAGAAAGAGGACATCCAGCATCCATTAATTGTGTGCAAGTACCTAATCAGACTCCCAGACAGACAACCCTGAAAAGTCAGAGACAGAGAACTCATTTTCAGCCTTCATTCAGCTGGTGTCTTAATCACTTTCTGGAATTTGTGCTCAAAGACAGCAGAAGCATCAGACCTTCTCAAGCATCCATCTGCTATCACTTCTGCCATGCTCTGTGGTATCCAGGGCCCTAAAGAAGATCAAAATGCCACTCTGCTAGCCCATAGTTGGAAAGTCTAACCCTGAATAACTTACAAGTGGAGCACGTAAAAATGAAGCAAAGGAGACAGGAAAAAGGTCTGTGCGAAGAAGAGATGGGGCATGTCCCAGGTGATACAGTGCTGCACCTATCTCAGCTTCTGGTCCAACAGAATATTTCTGCAAGCTGTGCTGCACCTTCAGAAATGGGTCCCCTTTCTTGTTTCCACATGGGCTAGGAACTTGCAGTAGCTTTTCATGACTTATATTCAAGGACCTGACATATAAAATTTATCTACAGTACTGAAAAACTGAAAGAAAAGGTGTCTTTAAACTCTAACATCTAAGGGCAGGGGATTCCAACCCACTGGCTGTTGGTGTACAATACCATGCTGCCTACCCAAGTCTGAAATGTTTTATCCAAGCTGCTGCTATTTTTAGAGCTTGACAAATAGCAGGCAAAAGGATTCACAAGCCTTTGCCCAGAATCACCTTTCCACTCTATCACCTCTGCACTCCCTTTTGTTTGCTTATGCAGGAACATTCCCTTGAGGGGATTTTCAGCTCACAAGACTATTTCAGAATAGCTTTTCAGGCACAGCACACACTCACCCTTACACAAGGACTTCTCTGCACTATCATGGAAGCAACTGCCCTGGTCTAAGGCCACAATGACCAGGTCAGGGGACAGACAGAGCCGTGCAACCAACAGCAGGTCAACAAAACAGTTTGCTTATGATTTTAACAACTGATGGGTTCATACAGATCAGAGCCTGTACATCCAAACATGCTACAATATTGAAGGTTTGCTAAAGGATTGCTAGAAAAGGAAGAATTATGGAGACAGATGAAACTTAGTATTTGATACTTTGCTCTCTAGGATCTCAAAGTCCTTCATGAAAACAAATCTAAGCACTGCTGCCCCAATTTTAGAGAAGGAAAAAAAACAGAGAAGTGATCTGCCTGGGGTGACACTGAGTCTCCCAGTGGGAGAACCAACTATCTAAAAGGAACCATTTGGGCTCTACTGGACTGTCCAGAAAAGATGCTGGAGCTTAACTGCATGTTAATCCTAAACAGAGACAATGACATTTCTTTCTTTTATTGATATTTTCCCTGCAGGGTCAGTGCAACTTTTATTTAAAGCAGGGGAAAAAAAAAAAATAAGAAGGCACCTAAGATCTAAGAGGCAATTGACTTGGCAAGATAGCTGATATCTCAGGAATGCTGAAGCTCACAGATTGCACACAATGAGAGACTTCCCCATTATTCCTGGAGGTTTACGAGTCTGACTCAGTTGTGTGATGTTGTCAGTAGTTTTGACTGAATCATGAATATATCCAATTATGTGTGATGCTGACAGAAAAGAATATTGATAGTCAATAATTACAGGCTTTTCAGGCCAACAAAGTAGCTCTTCCCTCTTTTAATAAATTATCTTATGACATCTATCTTAAAAATTGCTATGCCAGGCCTGACCCAGACTGACTCCACTGACTTTCTATCAGATGCCATCTAAACTCAGGATTTATAGTTTACTCACAAAAGGATGGTTAATGTTGCGGATTTTTCAGGAAGCAGTGCAGCTTTTCAGCATGCCTCCCTGCCACAAACACCTCCTCCCCTACAAATCATGCAGTCATGCTAAACTCAGGGAGATTAATAGATCTGCTCTGCAAAGGGGAAAAACAACCAACCCTATCCTCTCCAGACTGCTTCCCTTTCCACCCTACTGTGTGGAAGATTCTTCCACTGGAAACACAACAGGAGAGATCAACCTTAATTAGTGATCCAGGAGTCACCATGTGAAATGCTCTGAAGCTAAAAGAAAGCTGTGAAGTGTCTTAAAAATAAAGAGAGATTAGTCACCAAATTCCAATTGATAGTCAGTGGGAAACAGACATCTACCTCAATGAGGCATCTCTGCACATCTTCCCCTAAAGCTGCTAGCCACATTTTAGTCAGCTAAATATACATTGCACAAGAGGTGTTTAATTGCTTTCACTGGGAATTACGGCCCCAAATCGCTCAGGGACACTTGAGCAGCTCTCTCCAGGGTTTCCTGAGACCAGTGAACACTCTGGCCAAGACTGATCTGGGCAATGCGCACAGGCTGCATCTAACCAAGCCCTTATTTTAAGCTCAAATAACATTAAAATTCCCCAGTGTATGCCCCAGGGCAAGGCATCTTGCCCTAAAAGGCAAGAATAATCCTATCAATGCACCCCAGAGCCAACCCAGAGCAGTCAGACTTCATTTGGCAAACCCAGAACTCCTGATTGCTTGCAAAAACTGTCACACACCGGATCCTCCTTCCTTTGCTGGCTTTTCTGTCCACTTTCTTCTTTATTTTGCTTCGTAACTTCTGGATGGTCAGCCACTGCCTAAGGAATGCAAAATGAAAGTTATACAATTTTTAGAACCACTTGGCAAAAGAGCATTAGGTAACAGTGGGGTCTGAGGCCCTTCCCAGCCCTTCTACCTATTGTATTTACACAAGTGAAGGAGATCAGAACCTCAGGAAAATAAGTATGGACCTTCAAATGCCAAGGTACTGCTTCACTCCATGAATATGGCATTTAAACAGCAAGCGTTTCTCCTGACTCCAGCCACAATAGGACACACAGACCAGACCTGCTGATCCCAATGAGACAACTGCTGTTTGGTGAGAATATTCCACCTGCAGGGAAATCTGTGGAGGCCATAAGCTTGGCTCCATTTTTTGTATTCTTTCTTGATTACTGATGGGCTTCTTCTTAAGGATATTTAGAATTAAAAAGAAAATCTTTACAAAATATGTTATAATCTGCAAGGAAAGTGTTTACAGTTACTGCTTTTTTGTTTCAGCCCTGATTACTACAATGACTTCTATTTTGCATACAGAAAGCCTGTAACAGAATAGAAGATCTGCCACAACCCAAACTGATTCCTTAAGTGAGACAGGTTATGCTATCAAGAACAGAATTCCCATGATGCAGTAGATGCTCTGAATTTATTTCCTCCCTAAGTTTTGCAAAGTATACTGAAAATTATAAGTGAGTATTTCTCCCCACCATCTCTGACTCAAATCTGGCAAATCCAGCAAAGGCCCAGTATAACTATTACTATTACAACACAAAACTACAAAAGAGAGAAAAACAATAAACACTTTCAGAAAGTGCTGTCTGATCCACTGCTGTAGTATTTAGAAGGGAGGCTTCAACACTTCAAACAGAACTTCATAAAGTTAAGTAAGTTTTCAGCAGGAGAAAACTTCTGACAGTTATAAATGCTTTTTTTACAAAACCAAATGTCATCTCACCTGATTTATACAAGGAAAACTCGGCATCAGGGAAAAAAATCTAGCAAAATCCAATTACTGCAATCTTAATATAATCTTAATTACTGTAATCTATTTTATTGTAAAGTCAGATAAATGTACAATGTAATCACCACTTAAAAGTAATTTTGTCTATATCATGTTAAATTATAGTGAATAGCTTTCCATAATATTCCAGACACACACAAAATAAATTTGACACATTGCACTAAAATTTGGGTAATATTTTACAAGAATAAAAGTTATTTCACCATCACAAAATTTCCTGATGCATCTTCTCCCCATACACATAGCTCCACAGCACTTTTTCAGTGGAGAGCCTTACTCCAGCATTTTCAGCCTTCTTCTGCTTTTACACTGTCCTAAATTCTAGTTCATGGCTATTCAAATGTACATTGTTCATTAAATGGCATTTGGAAGTTTCTTTATTTTTTAACAGTAGAATTTAACAGTGAAATAAGAGCTTCCCTGCATGGAATTATATTTTACTTCTGCATGCAGGAAACATTCCTTGATATTGTTTAATTGTATAGTATCTTTTCTTACAGTGGGGAGAGAGAATACACAGGAATTGCTTTAACTGATCTCAGAACACGTTTGCTCCTCTAAAACCATGACCAATCAGAGGTCATCATGAGAAAAGCCAGATTTCAGCAGCAGGTGGTCACTTTGTCTAGTTCCCCCTTGATAGGGTTGGTTTAGACACCCTCTATGGATTCACTTAGTGCTGCATGAACCATTGAGAGAAATATCCAAAGTCTGGAACAAGCCTTTGACAACTGGAAAGTATCTTCAGGGGATCACAGACAGACAAGGCACAGGTCAAAGCCTAGCAAACTGGGAGTCAGCCAGTGTGATCCAGGATGGCTTTCTGGCTAATGTCCTACTGGTTTTATTTGTTATGCATGTTCTTACATCCAGATGCTTTCTCCAGAGTAATTAAAAACCTTGCAGTGCTGAGGTGAAGCTAGTGATGTTACAGACAAACTCCTACTTACCGGCCCATTGCTACCTGGTCATTGGGGTCCAATGAAGTGGTTTTACGTTCTATAAGTTCTCGAAGAAGCTGGAAGAAAGACAGCAAACCCATTTAAAAGCTCAGTAAAGACACCTTAATGCAAACAGGCTCATGGGTTTCTCAGAAGACTGAAGAAATTAGCTGCCAAGTTCCCAAGGGAACCTGCATGCCTCATTTCTTGAAACTTTCCAGAAAAGCCCAAACCAAGAACCAAGGCTTTTCAACATTTCCTCTGCACAGAAGTTTTCCAGGCTGATGGCTCTGAACAGGTTCAAGCCAGGAAGCATAACCCTATGTTAAAGTTTAAGTAACTGTAGATCATCCCCCTCTTCCAAAATCATCTCCATAGAATATATGGCTGGAGCAGGCCAGTTCAGAGAGTTTCTGTATGTAATTTCAGGTGAGTCTATGAGTGACATGTAGCCTTGTGTCATTTATCTGAAGAGAATCTAAAAGGTTACGCAGAGCCAGAGGGGTAGAACTTTGCAGTATCATGGACCAAGCACAAGTAGCCCCACACGGGCAAAACAAACTAATTATTTCCAATCAAAGCAACAGCAAAGGACTGGAATCCCAGGGGTGCTGCAAAGCCCCTCTGGGACTGTCAGACGGGCAAACTATTTGGTAACTGCTGGTCCCAGGAGCCCAGAGCAAAGTGTAACAGTCCCACAGAGGCTAAGTGACTAACTTGTGGAGATTTGACCATCTGAGCCTGACAGAGATGGTGGTTTCTCCCCTAGAGGGGCAAAATGAAGAACTCAGTTTGTATTTCTGAGGCCAGTGCTGTTCTTTGGGCTTTGGAAGGAGAAAAAAGGCTGGAGCATTCAGAGGTTTTGTGTGCACAACTCCTGTGGGCACGAGGCAATGTTCACAGGCAGCTCTGCAGTAAGACCTCTGGCCCCCAGGACTCGCCCTGCACTTCGAGAGGGAAGGGCAGGGGGGAACCAAAACACTTCACCAAACACAAGTCAAGCATTGCTGGGCAGTAAAGCTCACTCTGAGGAACAGCACAGCAAAATATTTTTTATAGCTAAAGCAGGAATGTTCAAGCAAGCTTTTCTATTTCTTTTCATGACCTGAGGGTTGGGTTTTGTCCTTTTTGCTTCCTGCAGCCAAAGAATATTGTGAACAGCCTTTTTGAATACTTGACCAGTACTATATGTTTATCACCACTCACTGTGAAGTGTACGTGCTGTGCCTTGGGTATCAGCCAACATATTAACACAAAGAACAGAAATAAACCCTCCAAAACCAAGGGGCACAGGCTGCCCTCTGATGCTGACATTTCACTGACTAGCAAAGTTACTGCCTCAGTTCAGAAGGGGCCTGAAACAGACCCTCCAGGAAACTGGGAATACTTTCTCATCTTAAGTACACCACTGGAGTGAGACATGCACCCCACAAAAGAAAAATGCCATAAAAGTAGATGGGTATAATTTTATTACTCTTTTTTAAATTTCAAATAAGAGACAATAAAGCAACAGCAGAGACAATATTTATACCTTTCTACATCTTTCCTCTCCTTGAGGCATACAATACATCATATAACGAAAAAAAAAATGATTCAAGCATAATTAAAAAGCTGCCATGGCTTTTTTTCTTTTTGCTTGTTTTTGGAGATTATTACTGCAGCAATTACATTTAAAAATTCCAAGAGAGGCCACTGGTTTATTATCACTAGAAAACAGCAAGCTACTTCTCTGTCCTGTTTATCTGATTGATTCCCAACATCTTTCTGGCACACAATCTATCAGTTTATCTCTCCCACTTCATCACAGTCACTTCTGGCAGCTAAATACAAGATCCAAATCCAGTGTTACACAGACATATGACATAGTAAACCTATGTAACACCGCCACTCTGTAAACAGCTGCCCTTAAGGCTAAGCAGAAATGGGATTTTGGTTTCTAGTCAATATTCTGTCAAAAGCAAGGTGGGAGGGAAGGTTTTAAGAGCAGCAAGAAATGGTGCAGCAAGGTTTGAGTGGTTTCTTCCTGTACTGGCAATAAGGTGTGTTTACTGTCTCCTCTTATCTTGCCTCCTTGGCACGATGCAGAAAAAACTGCTGAGTAGCAATGGCAGAGGCAAAGTCCAAGAAGACAGTAATGTCCAGATGTCCTACACCCTCAGAGAACTAAGCAGCAAGACATTTTCAGCAGGACTTACTCTTCCTGGTGGCCCACCAAATCTGCAGATTTGTAGATCAAGGAGTGCTGCCAAGGTCATAAAACGACATTCCCACTGCTCAGAATGAAGCATTTTTAGGGCAGGTTCCTAATGCTACACCTGGGAAGTGGGCAGGATCTCGTTGGGCAGGATCACTCCCCTTTTAGCAAGGCATTCCTTCCTGTGGCAGCTGTGAAGGGCAAGGAGCTGAGCTGCATGACATTTAGCAGGGCACCAGCAGGAATCCCATTATTTGCTGGGGGGCACAGTCTCTCCTCTGTGTACAAAGGAGCCTCTCACCAGAACTAGCAGGGAAAAGCTTTGTGCAGCAGCAGGAAACTAAACCCTGCACACAGTCACCTCCTCTGCACTAACTAGGCCACCAGCCAATCAGCCATTACTTGAGGCAGAGATGATTTTGTTGACCTTGGGGCTGACAGTGCAATGTTCTTCCAGTGCAGTGTCAACTGCAGGACTGGGAACACTGCTGGGGAGAGGAGAGGGAGATAAAGACAAGGGGGAATTAAGAAAAAAAAAAAAAAGGGCAAGAAGAAGGAGGAAATTAGGAAATAGAAGTAAAAGCTGCAAAGCATCTTATTACGTCTAAATAGTGTATGTCTTAAAGCTGAAGTTATAAATCATACTAACAATGGTTACAGTAAAATAAAAGTGGATGTAGCCAGAGGCTACCACTGAAAAAGTCAGTCTAGACCTGCCTCGCTGCCTTTGGTCTTTAAGGATTTGATTAGTTTTTCCGCTTTCTAGTTCAGAGTCTTGCATTCAGCCCATGCTCCAGAGCCAGCTACGGCTCCGGATACAGAATGAATGATAAATTCATTTACTGAATGAAGCAACACTGTTTTCACAGCACAAGACTTAAAACACTTCTGAAGCTATAATATTTCATTAAGCTTGGCGATTCTGGTTAAAATTTATTAGTCAAAACAGAAAACTCTCATCAGACCCCATATATTCCATTAGGAGTGATATATGGTGTCTCCCAATGTCTAATTATTAACTAGGAAGTGTAAGTAAATCACCATCAGCATTAAGCCCTGACATGTGAAGACAGAGTTTGAGTTAGGCAATTTCAGCATCAAAAGGCTTTGATTTGAAACATATCCTTTTTTGCTTTCCTTCCTTCACCTCTTCACATCTTCCCTGAACTTCAAAACCCTAAGCTTGGTCTCCCACGTAAATGAACACAATTGCCTATCTGCAACAAAGTGCAACCACATCCAGCAGCCTGAAGCAAAACTGCCAGCTCCAAGCTTTCCCTACCAAAAGCTGGAACCACAAGAACAACCTATGTGCAAAGCAGAAGAAAGTTGCTAATTTAAGTTTTACTTGTCTTTGGAACAAAGCAGTGATGCTTGCCCCAAGTGCCCCTGCATGCAGGGGTTTCTGAGCTCAACAAAGTTCCACAATTAAAACCAGCCTAATTGGACTCCCTAGTCAAAGCCAAGGACTACCAGCCACACAAGTGATGAAAAGCATGCAGAGGTGACATGGATAGCCAAGGCCCATAAGCTGTGTTCACGGAGGGCTGGGAGCAGGCAGGAACTGACTTCTTTCCTGTGTCCTGAGCACACAAGAGAGCTTAAAACCTGCCCCTGCTAACAAAGAGCAGGGCAGAGTTCCCTAGGACACGTCCAAAGGCAAGAGCTTCAGAAGTAGTTAGTAGTCTCCTCACCAGTACTCCCCTGCCCTTGCCAACACCAAAGATACTATTAAAATTTACACTGTAGTCAATGCTGTGTGTGCTTTCTAAAGAATTCACCTCGAAAGGACTCCCCTCTCTAGGCTACCTACAGAGATGCACACAAAGTACATGGTACAATATTAGAGGGATTTAGAAATACCATCAGGGTGTTGTTCAAGGATAACAGAGATTCATTTCTCATTTTAGAGGTCCATTTTCATTTTAGACGTTAGGTCTCATTTTCATGCGCTATCTATCTGTGTTTCTAATACAGTTGCTGATCATTCTGATTTGCAGACCCCTAAGAATTTTCAGTTGAGACAAAGAGCTATGTACAGCTGAAATAAGCCTCGTGTCAAAAGGCTCTTTCCTCAGCCCTCACACACCAATTCAAATAAACACCTCACAAAGTTGCTCTACAGTCTGTCACAAGAAACAGTTTAGTTTACCAAGCTTAGAAATACCAGAACAAAAGAAACACTTTTTCTCTGATGTTATTAAACTCTTCAGAAAAGCCAGTGAAGACACGGGTCATCTCTGCTACAGTGCATCAAAGCCAGCTCCTCTGCCTTCCAAGTGGCACTGCTGCCTTTGAACTGGAATTTGAGAGGGACTGGCTGCTGTATGGGGAAGTTGAAACAGTCCGACTGGGCTCCCTGTGCCAATAATAATATCAAACAAGAGGCCAGTGATGTTGGAAACATGTTTATAACAACTGGAAACAACGGAAAAGCAGAACCTTGCACCATTTCTGACATCTGAATCATTTGCTGAAAGCAACAGGAAAAGATCCAGCTATCTGTGGATTCTGAAACAATGTGAAAAATGTGAGAAACACAGACTCCAGGTTTACCAGCAGCTGCTTACCTTTACCAGAACACTCTGTCACCCCTTCTGCTAAAACAATACTCAGTTTGCTAGTGAGGAACTCTAAATATCTGCAAATTGCCTTTGTGGGCTTTTATAGCTGAACTTGTATTTACTAGAGACAGTAAACAAACAGCTACTGTGGTGTGAAGGTCTGCTAAGGTTGCTCCGCTGTATCTTAACACAGAATCCTTTCAAAAGCTCAGACAAATTATCTTCATCCTACCCTTACAGAGCCATGGCATGTCACATTAAAATAATCTGTTATTGTTATCTTTTAACAGTTTAAAAAACAGTTTAACAAAATCACTGGGGGAAGCAAAAAGAGAGAAGTGATGTACAACTTGCCAAGTCCAAGTAAAGATTACAAACACTAAATGCATTCCCTCTTTCCTGCTGAAAATGCAAAGTCATTCCACTACTGAACAGAAGTTTACAAAGCTGCGTTTTGTCACTAGTTTCAATACTTCCTAATTTAACTTTTTTCTCCTTTAGTCTTTGGAGAAACATGGTAAGTCAAATGAATTTTTCCTTCTGTTTCATATTTATACACCACACAATCACTTAAAACAGCACAAATGATGAAAAGGTTGCTTCTAATCCAGGACTCAACAGCACAATTTCACACTGCATTCTGCCTGGATGGAGAACCAAGTTGTTCCTTTTCCTCTTTC
This sequence comes from Apus apus, assembly GCF_020740795.1. NCBI lineage: Eukaryota > Metazoa > Chordata > Aves > Apodiformes > Apodidae > Apus > Apus apus. Next base: position 5,514,090 of record NC_067299.1, on the reverse strand, counting down.
AGGCTCCCACACAGTAGTACCATAACACCATTTGTATTTCTAACACCAGAGAAACTGGTGTTAGACTACAGCTGAAATATAATTTTTAAATCCCTGGAAACACCTAAAAAAAAAAAATTAATTCTCTGCAAGCTGCTTATAATGTAAAAGCCTAAGCTGCAAGATTAAATCACTGGCCAGCCTCATTTTAAGAAACATTTTACTAAAATTCAGTTTTGTATAAAATAGGCATTGACTTACATATTTTCTAATAACCCATTAAGAGAAGTTTCAAATCAAGCTTTAAAATGTGTTATTAACCATCTACCCAGCCATTTCAAAGATACATGCCTGTGATAAGAGTATTGTATTGCCATTAACCTGTGGGATGGTTTGAGACATCTCTTATTCACACAAAACTATAAATGCATCTAATTAAAGCCACAAGATCAGCTGTCCATATTAATCACTCACAAGTTTAATTAAGGTAAACCAGCTTGTCAGAAAGCCAGTCTGCTTTCTATTCTTCACCATTATCGACTTTTAATAGTTCGCTGGATTAGTAATTACTTGTTTATGGCATTATCAAATACCTGGGAGAGAAAACCAGTATGTGCCCAGGAACTTCTTCAGACCAACTCTTGCTTGGGACATGGAGAATCTAGCCCATCAAATAAAGTTTTTGAAAATGCCATACAATGTGATTTAGACACAACCACAACCCAGAAGAGAAACAAATCGAGCTACAAGTAACTTAACAAGATTCAGACTAGGAGGTTCATTGTGTGGTTACTCCTATTAACACAGGCATTTTGAACACTAAGTAAAAAAAAGGAAGTGAATAAAATCTCTTGCTCACCTGTAAAAACCAGATCTGACATACAGAGTGTCAGGAGTGCGCAGGCACATACAGTGCCACTCCACAAGGGACAACAATAACAAGTCCTACCATTAAACACTGTTCTCTACAGGATCAACTCCCTTCCTAATTAACGTGGGGATAAATAAGAAAGGTAGCAGGTCTCTTTCTCCCTCCTCAAGCCAGTTCCTTTCAACATTGCATTAGCTGAGGGATGACAGTCCTCTCCAACCTGCTGGCAGTGCTGCCTGGCAAACTGCTGCCATCTCTGCTTGACCACTTCAGCCTCCTGTTCAATGTTCCCCATTCACTCTGGCCCTGCTCAGGCCCTGGAAGTTGAGGTGATCACAGATAAAACTGATGATTGCTGATTATGGTGACATAGAACACAACCAAAATCAGGGGGAGGAGAGAGCAGGAGAGCAGAGAAAAAAAAGGGATTATGCATATTGCTAGTTCTCCTTAGGCATACCTGCTGCCATCAATGATGAACATTTGTTCTGGGAAGAGCTGCTACCAGTGGAACACTTAGCATATGAACACTAACCTAATTCCTGTTGGAAATAAAGCAATTTCCACTCTCTCCTTTACTAGGGGAGTATTTCAACCTAATAATAAAATCTCCACTGTAGCATGTCAGGCCAGCAGCTCTCTGGTAGCCGGCTGGAATTTTAAGTCTTAATGCTGCAGTATCAGCTGTAATGAATTCTACGTAAATATAACTTCTAAAAATAAAAAGCCTTTTTCTTTCCTTAAAGCCATGTGTGAACGAGAGCCTAGAAGAAGCCATTCAACTTGGGCTACTCCAATAAAAACTATAACTGCTTATAAACAAGTGAAGAATATTACAAAAGGCAAAGTGGGACGAAAAGGACAAAACTAAAACCTTAATCACTGTAAAATTCCACCAGCCCCATATGGTGAATTCCACTGAATATCAAGACCTGGACAAGAAAATTCCTTTTCCACAGGAAAAACAGATTAATTCAAGAGTTTTGTAGTATAATCTATAATAAAAGAGTACAGCTACTTATTCTGCAATCATTAACTTGTGCATATTCATCAGATCTTGTCTATTTTGCTTAATTTCACACTGAAATATACAGGAAGTTGGTTTCCAGCCTCCTTTTTTACCCTTAATAAACCATAAACAGTAATAGAAATAAACTAATCATTATAAAATGTTATTTAGAAAAATGAAAGTGATACTAAAAAAAGTGATACTAAAAAAAAGTCTGCCTCTAAAATTAAATACAAAGAAAAAATCACCCACTGAAATGTACATACAGACTTTGCAATAAGTATTATGCACAGAGGTCAGAGTTTCCGAGCAACCTGAGCTTCAACAACCGGAGATGTTACTGCCTGTTACTCTGGAAAAAAACGGTTCCCCTTCTACATTTTATTGATACGTGAACATCCACACGTGCAATCTCACATGCACACAAAAGCACTGCACAGTTATGACTCATCTGAAAGAAAACACATTAACCGTATTGTCAGCGCCCCATTGTAATGCACTCTAGCCTTTCTGAATGCAATGTTCAGCTTCAGCTTACCACCCTGACAAATAAAGGAAAGCGCTTTATGAAACCAATTTAATTGGGAGGTGACAGAAAACATACAGCCATTTTCTTTAGCCTTATCACTGAATTGGCTTCAGCTCCAATCTCTGCCAAATCCCACTCAAGAGAAGACATTAACCAGGTCAGCGGAACAGGTGCTGCACGGTGTCTGGCAAGGGGCTGGCATGCCCACAATTACTTGCACACAATGAAGCAGTAATCTTTACAGATCATCTCTCCCAAGAAGCATATTGGGAATGGGAGGAGAGGAGAAGGGTGGAAGCGAGGGAGGGAGGGAGAGAGAGAAAGAGGGAGGGATAAAAAAAAACCACAAACAAAAAGCAAGAAAGGAAAATGAATGTGTAGCTGCCTGGCAGCTCAGCAGATGTCTGTGCGTGATGTACGAGGCCAGGATGAGCTGTCGCAGCCCGCTGCCAAGGAGTGGTAAGTGATTAAAGCCTCCACCAGGCTAAGCACCATATTTAGAGTCTATGGGGTTTCACAAGTTGCACCCATTCCTTGCTGCTCTGCCAGATGTTGTTGGCTGGTCCTGCTCCTGTTTGCTGTGCGCGGGAGGCGGCAGTTGGTACAGCAAGGAATGCAATCTGGGATGTTTCCGGAGGTGCTGTACATTGAACCGGTGTCACCCATCCTTCACCTCTACCCTGTGCTGAAACAACTCCAATTTGCTGCCACTTCCCTCTTGGGAAATGGCCAAGATACAGTTGTGCCTGGCAGACCCATTTGTTTTACTCAGGTGGTTCTCTTCCCTCAATGACCTCTATTAGTTTAAGTTTTAATTTAGATTAACCCCGGCACCCCAATTAACCAGGGAGGGGAAAAGCTAAGCTGTGACCAGTCATATTTCTGAAATCACGATTTATCGCAGTTAAAGTTATTAAAGGGAAGACAAGCCATTCCTCTATCACTATTTTTCTTTTAAAAATGTAACATTTTGTGGCCAATAGCACCTTCTCTGCACAGGTCTACGTACTGTCAATCACAGCTATTTCTCCTCCACCACTTCACAGTTTTGTTACACTAACTTCATTTGTTCAGTGTTCTTGGGGACCACTTGGCCCTCAATTTCCACCTCAGGATTATCTCATGGCGTTACAGATTTGACCCCTCCAACCACTGCTCCCAACAAGACAGGCACTCTCTGATCTCCATTTTAGAGCCTACACAGATGAGCCTCACACCTTCTTCACCTGCCCAAGTGATGCTGCTCAGCTCACAGCAATAGCAGCAGAGATGCTCTTACAATAAGTACCCAGCCTGAAGAGGAGCTAGTTTGAAACATATTCCTGGTTCTGAGCCAGGCTGCCTTGAATAGATCCCTAACAAACATTAAATATTCAAACTGACCCAATTCTCCAGTTGTTGGTCTACTGCAGATATGTGCTTGGACATCTACAGCAGTAGGGTCGGAAGGGTGTTGAAAACCTTCTCAGAGGGAAAACAAGGCAGCTTTGAAGTTCTCTGTATTTCCTATCCATAAAACACGGATAAGAATTACCAACTTAATACATCCTTGTATTCATTCTTAGTCCTGGCTCTGTATATGAACACCCAAATTTTGAAAGTATTCAAGTGCTTCTGGTTAAATCAGAGCACAAGCACATGGCAACAGCTCTCCTCCACTGCCATAACACTTCACTAGCCACTCTAATAACCATTCAGATCAGAAATTTCTGCCTTTCTAAGGATATACTGATATTTGTTTAGTCCTGAAGCTAAAGCTCTCTGTGGATCATCAGAACAAAACTAGATTTTCATGCACTGGGGACAAACTTAAGAGTGAATCATACTCCTCAGTATATGGCAATTTCAGTATTTCATAAAGCTGGCACTGTCATTTACTGACTAAAGTACAAAACAAGGTTCCCCTAAGCTGCAGCCTCCATGCAGATTCCTTGTTTCTAAGAATTTTTCAAATAAAAAAGAATAACTGGCTTAAATCCAAGCTGGCACAGCTCCAAGAAAAGTACTAGAGAAGCCCTGCAGCTTTTCATTCTGTAGGTAGATGAGATGATTGAGGTTGAGATGTGAGTAACTCAGGTGCTTTTGAGGATCTACGAGAATAATTTTTCATAATGGGACTCTACCCACAGAGAACAGTCACCTTCAGAGAATGCAGTAATTTTTCTCTTGTGTAGCAGTGTTCACCAGGGAGAACTAGAGGCACAGACCTCATCCTGCAGCCCTGGCTCACTCCAGTACAGCAGTGCCAGTAACAGGCAACAGTTTATACCCACAATGCAAGCTTAAGCTCACACAGCTCGATATAGAAAGTTGAGAGTAAAGTTCTCTGAGGTATCTACAGAGATATGAGATGTTAAAACAGGAAATTGAGTTTCACTGGTAAGAGAAATTTAGAGCACAGAACCATCCACATTAGTTCTCTAAGTATTAAAAGCCAGTTGGAACCATAATTCTAACACAGATTTACCATCACCTACCTGGTGATAAAAGTCATCATCATCAAATATCTCCTCATCTATGTCCTTCAGGTGCCTGTTGGAATCTGACTGAGGGAGGACTTCCTAGAAGCACAAAAGGAACACTGAAAGCTCACGTGTGTGTATTTCTGTCCCCAACTCAGACGACATCATGTGCAGCAGCTTGTAAGCACACTTGAAGATATGAAAGAATGGAGAAAAGCTCCCAACATAACAAGCTGTTAAGGACTAGGAATACATTTAAAGGCAAGGCAGAAATGCTGCCAACGCCAGAATAGATTTATGATACCTTTACTGGGAAATAAATAGGACTGTACAAAGTCTTTCTGGCAAAATACTACAGATATTTTTAATGTAATGGCAAAAATATATCTTGCAAGTGTAGTAATTCTACATGATCTCTCAGAATTGACTATTTATTCATTCTTAAATACTAAATTAATAACACACATACTACTAACATATTCTGTAGGTTATATGCAGTATGATTTTAGAAGTAACGTTCTGCGCTAAAGATTCTAAACTACAGAGTAAAAGCAAAGTTTTTTAGCTGCTACCTCAAAAAGCAGATTTAGTGAGCATTAGTTCCTAGAGCACAGGAAGGGAACAATCACAGCCCAAATCTTGTTTTCCCCTGTCAGGAACTGGCACATGAGATAATACAAACACCATAAAACTGGAACTGAAATGTCTACATCTTTTTCTCAGCCATTACGTTACAGGAATCAATGCTCAGAAATCTTTCATAAATCTCTCACAAACAAGAATATTGCCTGCTAAAGGCTCAAACTAATTGTTTTACAGAGAGTTTCACTGCTGCTACAGGATGAGTAATATAAACAAAATACCCTTACCGAATTTTCAGGCAAAGATTCAGGGACTGGATGAGATTCCTCTTCCTGCTTTCCCAGCACTGTGTACACTGATCGCTTGGTCTGTGTCCGCCGTAGCAATCTCTCTTTGTCCATCATAATATGATCAATCTGAGTCAAGATTGAACGCTCAAAGGCACCAAAACCCTGCAACAACATTAACTAGTATCAGATAATGCAGAAAGCTTTTCCTCAAGGCAGCAGTGTTCCTCTATCTTTCCATGTCAGTGGATAAGCAGACAGCATTCCATGAGAAGGGGGTTTGGGTTTCAACGCAGGGATTTTTGCTAGGATTTTTTATTTGCTTCTCCCTCTCTCTCCCTTCCCAACCTGAGGCAACCTGACGCCTGCTTAATAAAATGCCTGTGCTGTTCTGGTTCAGATGAACTTCTCAATGATTAATACTAACTCCCAGATGTCAGGAGACCCTGGATTTTCGGGTGAAATTACTACCCATTGTATTGAAGTGCACTTGATGGAGAAGGGGAGCCACAGAAGCCCCTAGCTGTGGTATAAAACACAAACAGCTTGTTCATCAGCAACAGTGTCATTTTCATAGAGCTTTCTTGTTGCTGGAGATCGGCTATGATGACATCTGGTTGGGAGAACACCAATACTATCCAAGAGGATGGAAAAAAGTCTTGGGAAACCATTTTCCCCTGAAAACCTTTTTCCTGCCCATGTGCTCAAAACAAAATAAAGCAGTTTATGCCTTTGAAATTTGAGGGCTAAGATTGTTTCAAAACTCCTATAAGGTTGAGGAAAAGTGTGTACCTGTGTATTTAACTTGGAACATCCATGATATAAAACTTTCAAATCAACTTGTTCCACAAATCTCTGCTAAGCAATAAGCATGTCAGCACACATAAACAAAGACTTGCCTTTCCCATTTTGCCAGATGCCAGCTTTGTCTTCTCATGCCACTTCTGCAAGACGTTGTTCCGGTATGTCCTGAAGTCAACATAACGTTTGGCTATGAACTCTGGGTAGTCCTCCAGCTTTAGCTTTCGTTTGGGGAGGCTCCTTCTCTTCTCCTGAGCCTTATCCACTTGCTCTTCATCACTACTGCTAGGGATTTCATCATCACTAGAAAAAAACACAGACTACACACTCTGCACACAGGCAACCTGTGTGAACTCTCAGTGGCCCGAACACTTCCACCCATGCTTCTTCCACACCATGGGGATTTTTATGCCAGAAGACCCACAGTTTAGCCCCTCCTAAATGATCAGAAAAATTACAAAACAGACTTCCCACACTGACAGAGGGAATTCAAATGGTCATTTGACCAGAATGTCTGTGACCCAGATCCAACAGCAACTGAGAGAACAGCAGAGACTGAGTATGGTCAGGAAGACAATACGCTGTCCTGTTTGCTGGAGAGCTGGAGACCGAAGGATTCTGAAAGGTCTTGTCTGATTTTGTATTTACCTCTCAGTTTTTGATTGCTTTCCATCTACCAGATGCCTTGTGCCTGGGTATCGATAAAGCAGCTCATCCTGAAGTTCCACTAATACTTTCAGCAATGCCTCCAGGGCTTTACAACCTGCAGAACAAGAGACACGAGTGACCATTTCCCACTGACCCTTGCTTCTGCTGAAGACACAGCACTGCACTGCTTAGTTTCTCATCTTGCATCTGAATTTCTGCCCCAGCTACTGCGTGTGCCATTAACTGCTTTTCTCTAACCAGTTCAAGATGTGGTTTTATCTTCAAACTGATTTATAGCTGTTAATGTCAAACAGCACCACCCTGGGAAAGAACACTTCTTTCCTAAAGAGAGAGGGAGGACTGCCTTCTAAACATCTGTCTGGCTGCACATGGGGAGTATACTGATCTAATCTTTCATGGACAAACATTCAGGCTGCAGAGCTAAAGGATTAACATGTTGAAGAAGCAAGTGCTGTGTTCAGAAGTGTCTGATGACACTCGCATATGACAACAACCATTTTTGCTGACTAACTCATTTCTCTGCTGGGCTAAGTTCTGCAGCACAGGCCAGCTTCAGTTGAACAGTACAAAGCAACACAAGGAAAAATGTATATATATACATCCCATCTAAACTTGACCTCTGACTTGTCTTTCTTGTATATAATGTGCATGCTATAATGAGCAGAAGGAGGTAGGGCAAGATGAAAAACTGAACTCCTGCAGGGCTGTGACTACTGCTGGTTTCTATGCCGCTGTGCTCACCACGCAGGAGGTATAAGAAATTAGATTATAAGTAAAACTAAATGTAGCAAGATCTGATCTATGGGGGAAACTTAAACAATGACCTGGCAAGTTTAAAGAGAAGATTCTGATCAGAAAAGCAGAACTGCAGGCCCAGAGATCCTTAGAATGAAAGTGAAGAAAAGACTGGGGTGGAGAGGTGTACAAAAGGATCAATAAATGGTGTGAAAGTAATTTTTAGGGGGATAACTTGCAGACACAAATCCCAAATGGAGATCTGATGCTCTGTATCCAAAGATGTTCATAGCTGACAATTTTCCTGTAACTATGCAGATAAAACTCTCTTTTCCAAGGGCCTTACATTCTCCAAGGACATACAGTTGCAGCTGACTCTGGGAAGGGTTAACAGCACACTGTTGCAGCATCTGTTCTTTAAAAATAGTTCTTTTGTGGCAACCAACAAGCCTCCCTGCAGAGCGCTCTGATATAAAACAAGTGTTTGTCTAGGCCTACACAAACTCTCCCTTTGTACATTATTACACATCAATCACATGGCCAGCTCTTACAGGTGAAACACTTTGTATGCTTCTACCCAAAAAACCTAAACTGAACTTTACACACATTCATTTATATTTACCTGACACTTTTACAGAGGCACTACAAAAAGGAGAAAAAATGCACTGCCTGGAGGAACACAGCACACCACTTCAGGATCTGTTCCCTTGCAGGATATGTTCACACAGGCTTGGTTTCCCTCTCCACACCCTCAGAACAGGCATCCTCACAGGCACCACTAACCCTGGCTGAATGACCAGGTGGATTTGTCTGGAAGGCAGGAGGAGCACTGCAGTGGGAGGACATTCTCCAGAACTTCCCCTGGTGCCTCCTTCTCCCAGATCCTCCACTGACATGAAGTCAGAGGGACTGTTTTCCTTAACTCCCAAGCCTGTTTCTTTCTTTTGAGTTACCACAATATAATGCAGGCAACTTTTCACCACTTGTTTTTTTGCTATTTTTAAAATGGAGGACACAGAGATCATGGGTAGAGTGAACAGCAAATCTTCATCAGCCAGACAGAAACAGTGCAAGCAGGAATCAGCTCAGACATTCAGAGCTCTCAATCTCCCGCACGTTACCACTGTGATATTGCTCGGTTGTCACCATCTTCAGATAAATTACAGCCTGACCTCAGTACCAGGAAAGTCAAGGAGAAGATCCTTTAATATTTTTGTGGCAGATCAGCTGTTGGACTCATGCTCCTCAGCCTGTGGTTCATTATAGATACATTCCGACAACTCTTCTATATAAACCTATTAAGGGATTAGGTTTGCTGTACTTGTAAAACAGTTGTGTGTTAGCATCAAAACAATTCCACCAAACACACAAAAGCCTTTAAAAATGCATTTGTTGTATCTGTCTCCAGCTAAAGCATCAATTGCAAAAGGAAAGTGCCCCCACCCTAGCTTGAGTGCACAGCTTACAACAGCAAAATCTTTCCCACTGCCTGCAACACAGCTATATGTCCCCAGAGCTTCCAAAACTGTTTATTTTCTCCCCGCTGCCTACCCTCCAGCAGCAGTGCTAATGCACCCCAGGCAGCTTTGATCCTGTCAATTACAACTGGAGTAGCACTCCAGCTCTTCTGGGCTATAGCAGGGCCACGGCAAGCACGCGAGGAATAAAGACAGGCTCAAGCTCCCCCAGGCTGAGATATGGACCCAAACAGAAGTGGGGATGGGGAGCAATTTTATTTGGAGTTAAGGGGCTGGAGAGGGCAGGGAAGACAATGACCCTGCGTCTAACCAGGTGGGAGGGCTAATTATTCCAGACAGTGGCTTCATCACGAGCCTCTTACAGCCAGGGTAATTTCCCTGCTTTCAGTTCTTTGTATTTAATAGCGTTACTGGATGGCATTCTCATTGTTCCTGTTGGTTGCTTAAGTGTGCTGTAAACCCAACTTCAAGAGCCAAGTGTCACCCTCCCCTGCCCTCTTCCCATGCAGCCCTACCCTACCCATTTCATGGTTAATTCCAGCAGGGATTGTTTTCTTCCCAGTCTCCTCTCCCTCTTAATTTTCTTTTCCCTCTAATGCCCTCATCTGCCTTTATACCATCTGCTTTGGGGTAAATACTGAATCCATTTGTGAATGAAGGAAGCAAAAAACAAAGCCGACACCTTTAACACTGGGCCATACACCATGAGAGAAAAAACTCCAAATTACAGCTTTTTCCAGGAATTACTTTTGCATGCCCACCCTGTGTTTTTTGAGGACAGGTGGACCAAAAGTAGCTGGATCCCTTTATGGCAGTTCAGTATGAGTAACTGAAATCCCCAAAACAACAACTCACACTCTGTGTGTAGGAGAAGCCAACTAACCCCAAGACAACATGCCACCCCTCCTTCTATTAAACCTTTTCAAATTTGCCCTTAGGGAAAGAAAAAAAAAAGATGCGGAGTGGGATCCATCTGCAGCTGCTCGAAGAACAGAACAAACGTGGTTTGAATATAACTTCCAGCTTAAGTGGGACTCAAGAGTGTCTGTGGTGAGATGTTCACTTGTAAGAGTCTCTTCTAAGAGTCCATGGGAGCCCCTTCATTTTGTGTACAGGAGTGAGAAAGTTGTTCCAGATCCAGCAGACAGCATATCAATCCACCAAGAAAGCTGGGAGCCAGTATCAGTAAATCAAAGAGTGCCTTTCTGTTAATACTCTCTCATACATTCTCATTTTATACATCCTTTCACCCAGTCAGGAAGTAGCCCTGGAGTATTTAGCTGCATTCAGGGATAGCACTGCCATGTATCAAAGTGTCAAGAGACCCACCAGAGATGAAATCTGTCCTACTGCTCTCAAATCACAAAAATCGATGTTGTCAATGCCAGTGGTTATGGACAAACTGGCTGTCCTGCAGGCATCCCCTTCTGCGTGGGGTGGCTCCTGGCTGCAGGGCCCCCACCCCACCAGGCACTCCCACCACCACTGCACCTCCCACCTTCTCCTCTACACCTTCACTGCTGCTGAACCCCCAGCACTGCCATTCTGGGGACCTGTAGGTACAACAGCTTCTGTGCTCACCCAATCTAAGCTCAGCATTTCTGAAGCAAGGCAGCTTCCTGTGCAGAAAAAAGATCTGTGCTCTTTTTTCATGACCTCTAAAAATGGGGTCTCGTTTCATCTTCCGAGGCAGCTGTGGAGAGCAGCAGCTGGTGTGGAGCAGCAGGGAGCGGCCTCATGCAGGGACACGTGAAGTCTACGGGCAAAAAAAGCCGGCGCCTCAAGGCCAGGCTTTCAGAGGTATTTACAGAGAGCCAACCAGGGGGATTCCCTAAACTGCTCCACCAGGCAAGCTCCTCCCCACCTTGCCCCGTGCATCCATCCAGCAGATTCGAAGTACGATACTCCCCATTAAATTGGGGGAAAAAAACCCAGGATTTTCACGATATTGCTGTATGTTCCTGGCACCTCAGAGGGCATGACGGGCACTGCTGTAGCAGTGCTTCCCCAGGGAGCAGGGCCTGCTTGTCACTGGGAACACACCACGAACAGGAGCATCATCCCCTCGATGTACCAGCACGGAACACCGCACGCACAGGACACAGCTGAAATTCAGAGCCCACGCCAAAGCTGGAAATTAACTACTTTTTCCCCTCAATTAAATCTGAGGATCTGGCATCACAGGAATAGCGTCAGCAGGCAAGCTTTTAATTTCCCATGTACCTCCACAGGCTGTACAAAGTACTCACACAGAAAAGCTGGAACGCTGGTGTTAGAACAACAGTATGCAGAGCAAAAGCTGAGCTGCCAAGTATCAGGAGAGTTCCCCCTGCCACCGTGGAGAGCCACCCTGTCACCACTGCGTGACCAGGCGCAGTGCCCAGCGTGCTGATCACATTATGCAAATCAAAAGGAGAGGAATCAAACCTCTTTTATTTTAATAGCTGTACATAATGAAAAGTATCTTTATCAGGTAGGCACATTTATCCCGGCATTCAGATGAAGAGGGGAAATTTTCACTCCTTTCAAATGACTGTGGGACAGGAGTTAAACTACAGGTCAAAATGGCACTCAATACCCTGGCCTGAGAACAATACTTCTCATTCAATTCCACAAGCCAGCCACTTGCACTAGTCATCCCCAGCAATTAATCCCCCAAGAAACACGTTTGATTAAATCTTTTCAAGCAAATCCTTTGCTTTGCTTTTGTTAGTTCACTTCTTGTCAACATCTATTAAAATATGCCTTTAATTCTCCCACAATCTTAAAAAACACCGATTCCACTGTCTTCAACTTTAATCAACTGTATGGCCGGCATTTTTCATTTCATAATAATGTGCTGTTTGGAATTCAAGAGGCAGGCTCAACATCAATCATTCGGCAAGAATTTTTCCACTGCAATAAATATGCAAATGAGGAAAGCCAGTCAGTCGTATTTCAGGCCCGACTTGCTAGTGTTTTAAAAAAGACACAAATTTATTAATTGCCGTTGGCCAGCGGAATCCTATTACTTTGGGCATTGATTACAAAGCTGTGTGAGTGATTATTGTGCAACTCGCAGGCTATCCAGGCATGAGGAAAAATTATTAAAGCAAGGCAGAGATTATCAACTCAGAATAACAATAAGCCTTAACATTTTAGGCCTCTAACTTCTTCAACAAAGAATTACACCCCAGCTCCAGTGTATCATAATTCTGAAGTCTGTCAGTATTACTTTTGGAGCTTGCTCTATATTCCCAACAGCAGAGGAATGTTACCAGCCCGCAAAAGGCGGGGGGAATTCCTCCAGGTATTGCATCTTAAACATGAGGCTTTGGACAACAGCTTTTCTTTAATTCCCGCTGCATCACTAACTGTAGGAGGAACACTGTGGTGCACTCAGGACCTGCAATGTCTTCAGATTTGCACTCCTGTATGTCCTGGTGCCCCAAAAGAAGACAGCACAGAAACAAAAGGGTACTGATAAGCATAAGGCAGAAGGTACAAGAGCTTAGGCTAAATTACAGGCTAGCTGCAAGCCCTTTGGCAGCAGAGTGATCTGATTTTTTTAGAGGTGGTGTAGTTATGTACACAACTCATGGATTTCAGCTGAATCCTAGCACAAAGCACTTGTAAATCCATCCAGGTTATTTTAGGAAATGACAGGTGTAACATTCCCTTCACACTTCCCAAAACACTGAGCTCCTGGAATTTTACCAAATGGCAGTAGGAAAAAGGGTGGCTTTTCTGCTGATTGCAATAAAAAGGTCTGCTCTTTACCCAAGGCCCAATTTTCTGGTTCCATTGGAATGCAAATGATGCAAAAACCTTTGCAGAGGGGAAAATTGTATTCCCTCAGCACAAAGGAGCCAATGCTGCAAACCCCTTTCACACAAGCAGTTCAGCTGACTCCCAAAGAGTTACAGAACAGACTCAATTTAGTCCTTTCACTCTAATATTCCTGCATTTGACAGTAAGGACAACAGGATCAGACATAGATGAGTTTGCTAAAAGTAAAGAAAATAACTAGATGCAACAACAGAATAAAAAGGCTTGGTATTCAAGGATTTTATTAGTGGGGACTGGAGAACGGGGAAAGCTGAGAAGGGAAAGAGAAACCCTTCCATGAAGTTCACGCTCTACTGATTCGCCTCAACCGTCATCTTTTGATATCAGCCCAAACCAGGGAGAGGACGGGGCTTGTAAAAATGAGATTTATAAAAACTGATGTTTTACATTACTGTAAATGTAAAGAAGCTGACAGTATGCATTCCCAGCTCTGCCAGGCAGGAATCCCCAAGTACACATGCAAGAATGAGAGAGGAAGAGGAAACGTGAAATTTCATAGTTATTTAGATATTAAGGCCAGAAGGGAACATTAGCCCATCTAGACTGACCTCCCCATATAATACCAGGCCATTAATTACATTTATCATGACAAGCACTGAGTTTCCATCTCAAGGTAACCAATTGCCAATTAATCCAAGTTAGCTGACATTTGCACGTTTGTCTGGATGCTTTGCAAGCCTTTGTTTCCCTGCATCTTGTTTGTGGAGTACACAGACTAACATGCACAAGTATTTAGCTAAACTTAATTTAATTAGCTATTCATTATCTTGGGAAACTCAAATGTACGCAAACCTATTTGATGTGCTTGAAGTGTGGTATAATACCACAGTCCAGAGTTCAAGTGTATCAGGTCAACAACTACAGACTCTCCTACCATTTCTTGCACAAGAATTTAAGGCAGCTTTAAAATAAACCTCAAATGCCAAGAGGGTCCAGCATTTCAATTTTACCACAGCTATACAAGAGAGGTAGACAAAAATTCTGCTCAAAAGGCCTAAATACCACAAGCTAAAAGATTTGGCCCTAAGAGGGGAAAAAAAACCCACCCAAACAAACAAACAAAAAGAAGCTCGAAATTGCATGTTAAAGAAATATCCTGTAATTCTGCACTACCTCCCACATAGCATTTTTGAACAATTCACAGACAGTAACAACAAGCCACAAAATATTTGCCTGGCACCTCAGACAGCCCAAATTCTGCACATGCACAACATCCCACAGCCCCCATTACCCAACTCCACATGCACGCAAACTAACAGAGCTCCAAAACCACAACCTGTGTCTTCGTCTAAAGCTTCTCACTTTGTATCTCTTCTCTCTCACTTGCTGGCACATCCACAGAATGGTCACCTATAAGCCAGGGAGTTTCTCATCATTACTGACCTCAGTTCTTACCAAAAGCTCTCCACAGCATAGGATCATTACAACTAAATCTACAAAAAAGGGTCTGCTTGATGCATTTATTTCAGTTGAGAGGAAAGTCTTCTTTAATGTCAACAGGCTCTGTCTGGGTCAGTCCCAAAAAAGAGCTGAATAGATTCTTCATTAGATCAGAGAGGAAAGGTGAAATTTGGGGACACCTGCATCCACATCAATTTAAATCAAATCCAGCCCTGCATGACTTGACAAGCACAATGTTTTTTGTATTCATAAAGTGTCGAGACTAATACAATTCAATTAAAATGAACTACCAGTTTTAAGTGGGCTAGATCTGATCACAATAATTTACACTCAGGCTTGAAACCCAGTTCTGCTGTCACACATTTGTGCAGGTGCCCAGTAAAATCTTCAAAGCAAGAATATATTTAAGTCCATGATCTTGCCTAGCACCAATTAATCCTGTAACTGCTCTGTGTCTCTGGAAACTGTATAATCTGCCTGTGTCTCAGCTCCTCCCCCACTCCCCAGTGACACCTACCCTGCTCTATATTAATGCATTATCACCTCCAGATGTACATATGGATACATTTGAGTTTTAGAAGTGATCCATGAATAGAGATGATAACAAAACTATGAGGGAATTATTGGCAGCTGATTCCTGCAGGCTTCTCCAAAAAATCCCAAGCCTGTGTCAATAAAGCCCATTTCATCTGACAGCTTTTCTCTGCCCAGATGTGCACAGTGACAACCAAGTGCAGCAGAGGAGCAAGGCAGAGAGTGAGCCCATCTGACAGAGCACACTGCACAACCGGAGAGCAGGACACTTTGCCAGACACCCTTTCTCACAGGAAGAGGAACAGGTTCTCCAGTACCTAAAGCAAACTGGATCTTATTCAAAGTTAGTCAGTGCTTAATCAGCTTCTTCAACATGACTTACCTGGATGTTGCATAGGATGTAATTTACTTTTTTAAAGATCAGGAATCAGAGTAAGAGAATTCAGCAAAATTCCTCTATCAGAAAGACACTGAGACCATACAAACAAACATACACCAAACAGAAAATAAATAATCTTTCCCTCTGTCTTGAGTCCCTTTTCAGCAAAAAATTACAGAACTAAGCCAGAAGAAAATATAGATATTCAGTGTGAAGCATTCATACAGGAACGTTTAATATGCAAGCATGTAAAGCCAGAAGACACATGGCATCTTCGGAGGTCTCCTGCTGGCAATGAATGTAAGTGGGATTCTTAATCACATCCTAAAGAGCCCCTGTCCAGAAACAGGCTGTTTAGTCACAAGCCACAGATACGTGTCACAGAAGCGGTTACCAACCTGGTGTACCATCAGACAATGATTATAAAGGTCCATGTAGCTGGAGGCAGAAGCACAGTCCTTTACCACCACACCTACCAGAAAGGCACCCGTTTCCACTTCAGAAACAGACATTTCTGGTCAGTCCAAGTGTTTGGACTGGACTGTACTTTCTAGGAGTACCAAACACCCAGCCTTGCACAGTCCCAGGCAAGTCCTGCAAAGTTTTTTAAGTGCTCCTTTACACTCTGGAGGGATTTCAAAGGGGATAATATAGAAATTATAAATGAGGGCGGAGCCAAGGTTTCTTCTGGATAATATATCCTCCTTGAGCACAAGGAATACAGGAATTGTATCCTGTGCATAGATGCAATGCCACTAACTCATGGCCACAGAGAATGTGCATGGTTTAATCACCTAGAGTAACATCACACTGATTAGGAAAAGAAGATACAGTTCACTATAGAAAATATAAATTAAAGCTCAAACATCACTGTGAGTTGAGAATTCCAGTAGAATTTTAAAAGCTGTACACAATTTTGTAACTACTGGCAGCAGACAAGGCACTGTGCTGAAAAGTTCAGGCTGTTGCTGCTGCTCCATTAATACATTAATAACCCAGGCAGGTTTGGGGATAATGGCCTTGCGAGCACATGGAGCATTTAATTTGATTTTTTTTTTTTATCTGAGTCACTTTATGCAGGTTTATTTCCTTATTGATCACAAACCTCCGTGTAACTTCTCCACAGCTCTACAAAGTGTAAATAACAGTTAATATTTGTTGTCCCCACTTTTGCCCCTTCAATGAGCAAATCCATTCTTACAGACCTGCATGTCTACCTTGTACCAAAACCATTTCTCAAAAAACCCTCAAACTTATATTGAGCTTATGCTGAAGAACAGAAATGTGGGATTCCAGCATTTGCTCTTAATCCACTTACAGATGGAGTCAAAGCAAAAAACACCAGAAAAACTCACTGGTAGTTTGCATTTCAGGGACCTACTGAACTTTTGGAAAGTGAAAACATATACATATGAAAATATATACAGCTACTCAGCTCTTTAGTCTTTTGGTTTCCATTAGCATCTTGCCTTCTGCAAGAGCCCCAGCTGTGTTGCTATGTTTTTAATTCCTCATCTTGCCAACTAAAAACTGAAAACAACATATTGTACTATTGAAAAGTTGGAATTCCCAGCTCTTTTTCGTGAAGCAGAAATTATTGCTGTCCAACTGCTACTCACTGAAACATTCCGAGCTCAGTATTTTGCAGAAACATTGTAAAACTAAAGTAATACTTTTAATTTAAAGAAATTAAAATAGCAAGAAGAGAACTCTATGACCATATTGGGAAACCCAGCTACCCAGGGCTCATCTAACAACAGATTCTACCCTCTGTTGATTGAGAAATGTAATTTCTAAAGCTCTTAGTGCTCCCCAATTAGCTGTGGGGATTTTTGTCACTGAATCAAGATTTAACATAACAAGTCCCAAGCCTAGGAACTCTAATTCCTGACACTGGATGTTGTTGACTAATGTTGCTTTCACCTCTTCTTTGGCTCTTTCTTGCCCTTGAGGTAATTTTTGGTGACATTTTCATGACATCCACTTCTAACCTTCCCTCTCCCTTGAAAACATACACAGAAATATGAATGGCAGGCATGCAATCTTTGCGGAGCCACAGCACAGAAACTTGCACCTTGCACGCTTTTTCTATGTAAATAATGCAAGGATCCTGCGGGAACATGCCAGGGATTGGAATTTTTAATTAATGGGTCTCTTTAATGTGCAAATCAGGAGCAGATTGCAAATTCTGACTTGCATTGATTATGAAAAACATTAATTGAACGTGCAAGACCCCAAACAGAGGCAACATCTCAAGCCCTGGACTAGACTGGAAGATATGGTGCAAGAGAATACAAATGTATCTTAGAGAAACAGACCACTCCAGGCAGCAGCACCTCAGAAAGGGAAGCTGTGGGAGTTCACATGTGCAGTGCATTAAACATTAAACATTTGCACTGCATTCACAACACAGCCACTCTGATTTCAGTAGTAAAAACCACTCAGACTTTCTCTGTGGATGCAAAACAGGAATAAACATGAGCTCCATGACCACAGTTTGGGTCTCTAATTTGTACATAAAAAGGGTGACAGAAAAAAAATAATCTGGAATATAATTAAAGATTAAAAAAAAAATATGAAAGAAAAAGTAAGGCAGTGCAAACAAAGCAATGCTGTCTCTTTAAACAGAAATTCATCCCATATAAATTATGGCCATAAACTTTTCCTGCAGTGCAGCCTAATTAATTCTTGTTCTATACACAAAGGGAAATGCTGGGTGACAAATGGGTGTGAAGCCTGAAAGCTGCCAGGTCTGCAAAACATTTTCTACTTCAATTTATAAGCAATTTTGCAGTAAATCATCCACCAGAACCTGAAATCTCAGGAATCCAAGACTGTCCAAGGCACGTTGTATCATTTAAAAAACAAAACAAAAAAACCCCCACATAAAATATTACAAAATAAACACTTGAGGTTTTGTAACCATCAACCTCAAAATCTGGAAAACAAGCATGACCTTACCATTTTTTGCTCAGATTTGGCCTTAAAACTGCAAGTGTATAAAAACACTGCTGTCTATCTACTCTTCAACACAATTATAATCAAACCCTTAGGGAATTTCACTACCACCACTAGCAGTACAGAGGGTTGTCACAAGTGGGAGATAGCAAAGCAGCAAATACATGAAGGATCACTTCCCATTTAAAAAAAAATCATCCCTCCTGGGAGCACAGAGCAGAGATTTCATGAGCAATGGAAAGATTTGGGGTAAATTGTGGATAACATTCTGTGACTGCTTTCAAAGATATCCAAGGGACTTGTCCAGGACCTCAGAAGCTGAGAGCTCTCTGTGCTCTCCTGCCCTCAACAGGCTACAGTGTACACCCAGCCAAGATTTTTGGCACCAACTACTTTGTGCAATTTGAATACCAAATCTTTTTGCCCTATTCAATGACAATAATTAAAGCAAGCCAGACTTCTTCTGTGGATTTGGAATGAAGTGCTGAAGCTCCTCTGAAAGGACAGTATTATCCAGTCCAAAACAGTGTCAATGTCATGATTTTCCCAAATCCTGTCCAAGACTGAAGAGCATCACATACAATGGAACCACTTCACCATTCAGTACTGTCTTCCACTCATCTTTAAAGCTTTCTCAGGCAAAATTCTTCTGATTTTTCCTGTCTGGGGAATGGGAGCCCATCCATAAACTGGTAACAAAATTGGGATGAGAACTCAGGAGCCCAGAAATGTTTACCCAGTCCACTACACCCACTGTTCAGAACCGAGCAAAAAAGTTTATTTTAATAGAAGCCACTAAACTACTTGATCAGCTAAAATTAGAGCTTTTATTGGAAGCTGATTTATAATAAGATTATTTCCCCCCTCATAAATCAAGGCACATCAATTAACAAAAGAACTTTAAATATATTCTGATGTATATTATCAGAAAGGACTGAGTTTCACTTCCTGGACTGACAGGTCACAGCCCTGCTACCCTGGCAAAAGCTCTGTGAAGGAAGATGTAACATAGCTCAGGCTGCAGAGGTAAACATGAATCCCTCTCAAAGGGACAACACAGCAAAGTGAGAGGGAAATGGGTCTCATCCCTAGTCTTTCATAAGATCTTCATGTGTAAGTTTACTCCTTATTTCATGCTCAGCACTTTCAAACTTCTGGAAAGATCAGTTTTTCAGGGCAGTGAAAGATAGCTGCCTTGGACTACAGAGCAGCTTTTCAAAAATTACTAGCTACTGAAACCTACTTGATTGCACTACTACAGATCTTGCTTTGAAAACCAGACATAAAAAAAGGAATAGAACTTTGGTCCCTTAGAGAACACCAGAAAACACTAAACAAGTGTAGTAGTAGTAAAATGTTCCTAAATTGATTACTTTCTGTCTGCTTCCCCTGCTAACTTTGCCCAGGTCACTTCAGCTATATTTCCTTCCTGTCTTCATAGATGAAATACAGAAGACAAATTCAGGCTATCAGGAGTATCAGCGTGCTACTGCAACTGTCCTGCTCAGATTAGAAAAAGAGGGTGGGGAGGGAATCACTCAACACTTAACAGTGGATTTCCCTTTAGCATTCTGGGCAACTGAAAGATTAACCTCTCTGCTGTACTGCATACAGTGTTATACTCCATGTTCCTGGATGTATTTTGCTATGGGAAATATCAAAATGTCAACCTTTGTTTCTATTAAAGGTCTTTAATGATACTGCATTTTAGACCTGTAATGAAACATGGTGCTCAGTGCAGTTTGTAATGCATCTCATTAAATACATTAATAACATGCATTTCACTGAAAGGTCAGCTCAGTATTGTCGGGAGTTTGCCTTTTTTTTCCTTAATCACTTCATTTAAAGCAGCAGAGCTAACTTTAAAATATGAAGTACCTCACCTGCTGTAACTCCAGATAAGCTGATTAGCTACCATGTTGAGATCAGGTATAAAATCAGGTATAAGCTGTAAGATGACAGTCAAAACTTGCTGTAGGGGCAAGATTCAGGGTCAGGTTCAATGATGGTGGAAGTTCCTAATCCAGTCTGAACACGACTCATGCCAGCCTAGCCCAAAATTTTTCAGTCCAGCATGAATAAACTGGCACGTGGTGTGGCTGAATGGATACACAACCACAGCAAACCAGACGTGCAGGTGACATCTCTGATGTTTCATGTGAACGGCTGCAGACACTACTACAGTGTTTCCAATGACTGGTGCACACAAAGGGGTTTCATGGGATCCTCCATGGGGTGCACACATGTGGAGCTGAAACATTCTGGAAAGGGAGCAGTATCTCAAGATTGGGAAAGAAGAAACAGAAGTGAAAGGGTAACTAACCTGGCAAGCTTTAAAATGCTACTGGGCTTATCTGTATTATTCAAACTCACTGGGAAAATATCCTATAAGGTTCATTAATTTCTGATTAGTGAGATTAGGAAAGAAGAACAATCTGTGCATAAACACTGGCAGCTGTGGAGGTTTTGACAGCAAACTACAAACATGTCAGGGAGAAAAGTACACAAACTTACACTTGCAGTAGTCTGCATTTATTCCTAAGGGTAACATACCAGACATTTTCTCTCCCTGTGCATTTATCTTACGGCCAGTAAAAAAGGTGTCTAATTCTAAAAATTAAACAGATCCACAACACTCTGAAGTTCAGTACTTTGCCCTTATCAGCTGGAGCGTGCACATTATATTTGCCATGTTGGAGAATCTTCAGCAAATCTCATCAGATCAATATCATTAATAGTGATCCTAAGAAACAAACAGATGAAGCAGCTCCAAGCTGAAAAGATATTTGCTGTTGATTTAACAGTGCAGGGCCTCTCCTCTCCTCTGTGCCTCATTACTAGTGGTTAAGGTAGTATCTGCAATCACTGACCCAGCACAAAATTGGTACCACAAGGTGTCTCTGGACAAAGCAGCATCCCAACTCTACACCAAACAGCAACAACCAAACCAATTATTTCTAGGATCCAGCATGAAACTTTGATCTGATAAGTGAACTTCAATCCCCACATGAACTAAAAATAGCAGCAGGACTTGGGCTGAGTCTTACCAACATCAGGTAAGTGACAAGAGACCACCAGCAGAGATCAACTAGGCATCTACAGATACGGGTCATAGGAGACGTTTTCTCTGCCTGAGGTAGGAAACACTTTCTGGTTTCTGTTTGCACAGTGGCTGATTAACGATTAAGGCAATGCAAACCAACAGCTAATACTACAGACACATGCAACTCAAAGCCCTCACTTTGCCATTAACACTTCCCCACACAGGCAAAACATACTGGCCACAGCAGTCTACCCCAAGAAGAGAGATTGAAGAATTCTTACAGTTCTGGACAGCACTGTCAAACTCTTGTCCACCTTCCTTCCTGAAGAGTGGGTAAGTATCTGGCTGTGGAAGCCGATTGGCTGTTATGAGTGCCTTCTGCATCTTGATTCTCCCTTCCAACAGTTGATCACACAAAGCTTCATAACAAAGAGAAAATAAAACAATTATTCAGCAAGCCACTGCATTTGCTCCTTGAGAAGGAGCTGCTGATTTCACAGCACAGGCCCTCTCCTTTGTGCTCCATTACTCCTGCTTAGGGCAAATCTTTGCATGCACTGACCCAGCACAAAATAGGTACAAACAAGGTGTCTCTGGAAAAAGCTGCATCACATCCTATGATCCAGAGTGTAATTCTGTAACCCACCCAAAAAATCATCCCTTTCCTTTACTGTTTAAAAGGACATTCTGCAAATGGAGGTTTGATAGTTTAACAGGACAGGTAGGAGTAAACTGCATTCAGTATTACATTTTGAAAACAGAAGCAGTATCAGCATCACTGCACAGCACTACCAGTGCAGAAGTCCCCATCCCCATCAATACTACAAGTATATTCAGCACTGGTTCAATTAAGCCAGTGGACAAATAACACTTCATAACATGAGCTTTTGTACCAGCAGTGACACCAGTTTGTATAGATTTGGCAGAACATTTGCAAATCACTAGGGCTGCTGTAGCATGCACACACTGTATGTTAGCAGCATGTTAACATGCTGAACTTTCTACGGTGTCAGCAAGGTGAAAGTCTTGTCAAAATACAAAGCAAATGTGCACAAACCTAGCTGGTTCTTCACAGCTTTTCCTTTCTCTACTTCTTCATCCTCTTGTCTTTTTGAGAATGTCATCACCCCCCCATCATCTTCACTGTCTTTAGTTTCCTCTATATTGTTCTGGTTTTCAATCCCATATTCCTCCTCTTCATCACTTCCTTCTTCCATGCTGGCATCATTTTCATCATCATCATCATCATCTTCATCCTCCCCTTCGCTGCTTCCTATGTCATCCATACCCTCCGTAAATCTCTCAAAGTCTGTGATATTCTGGAAACTGAACTTTGGTGCCTTGGCCTTGACAGACAGATCTGTCTCTTCATCTTCTTCTAAGTCATCCTCCTGGTCACTGCCAGCACTGCTGGGCTTCTTCTCTGTTTTACTGCCTAAGCTGCCATTCTCTTCTGAATCTTCACTGCCGCTGTACCACTCATCTGATTCTTCTTCAGCTAATAATTAAAAGACAAAAAAAGTTATTTACTTACCAGTAAAATGTGGTTCTTTGCAGTATGTATCATCAATAGCTCCTGGTTTGGGCTATCCCAGGTCCAAACTCTGTTTTACCTGTGTATGATGTTACTCTTTGTTTTGGCTAGATAATGGAACTGCAAGGCCACAGCCACAGTAAGATCCCAGCTCACACTCCCTGTGGCAATGACTAGTGAATCCATGGCTTAGCTTTCCCATGGAACAATGACATGATGAGCACACAGTGTACTCAGAATTGTTTATACAGATTTTTAAAATTACAATCTTTATAGACTAGCAGTCCCCAAGATATATTGGCTTCAAAATGGGAGCTGTTTCTTTTCCTCCACAGGACGTTCAGTCAGCGCACCGAACCTCACTTTACATTCAGTCACACTTGTGCCTTCATTCGGAAAAATGACCTCTCCTCCAGGATTTCCCCTTCCCTCAAGCCAAAAAACGTGGCTTGAATTTCAGAAAGGCACTTCAAGAAGGTGTCCAACTTAATTGTACCTCTTTATTGCCTGCCCTGTAACAGGGACCTGAAGTTTGTCATCCCAGTTCTGATGGCACGAGCTCACTAACATCAAATTTTGACTTGTCTAGTGAAAATGGGAAAAAAAATAGGTCTTACCTTCAGACAGAGCATTTCCCCAGAGCTCTTCTTGCAAGGCTTTGCGTGATGTAGCTTTTCCAATGTACCTTTGATCAGCTTCCAAGAGAGAGGCTGAAGTTTTTTTCCGTAGATTACCAACAGGGAGAATGTCATCTGCAGTTTCATCCTCAAATTTATCAATGACTTTAGCAACTGTAGCTGTGGGGGGAAAAAAAAAAAAAAGAAAAAAAGAAAAAAGAGGAGGCATGTTTATCCTGAACTGAATTTCAGATTAGAAGTAGCTGCAGGACGGAGCCATGGGAAACCCCTCATGCTCTACAGATTAAAATATACCACAAAGGTGAGCTGGATGGCAACCCAGGCTCACAGAAGAGTCTGGTTTTTAGGCTTGGAGGGGGAACAAGGCAACTTCCCTGAGTGCTGGGGAAAAGCCTCATTTCTGCAAAGGGGAAAAGGTTACTGGGGGACCTAAGTCAGAAAAGAAGCCTCACAGCTGGGCCCTCTGATCAGCACCAGTCCTTCCTAGGAGCTACTGCGTACAGTTAACATTTAAGATCAAGCAGAAGAGATAAGACAGCTCCAAGGGTATTTTTCAGAAAACATCCTGTGACTTCTCTGCAGCCAGAAGAGTTCTTCCAGCTGCCAGGTTACCTCTGCAGGAGGAAAGAAGATGTTACATGAACTGAACAATTCCAGCCCCCTGTCAGTACTCTGGACTTCACCACACACAGGTTTGGTACTACAGGGCTCACCTGCAATACAGAGGTGGATGTTACTAACAAATATGAGAAATCCTGCTGAGTAAGTTTTTTAATGAACATTGCCTACATCCAGACTTTCTTCCCTGCCTATTCTTTACTTCAGAGAATCCACACAAAGCACTAGACCAGGTAAGCCTACCCAAGCCCTTCCACAGATTCATGAGGGTCTCACGAGAAGTGTAATCCTCCAGGTGGAAGACTGTGAAGCTCTTCACTCCCTTCACCCTTACAGACTAAGTAAGAAAAACTCCAATTCAGATGCACTTTGGCCTCTTGCTATATATACGAGCCACATAAATACAAACATTTTAGAATGGCTGAAGAGAGAAAATTTCACTGTGGTTAGTACCCTCTTTCTTACCTACCTTCTCCAGGACACATAACAGAGCATTCCAGTAAAGAGAAGGCACCTACCATACTCCCTCCTTATTTTCATTCATGTGTAAGACACCCTGTATGCAAAATTACAGGGTTAGCTTTGTTCAACCAATTGAGTAATCCAAATGGCTGAACATTGCTAAGTGCTCTTTTAATGTGTGTTTGGAAATGTTAATGCCTCACATATAGTGTTTACTTGAGGCAGGGGGGAAGCAAAAAAAAACCACCAAAAAAAAAATCTCTTGCTCATAATCAAAGCAACAAAATCAGCTGTAAATATAGTCACTCCAGCTACAAGATGATGTCAAGATGCTCAGCACCAAGGAATGACTGGGCAAGAATGACCTGTTGCACTCGACAGATCTGGTGTTTTCTCAGCATCACTAAAGCATAAAGTCTGAAACTAATGATTACTAAAATAGGAAAACTCCTCTGCTGATGGCATTCATTTCCTCAGTGGGTACTAAGATGTTGCCTTCAAGATACTATTGCTCTCACATGCACACACTTGCACAGAAGAACCAGGCTAGCTGGCACAATATTCACCATGACCTCCTAAAGCCAAGCACTGTCAGTATGTGATGGTTAACTTGCTATCTGGAGAGATCAAGTGCAGGAACTGTGTGACAGACATGCCCCAGAGATGGATGTGTCCTGCCCCATGGTCTACTGACAGACCGGTGGGGGAGACTGCTCTGGAGAGGCTACATCCAAGAAATGGCAAGCACCAGCCTGCAAACTTAGAAGATGACACCACCACCTACATGTTACAAAGAAAAGGATTAATGACTCCAAAATCACAACTAAGGCAAAAAAACCTTGATTTAAAAGGTAAGTTGGTAACTCGTCACTGGCAAGCATCAAGCAAGCTGCCCAGCGTGCTGCGGCCTGCTTGAAACACCCGGTGCGCCGGAGGGGGGAGGGTTTGCGTCTCCTCAGCCTCCTCTCGCTGCCTCAGCCGCACCTGCCGCGCCTCCCCGGCTGAGGCACCAGTCCTGCCCCAGCCCCGCGAGTTCACGTCTCTTTTTCTAGAAGTTTCCAGCCGGATCCGCTCCCCAGCCTGGCTTGGCACACTGCGGCCTGTGGCGGGGCCTGCACCGGGGCAGCTGGGCCTGGGCAGCCTTGAGGGAACTCGGCGCGGAAGGAACTCCAGCCCCGAGCTCTGAGGTAACGCTGATCCCGGAGGGAGCCCCAGTCTCTGAAGTACCCCCGGGGCCCTCGGTTACCTCAGCCCCGA
Source organism: Apus apus (assembly GCF_020740795.1). NCBI lineage: Eukaryota > Metazoa > Chordata > Aves > Apodiformes > Apodidae > Apus > Apus apus. The sequence goes on along the minus strand of NC_067299.1, from coordinate 5,488,036 downwards.
GCCGTTCCGGCGCGGCGGGCCGAGCACCGCTGGCCGAGGGGCCGCCCGGAGCGGCGGGCACCGCGGGGAGCGCCGATCCCTGCGCGGGGCCGGGCCCCGATGTGCGCGCAACCCGCCACGTGCGGCCGGTCCGGCAGCGCCCGATCCCACCCCCTCCCGGGGCCGCCCCGCCGGCCGCGGGTGTTCAACCCTCCTCCCGGCCCTCCCGCACCTTCCTCCGCGTCGTCCTCGGGGTCCCGCAGGCTGGGCCGGGGGTCGAGCAGCTCCTCCAGCTGCCGCGCTAAGGGCGCCGCCATCTTCTCGAGAGAGGAGGGAGGGAGGGAGGGAGGGCGGGGCGGGGGCGGGGCCCTGCGGGGTCCTAGCGCCCGGTCCCGCCGCCGGGGGGGGGGCTCTCGGTCCCCTCCAGCGTTGAAGGGTAATAATTAATACAAATAATTTTATACATCGGAGTGGTGCTCCGAAGCCCGGAAGCGCTGGGATTGCAGCGGAATAAAAGCCCCACTATATCATGCAAAATATGACGGCAACCTCTCCAAGTCAGCATCACACTCTTTCTTTGGCACCGCTGAACTGAATTAATGCTTTTCCTGCCCTACGCGTTAAACACCTCGTGGTGTTGAAGCCACGGGCCCAGGTGCTTCCGTCAGCCCCAGTCCTTGTGCACAGATGGATCCTTACACCGTACTTACACCAGACAGATCCTTGAACCAGAGTTACACCAACCTCAGCAAATCCACACCAGCACCAAAGCTCCCAGGGCACTTTTGCCCCACTCTGGCCTAGAAGCAGCAGCACAGTGTTACAGAAGTGACCTGCTGAGAGCACTAACAAGAACAGGTTCTCATGGGTTTGCCTGCTGACGGCTTCTCCTGGCACCCGGGGTGGGGGGGAGTGGTGTGGCCCCAAAACCACAAAGTTAGACATGGAATCAGGGAACGGCAACACAGGTTGGAGCCTATTTTGTTACAGGGAAGCAGGGACCCAAATCAGTTCTCGTATCAACATTGCAGATGTAGGTCTGAGCTTCAGAGCCCACAGCGAGCTGCTACAGGAGGTCAGCCTGGACTCCAGGATTTTGGTTTTCCCACAGCTGGCGCTGGGATCCTGCCTGGGAAGGGGCCAGCAGCAAGCTGCAAACTCGAGCTGGGCACCGGCTCAAGCCCAAGCTCAAAGACAAATGACACAGGCTGCTTGTTCATCCCCTTCTCGTCAACGCAGGACTCTTCCCTCCTTATCTGTTTTGAAATGCTATAAAAATGAATCCAGCCACGATTTCTAATTGGAAGGCAGAAGGGTGCGGGCCCGGCGCAGCGGTGCTGGGTGCAGGCAGGCAGCTCTCCTACAGAGGGCAGAGGAATATCGCTCATCGCCGCCGCCTCCAGCAGCTTCTGCGCCTGCCACCAGCTTGGGAGGGGGCCTGGGGGTCCTGAGGGGCACCAGGGATGGAAGCGTCCGGGAGAAACCCAAATACCTCACCCCCCTCTCAAATGCCCTAAGACTGTCCCTGTAAAACTGGGTGATACTGTGCGGTGTGCAGACAATATGCTGTTCAATTTATACAAAAACTAATGTTTACTGAAAATGCACATTGTCATTGCAGGCAAACTCCTTGGATTTCAGGCTGTTGAGTATTTCAGTCCTATTTCAACTTTATTTTGTAGTTTGTGTTCATTTTTTCATAGCATGATCGACAGCTGTAATACTCTGCATTTCTATATCATGTGGGTTGGCCATTGCCCCAGCAATATGAAACTAAGCACATTTTTTTTCCCCCCGTAAGATACGCTTTTCTAAAACAGGAAGCTTACAAAGCAGGAGATGTGTACAGGGTGTCTTCCCTGCTTTCCTTCCCGTTTGTTTTTGTTTTTTTTTTTCCCATTGATTTTGTAGGTATTTTGCTTCCAGAGTAAAAGGTGCCATTATAAACAAAGGGAGGAGCCTGGAGAAATAAATCTATAGAAAACTAAGTAGCAGAAAGAAGTGCTTACCTGAACAGTTACTTAGCAGTAACTAACCACTCACCTAACCAAAGAATTAGTGCCAAGACCCCCCCCACATTATTGCATTTTCAAACCTCTGCACTCTTGCAGAGTGAAAAAGAGATGGTCTCTAACCTAACAAATAATAAATGGCCCTGTTAATAAACACAGAGAGGCTTTTAGTGGTGGTTAAATAAAACATACCCAATATAATTAATAAAAAATACACAGTGAGTTGCATTAGATCTTTGGAGTAAAAAAATGGGCTTCTTGAAGTCAACAGCATTTTTGCCGCTCACACGGGTGAGATCAGGATTTCACCCACTGAGACTAATGGGACAATAGTTTGGTATAAATCCCAAATCCAGCAATGCATTAAAATTCACATGTGCACAACTATAAACTTGAGGGGTTCTGACAGAGCTTAGGGACCAGTTTCTTTTCTGTCCCATGTCCATCACATCGGTGCAAAGCAAACAATTTTTGATAAGGAGATTCAGTCAATATAAACCAACATCAAACAGAAAATGCTGTATATAAAAGTCATGGATTGTCAAAATATTTCACCAACCGAGTCTCCTTCGTCACTGTTTATTCTCTCTCTCTATTGCCTTTCACTTAGCCGGGTAATTAAAACAGACTCTCAGGCTTGGTTTTAATTTCTGGTTCACATGCCCTCAAACCATGCTGCTGTAGTTTGGACTCATAATCATGTGGGGGAATATTTGTACAAAAATGATATAAATACATTTTAATTTAAGACAATCATGGAAGCCTTTTTTTGCACCACAGTATGTTCTGTAAACTATAAGCAGAAGCCATCAAACTAACTGACTTAATGTCTCTGGCATTTTTCCTCTTAATTTTACTTTTTATTTATGTGCTTATTTGCTCAATTGAAAACAACACCCTAAACACAGAGCAGATAAACAAGTGAATTTTGAATAGTCTGTACTACAAAAAAAAACAACCAACCACTTTCAATTTCTCACACTCAGCTTCTTTTGCTCCTGTTTACTTTTGGAGCTTGTCATCTTTTAGGAAATTGTTAGATTAGATGGTGGCTTTGGCAGTGAAAGACTGTATCATCCTTGAGTGTCTGCGTAATTACAGGTTATTAATAAGAATCTGTTTTTCAGAGCATTTCTTTACTTAAATACATCAATCAATGTGTTGGATCTCTCAAGCCATCCGGACACGCCGGCCGAGTCACTCGCTGCTCCTCGGCACAACCTGCGCTGAGCAGAGCCAGGTCCCTACGGCCGGAGCGGGCTGGGATGGGAGGCAGGAACCCGAGTGCCCGGGATTCCCAGGGACATCCACGGGAATGACACGCGCCAGAGTCGCCTCGACTGAATTTAATTGAATTGCATTATCAACGGCAGAATTTGACCCACATACAGAGGAGTGCATGCTATCCAAAAATAGCTACAAGCCGGCGCTGAGCTTATCTTTCTAACACTTTGGCTAGCAAATGTAATTTTCCAAACCAGCCTTTTTCATTTCAGCCATACTATTTCATTTAAAAATCTTCTTTTTAAATCAGCAACGCAATTTGCCAGTGAAAAATAGAAAAAAAGAAAAGGAAAAAAATACGGAGAGAAGCAGGAAAGAGCACACATAAAACCTATCCACTAAAACAAATTACTTAGCAGGAAATTTAGATTATCTACATTAAAAACCACACTCCTTATAAATATTTATTACTATTTTTCTTCCCTGATTTTATTTACTTAAGTATTTCTGATATTCCCGATCCGTCACTCATTCAAAGAACACAATTGTTTTAAAGATTTAATCAACCCTAATTGTTCTTACATCTAAAAATACAGTTAATACAGTGTGCCTGAATAGATGCCCAGCCCAAAGATGCTTCCAGCAGATAAGAATTTTAACAGCCACCCAGAGACCATAAAAAAACTAGAAGAAAACTATTCTTGGACAGAGCAAAAAAATCTGTTTTTCAGCCACAAAACAACCTCCCTGTGCAACCCTGTGTGCCCAGAAGGCCTGGGCAGAGCTGCTCCCGCCAGGCACCGGGTGCCGGCAGCTTCACTCCGGCCATTCCCCGCCACACCTCGCTGTGCCTCTTCCCCTGCTCTACATACATCTGGAGCTGTTTTCCAGCTCATCTGTGCTGCATGACAATGCTCACACCATACAGGGACCTTTCCACAAAATCCCACCAGACCTGCCCTGCCATCCTTGGTGAGCAGAGCTGAGGATTTCATCCCAAACCATAGGAGACACCGCCAGCCTCTCTAAAGGCTCATGTTCTGCTGGAAACAAGCTGGTATTAAAACCAATCCAGAAAAAAAAAAATATTAAAAAATACATCTCGTTCTTAACGTTTCCAAAAATGCTCTGGAAACTGAACCAAATGCCATTGAGATGGAGCTGTTCCTGAGTCTGAAGACAGCCTGTACCTAAAGACCGACAGGAGAGCAGCTGCGGCCCAGCCCCAGGAGCCTGTGCAGGGCCAGGGGATGTTCCAAGATCCCAACCATCATCCAAACAATAAAAGCAGGATGTGCAGCAGGGGCAGCCATCCCAGGCACAAATGGTGACAATGCTACAGGAAGATGAGAAGCCCTACGAGCAGCCATACCCCTCCAGTCACAATCACCCCAGCACAGAGATGAGGGCAGCTGAAGGTCACCTCACTGTGAGGCCACGTTAATTCTGCAGTTTCTGCATCACAATTCTGCATTTAGGGGATTAAAAACTCTCCAGACAACAAAAAACTCCACTTCCTAAGCATCACCCCCTGCTCGAGAGCTAAAAGCACCACAAATGCTATTGACAAAGAAACAGAAGATAGCAATCCCAGAAGGATTTCTAACCCAGATATATTTATAATGGTCGCTTTAATTTCATTTATAACTTCATGGGTATTTTGTTGGCATGAAGAAAGCTAAGCACCCAGTGCCATGGCAGACACAAAGATCTTCCAGAACCTGCTCCAGCATCCTAATTCCCTGATCCCAGATAAGTGAACATCAACCACATTTCAGGATATGTCGCAATTGCTTAATCTTAACATATGTGAATTTATCTACTGGGGTAGTAACAGAAAGGAAGACTGCAAATGCTTATATTGAATACTGTAAGAACATGCAAAGCTTAAATACAACCCTCTTGTTCAGGGAAAAAATCCAGACTATGGCAAAAGGAATCATTCCTGAGAGGACACTGCAACACTTCCTAGGATGGCAAAAGCATGTAAATCATCACTGATATTTTTAAAGCATATTTATTTATAGATTTGTATCATGTACCCATCGCTCAGCATCTGGGTACACATACATATATTAAAATAATATGTATAATTTTTCTAAAAATTGTAATTTAAGTACATTCTTACTCCTAGGATACAGACTTTTCCAAATCCTGCACCATGCCCCAGGCAAATGCCTGAGTGATCAGACACTAGCAGTGCCCAGGGCTGAAGGGGAAGGGCAGGGAGAGCATAGCATGGTGGCAGCACAGGGGAGGGGACCCTTTGGGCCAAAAGTGGACTTGTTTGGATGCTGGAGAGTCACAACATTTCAAAGACACTTTGAGCAGCCTTTAAAATATCTCCTTCAGGTAGATTAGCTCATGAATAATACTTACGATGTTTGTCTTGGAGGAGAGTGGTCTGACAGGTGGGGTTTGCACAAGCTGCCGGTCTCGTACGTTCAAACACGGAGCCTCCCTGGTCTGTGCTGGGAGGGCTCGTGCCGCTCGCTGAGGCCACGGGTACCATCCCAAACTGGGAGCAGCACCCGGGCTGCACCTTCTGCTGGGACACAGCCACAAGGTGAAGGTCACCGAAACCAGCAGCAGTCAAGGAAGGGAAGATCAAAAAAGAGTTGTTACTTCTAGAAACGCTTTTGCAATTGCGTCGCACACACGTGCAGATGCGTGTGGCACGTCCATGTCTCTGCAGTGAAAGGAATTAACACGTATATGTAAAATCCACCCAAGCAGCACATGTTTTTTGAGACCCTTCTCCTGCAGACCTCTATTCACCCAAGTAAGGCTGCTGAAGTCAATGGAAATGCTCTTGTAAACAAGGACTTACAAGAACCCAACGTGACAATGATTTCAAAAGGAGTTTTGACTGTGCAATTGTTGGTGGATTAGGGTCTTCAGAAACACCCAGCTCACTCTGAAGAGCACAGAATTCAAATCTGCAAAGTGCTGGGGCCTCCGGAGCGGATCCCGGGAAGCACTGAAGGACATGCTGAGCCTTAAGCATGGGAACAGCTCCTGGGCTCCTCCCAGAGAGGGGCAAAACCCCTATGGAAGGGATGGGAGCATTGAAAAAATACAGGCTCTCCTCCCTGCCTTTTATAAACCACTGACCTAATCTGAACCATATCACATCACTGCCTAAATTAACAGGGAACAAAGTGTACAAATACCTCCTTACCAACAACAACAAAAAAAGGAAAAACAGAAAAAAAGCCCCAACCACTTGGCAGACACGTTTTCTACAAAATAAGCTTATTTGGTGAAATTCTCATTTAAAATAATTGATTCAACAATAAACCAGCAGCACAGACCAGAAGTGCAAACAGCAATATTTATCAATAGCACTTGCCCAGATAAGTAAAACTTTGTAATAAATAGATCCCCCATTACTTTGCTTATATAAATGCAAAACAGAGCAACAAAACATGGCAACAATACAAAAGACAAATAAATGAGTTAGACACAGAGCCCAGGAGTTTAAGAAGTCTCCCCTGTATTTAATAAAGCATGATTTTTTTTAGAAACACTAACAGATCCCTTGCAAATAGTTTTTAACTTTATATTATTATATAAGACATTCTGTGTTTAAAGTGAACTATTGCTTCATCTAGATGGCCCCTCTGCTGGGCATAGAAACTAGGCTGTGAACAAAATTAAAAAAAAAAAAAAATCACCATTGAAAATTACAAATCATACAACTTTAAAGCATTTTGATAATTTTGTCTTTCCCCTCAGTACAAAGACAGAAATAACTGAATCGCTAGGAATGTAGAAGTCTGTGGTTTAGCGTCAATTTCTGCATCTATAGAAAATAAGAAAGAAGCCAGACAGAGTCACGAGTAGTTGAGAGATGGAGGAAAAGATGCAATTATAACTCATCCCATCCTATTAGCTCAGCAGGTGGAAAACATTTAAACCAGCGAATTTCAGAACCGAACCTAATTCTCTGCTTCTAACACAGGTCAAAGTCCTCTTGGAACCAGTGAGACCTTTCCTTTTCAAGACGTGAATATTTGGGATTCTGCGATCATTTATAATTAAAACATTAAATCTGTCATTTCACAAGGTTCTGGAATTTTTTGTTTTGCTTCATTTTTCTCCAAGAAAATTAGTATGTATCTAGTGCAAAGCACAATATTCTCCCCGCTGCCCTTCAGAGATCTCCAGCTACACCAAATGCTATTAAACAATTGACTTTGTATCAGCTCTAAAAAAAGATTAAAATTACTTTCACAACACTGAGATTCCAAACCATCCAATTAGGAAAAAAAACATTAGAAATTACCTTTGGAGAATTAATTTACCTAAAAAATGGATCAATTAAAAACGGCACCTTTTTTTTTTACGTTTACAATACATTTTTGTTTCTGCATAAAATAAGCATTCTGAATCTGTTTCAGTACAGACCAAGAATAGGTTCATATATTTAACAAGTTGATTCCAATTTTGAAATATAATGTACAGTTAAATTGTACTTCAACAACGGATGGAAAGAAAGGCTGGAGCTGCCGCTGCCGGTATCTGCATCGACACCAGGGTTTAGGCTCCCACCAGAGCAAAAGAGCTAGACAGGATTATCAGCAGAGTGGATCAGTCTTTCTCAGGGCTATTTTACTCAAGAGAATCCATTTAAAATTGCTTAAAACATCAAATGAAACACGAGTTATCTAAACATCAGATTTTCTAATTTTATTAAAAACGCACAAATTTTATCCAACATGTTTTCTTTCATACAGTGAATGGTCTAATATGCACTGGAGGTCACACAAGCTTAGGTTTATTAGAACAATAAAAGACATATGAGAAATTTAATATATAAAGAAAAAAGTAGCAGCTGTTGACTGCATATTTGACCATAAAATTTAAATATTTTGGACTTTTATTTTAAAGACACAAAAATAAAACCTGTGTGGGTCTATATAAGTCATATTAACAATTCCATGAATGTTCAACAGGACTAAAAATTAGCAAATATGTTTGTTTGTTTTTTAACCTTGTAACACTTTTTAAACACCTTCTCGGGTTGCTGGTGCAAAGCACCTTACAGTATTTGTGCTATATATTTACTTTATTTGGCAACTGTCTGGGTTTCGTGGGTTTTTTTCTTTGCCTTCTGTAAACAACACCTTTTACAAACTAGCACAGTGAACCACAAGCCCTGCAATCTGTTATAACATCTACAGAAAAGAAAAGGAACTATTTTGGTTGGTTGCTCAAAATATTTTGCTTTTGAACAAGAGGTTCTAAAACAGGATTTATTAGTAAAACATTGAACTCCTGAATTTAACATTAGACGTAAACAGTTGACTGTTTTTAGTTCAATAGAGTCTTTTTGTTTAGCTTTTCTCTCTCTGTGAAGGTAGAATACTTTTTGTTTGCTTGCTTTTTTCAAGTCATTTTCGTTAGAGGTCTGGGTGGTGACCTTTGCTAGGATGAGGAGGTTTTGTACGAGTAGCTTTGTGAAGGTAGAAGAGTTGGTGCTGAGGGCTTAACATTTAGTATTTGCTATTTTGGAAAACAAAACAAAAAGAAAGGAAAAAAGAAAGTTGTCCCACCTGATAGTCAGCAGGCTGAAATGGCTGAAGCTAAAAAGAGTTTCTTGTTGTCGAACTTTCTGAGAGACAAAAATTAACAAATAAATTCATAATGCCAGAACCATCCTTAACCGGGAACGCTAGAGTTCTTGAAGCTTTTTTCCCCCTTTTCTTTGACCTTTCCTTCATTCAATTATTTTTTTTAATTACTTTTTTGTTTGTTTTTAAATTAGAAGTTTCTAAGGATTGTGGCTCTTAGGATGACATCCAACAGGGCAATCACACTTATGCCATCCTACAGTATGGCAGCACTTTACTGTACAGCTTCACCAGTTTCTCTGTCAACGGTACAAAAAAAGTCCCCTTGCTTGTTTGATACAACCATAACAGGAAGATTGTCCTGGTCTAGAGCAAAGCTTGCCTTGGAGCGATTTGGATTCAGTTCATTCCCAAGGTAATATTGTCTTAGGACAGGAGAGATGTTATATTTATTCATTTCTGTACACCATAACAATAAGCAGACTAGATGATCATCACTTACTTAGACCCAGTTTGTTTTAAAGCTACCACACAGCTGCTTCGTTCATTTCTGGTGGATGGGACAAGTGATTGCCATAGTTAGCACCACCGTTGACGGATATTGAAGAAAAAGGAGGACTGGGGCCAAAAACTTCTGCGGACATGGAGTGCAAGGACCCGGGCAGGTTGGGTTCGGGGCTGGGCGAGTCTCCTGGGGGGTGTGACATGATGTCAGTGAAGCGCTGAGCCTCACTGGAGGGGTGATGTCCGGGGAGGGGGTGATCCAGGGCCCCCAGGGGGGTGCCTGATGGCCCCGAGGAGGGCACGAATGGGAGATCCACGGGGGTCTGCGCTTGAGATGATGGAGGTCCTTGCGGAAAGAAATCGTAATTGCTTCCAGGGCCGTAATACTCGCTCTGATAATCTGGTGGACAAGGAGAAACAGAGGGAAGGTAACGCACAGGCAATGCAACCGAGTGGAAAAGACACGAGTGCGTGCTTCAACGGCAGTGCCTCCAAATGTCACCCAGAGCTCGCTGAACTCAAGGGGGAAACGTGCCAGCGGCTCGGCCGGGCTCTGGCCGATTCCCGGGGATCCCCTTCCAGCGGAGCCCGGAATGAAGCACCGAGATCAAACGGCCGGGTTAAAAAATGCCGGCGGCTCAGCAACAGCACCGCGGGCGGGGAACCTCCCCCGGCGGGCTCCGAGGGGCGAGGAAACCCGGCTGCGGCCCGGGGGGGAGAAATTACCCCGGCTGTGGGGAGATGGCCCCGGTGTCGAGCGCGCGGAGCGGCCGGGGGTGCGGGCACCCCAACACGGGGTGTCGGTGAGGGAAGCGCGTTACCCACCTCCGTAGAAGGAGAAGGGCCCGTTAGGGATGAGCTCGCCGGGCTCCAGGCGGTCCACGAGCGGGCGCATCCTGCGCGGGCTGCGGAAGAAGGCGTGTCGGCGGGCGCCTAGCGCGCTCAGCTGCTTCATCCGCCGCTCCTTGGAGCGCCGGTTCTGGAACCAGACCTGGCGGGCGGCGGGAAAGGTACCGGTCACGGGAGCCTCGGCCCCGGGGGTCCCGGTCACGGGAGCTTCGGCCCCGCCGCGGACGATCCCCCCACCCCGGTTTCCTTCGTTCGGCCCCGATCCCGCTCCTCCCGTTACAAACCGGGCCGAGTGCTCCCCGCCGCCCGCAGCTCGCCGGCTGCAGGTCAAGAATGATTGAGTTAATTCTTATTACCCTGACAAGATTACTCCTAATTACCCTCACACTGAGACTCTCCAATCTAACCTCGTCTTTAATGGTCCTTTAACCCCCCATTACCCCCAGCGCTGCGGGTTTATAAACCTTTTAATAATTCCGGCGCATTGTCATTCTTATTTATCCATTAACTCCTCACATTTATGGTTATTAATTTCGATACCATTTACAGCTTCTTGAGGACTTTTTCTAAAACTAACCGACAGCTCAGCCACCGCCGACCGGCTGGGGTGCCGCGACCACCATAATTTAAAACGACGGCGGGGCTTTCCCCGGCCCTGCAGTGCGGGGGCTGCCGGCCACCAGTCCCTCCACGGCTCCGCATCCCCAGAGACGGCGGCGGGGCCGTGCCCGGTGCCCCGGGGGTCCGCGCGGTACTCCGGGGGGGGCCGCGGTACCTGGATGACCCGCATGTTGAGGCCGGTCTCCTGCGCCAATTGCTCCCTGATGTGCCGGGTGGGTTTTGGGGTGGCCGCGAAGGCGGCTTTCAGAGTCTCTAGCTGTTTGGCTTTGATGGTGGTGCGGGGTCCCCGCCGCTTGGCCCCCAGGTTCTGGTCGTCGTTTTCGTTGCTGCCCGTTTCCTTGTCGGAGACGTTGGCGCTTTCCGAGTCCTTGGCGTCGTCCTGGGAGGGGTCTTGGGAGTCGGGGGACAGGCTGGGGTCACTGCCGGTGGTGGCTGGGCGAGGAGAGGAAACCGGGTCACGCTCAGCCTGGAGGCGGCCGGGGGGAAACAGCGACGGCGGGGGACGGGCCGGGGGAGAGGAGGGAAGAGACCAGGAAGGCAGAAGAGAAGGGAGAAGGCAAGCGAGAAGGGAAGGACCGGCTCTCAGCCCGCGGAGGACCCGGGGCTGAGCGCATCCCCGCCCTGCAGCGCCCCGGCCGCGCTCCCTCACCTGAATGCAGGCTGTTTTCTTTGGCAGTATTGCTGTTATTTAGGTAATCTTCTTTGCAGACAAACTTGTTTTCGTCTATGATGTAGAGCTCCTCGCCGGTGGAGAGTTGCTTGTTACACATCATACACGTAAAACAGTTCAAGTGGAACACTTTGCTCCGCGCCCTGCGGACAAGGTCGCTGGGGGAGATGCCCTGGGCACAACCCGCGCACTTGGTCCCAAAACACCTGCGGGGAGAGACCGGGCAGGGGGTCAGCAGGGCCCGCCGGAGCTGCAGGACTCGCCGAAAGCGGCCGCAGTCCGGCCCCGGGGCCAGCGCACCCGCCGCGCCCCTCACCGCGGCCTCCTCCCGCCCCGCCGGCCGGCACCGCTTGGACATGCAACATGAAATGAAATTAAATAAAATAAATGTAATTAAACGAAATTAAATAAAGCAGCCCTCCAGAGCGTTCTCGCTTCCAAACGAACGAATGCCGGAAATCATATCTTTAAAATATAAAAGACTCGATCGGCACAGAGGACAAAGTGCTGCGGGATTAATTAAACACCGGGGCTGCGGTGTCCAGGATTCCCTCTCCGCGCCTTGGCACATTGGTTAAAGACACTCTAATAAACATTAATCAGAAATTCTTATACGTTATTAATGGGTCACGGCCGCGCGCTGGCTAGAGGAGCCGCTGGTACCGGCTTGGCCGGCGCTGGGAGCCGGGAGCCAAGAGCCAAACCCGCACCGGGGTCGGTGCTACCCGCGTTCGGCACCGACCGGGGCTCCGGTAACTGGGCCCGGGGCAGAGCTGGGCGATGCTATGTGCTCCGTGACGGGCTCCGTGGCCATCCCGGGCCCGAGTCGATCTTTGCCATTATTGCCGGTGTGCTGAGGGCCCCGGCCGGGCACGACATAGGGATCCCTGCTCCTAGCCCGAGATTTATTCCGGCATGCGCGGCGCACGCGGTGGCGAGCGGGTGTCGGTACCCGCTCCCCTCTCCATCAACCTGCCGGGGATGGAGCGCGGTTCGCTGCCTTATGCGGCGGCCTCGGCCCGGTGTGACGGTATGCGTTGGGCCCGCAGAGCTGCGCACCGAGCCACAGAATACCGCCGCACCGGGCTCCGGGAACAACGCCGGGCTCACGGCAAGCTCACAGCCGCAGGATGCCTCGACAAGAGCCGCTGCAACGGGCCCGGGACTGCAACGGGGCCCGTGCCGCACCGCCCCTGCTCCCGCTCCGCCGGTCGATAGTTTCGAGGCAACTTTGGGAACTCGAGTTCGGCCGGTGCCCGCGGAGAGCGGCCGGGCCTCGCCTTGCGGGCCCCGACGGGGCACCCAGGGGCCCTTTCCTCGGGCCTGACCCCCGCCCGCCCCGGGAGATCACCTGGAGGAATAACAACTGGTTCGGGGGTGTCTGCGTGTGCACGGAGAGGGAAAACAGGAAGGAAGAGTCGTTTGTAGGTCACATTGAACAAGGGGAGAAAACAAAACAAAAAATAAAATAAAGGGGAAAAGGGAGATGAAAAATGGATGCAAAGGGGCAATGGCTCCGGGCAGGGGGGTCCGGTACTTACCGAAAGAAGTCGTTTTTGCAGTAAAGCTTGCCTTCTCGCGAAAAGCATTTCTCTGTCAAATTGCATTTACATTCACAGCACTGAACACACTTCACATGCCAAGCCCTGTCCAGTACATTCAACAAAAACCGGTCCAAGATTGGCCTTTTGCAGCCTGCACAGTGAACCATTGTCTTTGGTTATTTCTGAGAGTGGGGGGTAGTGGTTTCCCAGGTGTCGAGCAAACAAAAATAAATTAAAAAAAAAATATTAAAAAGACGACAACACCGGCGTAGGTTTAAAATTTTTTGTGTGTGTTTGTTTGAAAAGCCTTGGAGAAGTGAAGGAGAAGAAAAAGTAAGGGCGGAAGAAAAATATCTTCGTTCGAGTGTCCTAGGAGGGATACACAGGAGAAACCACCCACTGCCCGAGGAGACCAGCGCTTCGACACAACCGCAGAATCCCGGCCGCTACCAACCGCGACAGCAACAACAATAATAATAATATTTATAATAAAACAACAACGACTATAAAGATTTGCACTCATAAAATTTAAAAAATAAAATAAAAACAAAAATAAAAAACCAAACCAAAAGCAAACAACGCCAAAAAGCGAGCGTGATGAGTTTTTCTCAGGTCTGAGGTAGAGCAGTCAGGAGTCAAAGTGCTTTTCCCAAAGAGAAATCAAAAGAGGGGGAAAAAAAAAAAAAAAAAAGAAGAAAAATAAATAAGAAAACGAGACATGGAGACCCGGCAGCGGTCAGACGGGCTGTGGCTGCTGCCGCGGCGACATGGCCCTACGCGCCGCGGAGCGGGCCGCCGTCCTTACGCGGGGGGGTGGGGGGGGACGCTCCGCAGCTCCTGGCTCCGTGTTCTCTCTCTCTCTCTCTCTCTCTCTTTCTCCCTCGACGTCTCGGCGGTACCGTCGCACCCGGCTCCTACCTACCCCCGCGCACCGCCCTGCGCGCTACCCGCAGCGGCCGGCCGCGTTCCCGGCATCTCCCGGCGCTGCCGGCTTTTGTTCCGCCTCCTGTGCCGGGCCGGGCCGAGCCGTGGTGAGGAGGGCAGGGCCGTGCCGGGCCGTGGCGGGGCCGGGCAGGGCAGGGCAGAGAGCGGCCGCCCGCACTGCCCGCGCCGTCCCGCGCTGTCCCGCGCTGCCCGCTCCGCATGTTCCCGGCAGCCTCGCGCCCGCAGCCTTATGCACCGCGCGCACACGTCACCGCCCGCCCCGGCCAATCGCCGCCGCCGCTGCCGCCGACCCCCCCCCCCGCCCCCCCCACCCCCGCCGACTCGCGCCCGCCCGCGCCGTCGCCGCCGGACGGGGCGTCCGCGCCCCTTTATAGAGCCGCCGGGGCGCGCCCGGCCCGCACCGCGCCGGGACCGACGGACGGACCGAGGGACGGACCGAGGGACGGACCGACAGACCCACCGACGGCCTGGGAACGCGCCGCAGAGGGTAGGTGTGTCGGTGCTTGGGGGGAGAACGGGGCCGCTCGATGGGGTCTGGCACCCCCACAGGGTGACGCATCCGCTATAGGGACCCACCGACCCCTTCCCGCCGCCGGAGCGGTTGGCTGGGAAGAGTCGTCAAACAAAGTTCCCGGTTTAGTGTGGTTGCCCTCTCCCTCATCATAAACGGCAAGCCCCGAGGGCGGGTGGCCCGGAGACCCTCCGTGGGGGTCTGCCCGAGGAGCAGCCCGCGACGGCTCTCCTTTCCCGCGGAAAATGTGCCGATGGGCCGGGACCGCGGCCCGCGGTGCTCCGACGTGCCCGAGGGGTTCCGCGCCGGCGGGGAGGGGGCGGCGGGGCACGGTGCCGCCCGGCCTCCGCGGGCAGAGGGAAGGAACCTGTAACGTTGCGGTGATTCCGTTACCGGCGCTCGCAGTGCTCGTCTAGGGCCGATCGGCACCGGCTGCCGCCGTTGTATTTTTTTTAATATTATTATTTTGGCAAATAAAAACGCATTTGCTTTTACCTTCCAGGGGCTCGGTCGGTGGCCGGGGCGGTTGGCAGGGACGTGCTTTTTCTTTCCTTCGCGCTTTGCTGCCGCTCCCGGGAGGTGTCACCGCCCGGTAGACGCGGACCGGGCCCCGGACCCCTCCCAGTCCCTCTGTGGCTGAGAACCCGCTCTCACCCTCCCCGCGGGATGACTGATCCCCTGGCGGGGAATTAGGAGGGAAAACGACGCATTAAATATCCTGAGCGTGCCTAAAGGTTGCTTACACACAGGACTGCGAGCCGGGGCCGGTACGGCGGGGCGCGCACCCTCCGCGGCCGCGGGGGTTGGCAGAATCCCCCGCCTCCCGCGTCCTCACCCACCGTTCGCGCTTTTACGTCTGTTTTCCTCGTCCTTTAGAGGAGGGGAGTTAGGGAGGGAGAATGAGGGACGGAGAAATATGAAAATAAAATTGAAAACCAAGGCAGGAAAACCCTCTTCGGTGCCGGGGCTCGGAGCTGCCCTGAGGAGTGCGGAGACTGCCTAGGCCGGGGGAGCCTGCGGAGCTGTCCCCGTGCCGAGGTGCTCCTGCGGGTGTTTAAAAGCCCCGTGGCTGGCTCCGCTATTTGTCGCCCCCCTTCCCCACGCACGTCTCCGTGTACGCCTGGAGCCGGCCATCCCCGCCCCGTCGGGGCCGCGCAGGGCTCTCCGCGTCCCTGCCCTCCCCGCCCAGCTGTTGGTTTTGCTTTACCGCCGCTTGCGGGGATCAATAGACCCCCGGGCACCCCCTGCCCGCTCGGGCCCCCCGCATATGGGCCGCTTCTCATGCGGGGCGGAGGGGCTGAGGGGGCGCGGGCTGCCTGGCTCCACCGCCCGGGAAGGCGACAGCTGTGGGCTGCCGTCAGGGGACCGAGGGGACCGCTTCCCTTTGACCGCGGGCCCCCAAGTGACATGTGTTGGTGGGGATGAATGAGGGGAAGGAGATGAGCATCTTATGTCCATCAAGCACCAGTTTTTCATAGCATTTTTTTTCCCCTTTCCCAGGCGTTAGCTAAAGCATCTGCTTGTCCCCTGCCCCCTCCCGCCCTGCAGGGCCCGGGGACGCCAAGGCAGGCACAGACCGCTGTGTCCACCCCTCTCCCAGGGCTGCGGGAGGGGAGCGGAGCCCGTCGGCCTCGGGTACCCGCCGCACACTGCGGTGGGGCGGGCAGCACGGATTTCCCGGCGGGGGTACCTGCCCCCTCGCCCCAGCACACGCAGATCTGTCAGACCCTCCGCACAGGAGAGGCAGCAGCGCAGAGTGAAGGGAGCTGCTTACCCGGGCGGTGGGGACCGTGGGGTGTCCCGGGTCCGTCTCGCCCCCAAAGGGCGAACCCGACTCAGCAAGAGGCAAAAATGCCACCGCTGTTTGCGGCAGGCTCTGAAAATAACAAGTCGACAAGCCCGAACTCCCACGGGGCTCCTCTGCCCCGCGTGTCCCGGCGTGGGGCACCCACGGGCCGGAGGGCCGCGGAGCCTAAGGGGATGGGGGGAAAAATCTCCCACAGCCCCCGGTGATGAAGGGCACGGCAGCACTCGGCCTGCCACCGCCCCTTCCAAGGGCAGTGCGCCTAGGTTAGTGGTTTTTGTTTTGGTGTTCATTGTATTTTGTAATTCGCCCGGGCCCGTTCCCGGCAGCGGCCAAGCCCCCAGCCCCGGGAGAGCCCATCCGCGCCCGGGGGGAGCCGGCCGGGATGTTTCATAGCCAAGAAACCCTGACCGGTCCCAAGGCTGGAAAAGGGGGAAATTAGAAGAATAAATAAAAATAAATTAAAAACAAATTAAAAAATAAATTTAAACTCCCTCCAATTTCTTTTAAATGTAATCTAGAAGGGGGAAAAGTCCCTTTAAGGTGAGTTGGAATTTGCATTTTATTGGTGTCGTTCCCGTCTTTTTAGTTACACATCACCCGGTTTATCATCAGCCTTTCTACACCGCTGCGCTCGGTAATGGGATTTCTCTCTCCTTTACGGGGCACTCGTGCTGTACGAACACCGGAGCCAGCTCGTCCCCATCGTCGGTGCTGCCGGCCGAGCTCCGGGCACTGCGGTGCATCCCCCCAAGCACCCGAGAGAAGCCGAGAAAGAAACTTCCCTCTCACCTGGGCACAGGCACTTTCTTTGCCGTGTCCGTCCCCCGGCAGCACTTAAGCTTTTTTATTTTATTTTTCCCCCTTCGCAACGCTGCACAACGACCGCGCCCGGAATCGGTGATGTTACCGGCTATAAGCGACCGGCGGAGCCGCTTTCGCCCACGGCTTCTCGGTCCCTGGCCCCTCCGTGGCCGGTAGCATCCTCGACGGGGAGGGTCGGGGAAGGCAGCGCCGAGCTCCAGCTCCGACCCTTCCGCATCCCCCCGCAAGCGCCGACCGGAGCGGTCCCCGCCGTCCCGCTCAGCGCTTGGCAGGGGTGCCAGCCCGTGGAAGAAGGTGGGGGTCACACCTTTCCCCCCCCTTCCCACCCCCGAAGTTTTCCCCGGTGAGCTCCTCCGCCTGATGAAATATATATGCGGCTAATGCAGTAAACAAATACTGAAGTTGCGATGTAATTAAAGCGGTAGAACAATCCCCCCGCAATGAACCCATTGCTGGACGGGATCCATCCCTGCGCCCCGCGCCAGGTTTGTTTTAAGAGAGCTTGGGAAAAAAAAAAAACACACAACAACAAAAAAACCCAAACCAAAGCAACAAACAAAACAACCGAAAAGATCTGTAAATTATGTATTAGTGGGTCCCAGTTTATCCTGCCACACTCGGGTCGATGCTGAGGGTAAACACGCCCGAGCGATCCCGCACCGTTCCCCCCCCAGCTCCGCTCGTCTTTTCTTATTTATTTTTCTGCCCCTCCTCCCCGCCACCCCCCCCTTGATTAGCCCCCCTCCGGATTGCTTTACACGTCGCTAAATGTTGTCGCTTACATTCAAAGCTCATGCATTGTTTATGGGAAATATAGTTAATAAATAATTACAAATCTGAGGTTTCTGCGTTTGACTGAGAGCGGCCGGCAGAGACGGGAAAACACCCGGGAAGGGACCGGGGCCGAGCTCGCCCGGGAGCGGATCCCGGAGCGGGGGTCTGGGGTTCGGGCCGGGCCCGGGCAGGGGGAACCCGGCTGGGGGGCCCGAGGGTGTGACAGCTGAAGGGGTTTCTTCACGTTGTTCAAGAGAGAAAGGACAGATAAAAGACGAATAAAAGAGGAAAAGAAAGAAAAGAGGTGGCGGGGGCGGGGGGAGACTATAAAAAAAGAGGGTGAAACAAACCCCAGGAGGATGCACCGATCCCGGCTCATCCATCTTCATTGTCTCCGTGTGTGCAAAAGCAACTCCAGTATAAGGAAAAGCCACTATCAAAGCCATGGCTTTATTTTATATCCTATAGATCAGGAGGGAGGCAAAGCTTTATTTTCGCCCAGAGACAGATATTTTATTTCTCTCTTACGGTTTTATGTGTGAGAGATGTCAAAAAGGTAAAATAGATTGCTAATGCATAGGCAAAACGAAGCTGTTTTGGCATGCTCTGTGTCAGGAGGTCTCCCAGGGAGAGCAGGCTGGGGATTTAGGACTGATGGGAGACTCGGGGGGATTTCTGCTAAAACATCTCTCTCCATAAATTCAGCCGCGTGGTCAGCTCGATAGGGAGAAAGAGTTTTAAAGGGGAAGAGTTGGAGCGCGGCGGAGCAGAGCGCAGCCCCGCGGTGCCCTGTCTCGGCCCGGCCGGCGGGGGAGGACCTGGGGCGGCTCCGGGGGGTCACCGCGGTGGGGCCGATCGCTTCTCTCCGTGGCGCTGGGGACCCGCCTGAGCCGCTCCCGGCTCGTCCCGCCCGGCAGAAGCGCCTGTGCGCACCCAGCACGCTCACAGCTCCGCTCCTTACCCGATTTTAAGGGTTTTTTTCCCTTTCTTATTTTTTTCCCCAAAAAAAACAAGCCCCCCCGACGGTCGGTGTAAACTCCGCGGCTGCAGAGCGGCAGCCCCCGGCTGCCTCCGCTGCTCCGCATCTGCCTCCTCACCGAGCCCTAACAGCGGCTTTGCGAGGATCTTTTGCAAAGTTAAAATATATCTCCCCAAGCTGCAACAATTTTCATACTTTTTGACCTCGGGGATTTACTTAGCCCGCTAAGTTCAAGGCTCAGAAGCCCAAGGCTATTACTCATGTAGGCACTCCCACCACCACCACTTTTCACCACATATTTTATCATTTGACTTCCTGGCTTAAATTCATGTTATGGCAAATAATGGATGGTAATACTTTCCCCCTTCCCCATGTTAATTGTCTTGTCTGACAACCTCTACATTTGAAATGATTTAAAGCAAACAACCGGGAGACAAACCAGCACAAAACATCTGCAGGAGCCCTGCAGCTCCAGCTCTTCCCTTGCAAGTTGGTGGCTGGATCCAGGGACTGGATTCAGGGCCAGCCCCCCTCAAAGCATCGCTCAGCTCTTGCTGGGGTTATGGTGGTGCTGAGGAGGCTTCTCCCCAGTGCTCTGCAGCCCCCCCCAGCCTCCTCTGGCTTTGCTGCCCAAATTACTGCTCTTCTTTAGGTGGCTGAAATGGGGAAACAAACCAGAGTGCTATTTGCAAATTAAAAAAAGCAAGGTGTAGTTGATTAGCAAATTAATTATTCCAGTACCCCCAGGATTATATTGTTTTTCTAAGTTCTGTGGGCCTGTGTAATTTACTAATTTCACAGTCACTGAACTTCCCTGGGAGTAAGAGTCAATCTCACCCACCTATCTAACACGTCTCTCTGGCTGTGTGCAGAGCCTGTCGGCAGCATCAGAAGGAAAAAGGGTGTCCAGACCTTTTCCCCTGCTCCTGCCCTGACCTGCTGCATGACTTTGGCCAAATTCTTTGTTTTTTCTTATTTCTGAGGGTGGACAATACCTTCCTACCCAACAAGAATGTATCTTCCTGCTTAGAAAGAAGTAACTGCACGGACTTCCCTCTGCTGAAGGCTGCCACTGGCTTCCCACATGTGTACAGAAAAGAGCTGCTGCATTATTTGTCTTTTACAAGCAGTTGGAGAAGAGGGTTCCCAATGTAAGAGGTTTTTTTTGTCATCAGCTTGTGGTGTCTCACATCACCATCACGCAGAGAGTCTGAGAAAAATAACTGAAATTAAAAAAAAATAGGACCATCCCAGTAAAACATTGGGATAATGCACCTACATTGATGGGAAACCAGCACTGCCCTCTGCCTACCTGCTGCAGGGGCAGGAGCAGATCTCAGGTCAGGGTGATAAAACAGCATCACCAGGTATCACAGCACCCCAAACTTCCCTCTCTGCATGTGAAAACAAATCCAGAGCTCCTGGCTGTATTTATATCTGTCTGCTTAGTCCCAACCTCTGATTAATCATCTTCTATACATAGATTCTGTAATTTGATACGACATTACTATATAATATCCTATGTCACACCCTATTTATATAGGCTTCTATTTTAAGGCTTCTGACAGGCCGCAGAGGCTCTGGCCAGCGTGCCCTCTTCTCTTCCTGCTTTATCACATGCCCACAAATAGAGGCAGATGCCTTCATGCTGCTGGAGGTGTCTGCAGCTCAGCACAACATTTTCTTTGCCCGGGCCAGGTGGGCAAGAGCCAGGTAAAAGGCAGAGGCTGCGTGGGAGCTGGTGACTCAGAGTGCTCACACATCCCTCCCTCCCTGACGGGGGTCACTGGCCCGCACCTGACAGGGCTGGTTAGCACTGCACAGCACTGCACTGCTCTGGCACCTGAGCTGCTAACTGAGCAGCTGGTTTCTGCAGGGTCACCACTGCGCTGCCATCAGTCTGGGGCACTGCAATAAGGAGATGTGGTCAAATGTTATTTTATTTAAAAAACGCACGTATAAAACCCTGGTTCCCTTCCCCTTCTTTGTACAGCAGTGAGTGACAGTCTGTGTTTGGCTGTACACACGTACAGCTCATTTCAACACTTCAGCAAGGAGATGGCATGCACAGCCACAAGCCCATTACTCTGAAATGCATCAATATACCATTTCCAAGATGAAAACCCCAGATAATTTTGTTCTAGAACGTGAAATTTCACAAGTTTCAAATAATTTTTCCAGGAGAAGCCAGGGATAGAGCTCAGTTCCCACCAGGGTCCTACCCAATGGGGCTGTCCTGTCTGATGGTGCTCTCCTGTGCCCTGCTGTGCTCCAGGGCAGGTCCCTCACATGGGGCAGAGCGGCACACCAGCATTACCAAGGACCAATTCTCCATGCTCAAAAGTTGACTTTAAAAATTGCATATAGTTCTAAGAAATCACTCCTCAACATGGTTGTCTCCAGCTGCACTTGGAGATCCCTGCCAGAACTGCAGTCTTGGTGAGGCATGGGGCAGGGAGCAGCTCATTGAGGGTCACCCAGATGATCAGCACAACCAACATCTCCCAACTCTCACACAGATGCACTGCACCCTTTGGATTCCATCACCCCTCAGCTCCATTCCTTGTTGTGTTGCCTGGTGGATGTAGACCCCCGTTTCATCCAGACCCCATTTGCATTGCCCTCCCCAGGGCGCTGCTGTCGAGGGTTGGATGAGGCTCCAGTGTTGGGCATCACCACTCCCCTCCTTACTGATGGCCTGTCATAACTTGTCAGTGAGTTGGTCACTCACAAGTTACCAGGCACTGAAAACTTTCATCAGCCCTAGTTCCTGTGTGCTCTTCTCACCTCTCTGTATCCACAGGTGAAGGTGGCTCCAGGGAGCAGAGGCTGATGCACCCAACCCCAACTCAGCGCCACCACAAATGCACAGGAGCTGGTTCTGCCTACCAACAAGTAAACCTTGGTACAAATGGAGTGTCCCTATTTACCTACACTTCCTTCGGGAGCAGCCCCAAACCCTAGTGGACAGTTTTACAAAGCCTTTCTCTCCTGACTGTGAAATGACATGATTTTCACTGCTAACAATTGCTGAAGGAGCTGTTCTGTGCTCATCTGCCTCGTGCTGGGAGCGCCATGTCACGTGCGTATAAGAACAGAAACTTCCTGAGATGTTGGGACTCAGAAACTCAGAATTCCCTACCAATGTTTTTTTTTTTCATTTGATAAAATAAGATCTCGATTGCTGTAATTAGTTAATATTTGTAAAGCCTGTAAGATTCCAGAATAAATGTCTGAAAGCAACTCAGATGGCTATTAGAGAAATGTGTTAATAATAATGAGGATGGCTGGTGAGAAGACATCACTCCTAATGATGTATGATTTATTTCCTTAAGGGTGTGCTAATAAACAAAACTCATTTTTAAAATCTGGCACATTTATTCCACATATGCTCTCACATCAAATAAGTTACCCTAACTACAGCAGGGTCTTCCCTCTTCTCCCCTCTCTGAAATTTCTCATTAACTCTCTGGCTGCTGATTACAAGGAAAAGTGCATCTTCCCATCTAGCACCCTAGCTATTAAACCTGGGTCCTGGGCTACCAGCCTGCCTGCTGCCAGCCAGAGGGACCTCCCCAAGGGTCCCTTCTCTGCTGTGAAGGATTTTGGGTGTCTGTCCTCATCCCAACCTGAGCTTTGCAGGGAGATCCTAGATGGATCCCTGAGTCCCAGACCAACTCCCAGACCAACCTAAACCCCACCACATTTTGTCTGTAGGCTGTCATGACTTCTCTTGCAAAACTAGAGGAGCTCCTCCATGGCTCACGAAGTAAAGTGTTTCCTTTCCCTTGGTGGGGTCAGCCCATGGTGCTGTGACAAAGTGAAGCACAGCAGGTGAGCAGAGTCAGGCTCTGTGGGTGCTGAGGGAGCTCTGTGGGTCCTGAGGGAGCTCTGTGGGTCCTGAGGGAGCTCTGTGGGTGCCTGCCATGCCCTGCATGTCATCTACTCACTGCTCTTCCCTCACATGGCTTTACACAGAATCAATAAGGTGGTAACTCAAATCTTTTCTGCAGACGTGCAGGAGATGTGTGCCTGGCAGAAGAAAGCACACGGAGCAGTTCTCTCCCCACCTCTGTCACAGCCTGGCTGAGCAAACCCACAGGGCAGAGTCCTCTGCTGCTGCAGGATTCCTCCAAGCTTTGAGAAATGGTTTGGGACTGTGTGTGCTCTGGGAAGACCACTTCCTACTGTCACTTTTAAAACCTCAGACTGATATTCTACAGGGCTGGTTCTTTACATGGGAGGGAAATGCCATTTCCAAATACTGATAGGGTCTTCAGTTCCCTGTTTGAATCCAGGTATTTTCATACCTAAGATTCTGACTTGTTTAGCTTTATAAAGGACCATGGAAAACCTTCTCCATACCTCCAGTGTATGCACCACCACCACAAAGGGCTGTGCCAGCAGGCAGGGTGGAAACACTTAAAACAAGTCACCAGACAGGGACAGTCATGTTTGGGGACCTGATGCCGTCCAGGACAGCAGGGTGGGACCTGGGGTAACTTGCTGCAGAGCCCCAGGAGGCCAGTGGCCATTGCTTTCACTCTCCAGAGGAAAAGCAAGTGATGGTAGGCACCAATAAAAGATCCTGAACTTTCAGTTTTGGGTGGAAATCCCTGCCTCGGACACCCCGGGGATGTGCTGGGGCAGCTGGACATGTCTGTGGAGCCAGGCTGCTGCTCACCTAACATGCCATTATCAACTCCGAGTGTTTCAAATTTAGAAAGAAAGGAGAGGAAAAATGTTTTAAAACAGCAGTTTGAGAATTAGCAGAAAATACCCTTTTCCTTGGAGGACATCCCCTGCTCTGCCAAGCTTCAGCTTGGGCCAGGGAAGGGGCCAGGCAGGTCCCCCGAGGGGCTATCACCTGCAGCAGCCTTTAGAGCCCAGGGTAAGAGAGAGGGAAAATTGCTGCTGCTTGCCCCATGCATCTTGAAAATACACATTTTTCTTATTACTACTACAGTCAGAAAATCCATCTTTGGGGGTGCCCAGGCTGGGTCTGTCCAGGCTGTGGGGTGTCCAGGCAGGGACCCCCAGGCTCAGAGGACACATTATTTATCCCACTAACACTACAGCAGCAGTGACAACACGCAACAGCATCTGAAATCCAATTCCAACATTCAAAGAGGAGGAGAAGGAAACATGCAGGAAGAGAAGGGCAAGAAACATCTTCTACAGGGAGAACCGAGGCTGGCTGTGAGGCTTCTTCATGCAGCGGAGGACAAAATGTGATGGGTAAGACTATCACACCCCCGGTCTGACAGTGCAGCACACACAGCACAGGAGTGATGAAAGATTAAAATAAATAATAAACACTTCCAATAAAGAAACTCAAAGACAAAGAATAAAAATGATCTGCAACAGAGAGCCATTTGAAAACGTGTGCATCTTTTCCTGCACTTCTTTGTTGCTGATTTTTTTCTTTTTTGCATCTGAAAAAATCAACTAAACTCCAGAGTTTTACATGAAAACAAAAAAAACGAGTTATAACACCTCTGAAATGGTCATACAACCAAAATATATGTATTAGATGTTAGACCTTCTATCAGAGAGCTCAGCTGGATATATATATATATATTTAAATCTGCAAAATATAATTAAAGCGGTGTTGTTAAAAAAAAAATAAAAATGATAGCCCAGTCCAAACCCTTATAAGGATATTTCAGACATGCTGAGGTTCCTTTTCCATAAATGTTAAGCAGACATCTGTAAACATAATTGGAATTTACTGCACACGTGAATAACTGCATATAAATTAGCCTGTATCATTGGGGTTTAAGAAAGGGCTGCAGGTGCCCCCACCTTGTCGATAAGACGCCAGCGTTTCCAGCACATCCCAGCTCAATTCCAAATGTCAATTTTCTACATTTTAATTTTTTTTTTTTTTTTTGCATAACTGTTGCCTTGTTCCATTTATCACAAAGCCTCTACAGATGAGCCATTCTGCTGAATTTTGTACAGTTCCAGGTTTGTTTACCAGGCTGATAGTTATTCTTTTGGAAAATGCAGAGTGGGATTGCCAGGGATTGCTTAATATTGACGATGGAGACCTGAGCATCTGAGGGAGCTGAACGAGCACAACCTCATTTCAACACTCCTCTTTTTTTCTTCCCTATTTCCCCCCCCTTTTTTCCCTGTCTTTACCTTCTCCTTTGTTAAGGGCAGAACCTCACAAGCCCTCCAGCCCTTACCCTACAGGGATCTGAGGGCAGGTCCTCGCCAAGTCAATGAAAAAACTTCCAACTTCCATGGGTCAGGATCAAGCTTTTAAGAACCCACTTAACTTGATGCATGAGGGCTGAGAAGTACTAGTTAAGTTGCAGTGAGTCTGCACCAGGATGGGAAGGAGCCTCCTCCTCCTCATTTCCTTCTCCATCCTCCTGTTCCCACCCAGGTTCAGTGAAAAGTCAGGAATCCCTTACCCAGAGCCCTGGAGAGGGCAGGATGGGCTCAGGCAGCCACACTGGCTGTGTCCAGCATGAAAAGAGGTGTCCAGATCCTGGCAATGCAGCTAAACCAAGGATTACCTCGGGTTTGTATTGAGTCAGGCAGGAGCAGGATTTACATGGAGCCACCTCATGGAAAAGCACCATTTTACGCACATTTAGTGGAAACAGGGTTGAGGCACTTTCAGGGACATGCTGACACCCAGCTTCTATCAGCTTGGCTTTTGAAGGTGAATTTAAAGGAGCAAATTCAACAAATCCTACCAGTTTTAAGCAAAAATGATCCTGAAAGCACCTCTGGCACATGGACCTACACATTCCCAGGGCCCTGTGGCTGCGTGGAGAGAGGTGAACCCAGGAGGAGAAATTGCTCCGACTCTGGGATAAACCACTGGATCAGGCTGTGCCCCTGATCCCAAATCTGTTGAATTCCAGGGAAACCTAAACACAAGTGCCTCTGCATCAGGCACTCCAGGTTGGTGGGGCCAGGTTTGGTGGAGCTGGATGGATGCCACATGCTGATAGCCATGGCTAAGGGGAAACACCAGTGGTAGGTGATGCCACCGGATGAAATTCCACACAGAAGAGACAGCTGCACCAGCAGTTTGCATTTTAACGATAGACACCCCAATTAAGGGGAGGTCCATCAGTGCTCTGTGAGTCAGCCCCAGTCAGGTGGGCAGGGGACAAACCCCCTGTGGCAGGGGATGGTCCCAGCTGCAGCCTCCCAGCCCCCGGCATCCCCCTGCCCCTGCCACGGCACCATCACAGCCGTTCCCAATGGTCCTTTCTGATAACAGCATTATCAAGTGTGCCAACGGAGTAACCGGGTGATTTATGTCATTGTCACTCTTCAAAGGCGCATTTGTTTGCCATCCATCTCTCACCCTCAGCTTGCCATAAGCTCTGATTGCTTGGAGGGGGCCAGGGCTGTGACCCCCCCGGGGGAAGCCACCCCTGCTGCTGTTCTCACCTTGACTCCGGAGTCCGTCGGGCATCGGCAGCGTGAGGATCCCTGTGGCTTTCCAAGGGATACTCGGCAGAAACGTGTGACTGGGGAGGGCTGACCTGAATTTAACCTTTCTCTGTGCCCCCCGTTTGGTGGGGAGGGGAGGGATGCAGCAGCCTGACCAGGGCTGGTGACAAACTTCTGGTGGTTCCTGGGCTGAGGCAGATGCCAGGGGGGGGAAGACCCACAAGCCCATCCCACAGAGCTGCCCCGCAGCTCAGGGGGGCTTTGAGCCACACTATTGCCTTTTAATAATGAAGGTGTGGTACCTCACTGCTCTTTAGGGAAAAATGGAAGAACCAAGAAAACAAAAATGAGCAAAAATGAAACAAAAAGCTTATTTCCTTGCTGTTTTTTTTTTCTATAAGTAAAAAAAATTACAGATTTTTAATCCAAACTCGCAAGCCAATCTGGCCCCAGTCTCACCAGTCATGATTTTTAATGGTGCCAGACCCAAATAAGCAAGGAAAGGCTCCAGCAGTGCCATTCAGGCAAGGATCTCAGATGGTGGAAACCATAAACCAGCCCAGACCCAAGGAGCTGTGGCCCCCAAGGACACTGCCCAGGTCACTGTGCCCGAGGTGCCGGCAGCACTTCCACCAGTTACGCACCAAAGTGGATGGAAGTGACGGGGAGGAGGAGGAAGGGTGTTTGCACCATGACTGGGAGAGACAGCCCAGGGGACCCTGCCCCACGCCTGCCTGCCTGCCTGCACAGGCAGCACCTCCTCCCTGCTTGTACCTTGCACCAGCCCCTGTGCAGGGGTTGTCACCACTCGTGGTCAGCACCAAGCCTCCCTGGCCACCCTCCTATGACACAGTGGTCACTTTGTATCTCAAAATTATTGACTAAGCATTTTTTTCCGGGCCACTCCAATCACTTTCAAACACACCTCTTTGATTTTAGTGTCAAAGAGACTTTCTCTCTATCTCAAGCTGTTTTCACTTAAAAAAACCCCAAAAAGCCCCTGGAGCACCAGACAGAATATAAGCAGACTCAGTATTTAGTCATAGAATGACCTGAAATTTCTCTGAGGAAACACATTTTTCACTTAAAAATATTGGAAAAAAGATTTATGAAAGTTTTTCCTTGGCATTTTCTTGGTTTAGAGGAAACAGGACAGCAATTTTTCCCCATCACTTTCATAGTTTGTTATTTTTTTTCTCTCTCTCTCTACTCATCCCCAAGAGTTTCCTCCAGGATGGCCAGTCACACAAGGAGAGAAAAATTAGTGTGATGAACAAGGCAACACCTTAATTATTGTATTTTCTTAGGTAGCTGCTGCTGGCTGCTGCTGATCTGGATTGGGTATCCACTCCCCAGATTTAAAGCAGGAATCTGCTGGAAATGCTGGGCTCTCACACTCACATTTTGCTGGTCTTTGAGGACCAGTTTTTACCTTGGCACGGCACATGCTGAGGCATCACACCACAGGCAACAGAATGAGAACCACCTACATTGCATGGGAGAAAGTCCAGCTCAGCTCCTGGCCCCTGGGAACCCACATCCAGCTCCCATGGGAATCCAGCTCCCAGCGAGTCACCCAGCTCATGCTGGGATGCTGGTCCCCACTGAGACATGTGGCTGAGCCAGAAACCAAAACCAGCTGCTTTTGTCTGGGTTTTTCACACCCTCCTGCCAACCAAACATCGTGCCAATTCCATGTATTTAAATACATGGAATTATCTGTTACAATGCTTCAATATTTATCACATAGACTTCGCTTTAACTGCTTTGTAAATCATAGCAGAAATAACAGCCTTCCAACTGAGAGTCATATGCCATAATCAACCAACAGAAAGTCAAGATTGTAATTTAAAGTATGTATTAAAAAGTCCTTATGTGAACATTTTGTTTAAATTAAGAGACGGGACATGATTCAAACAATGAGGCCTCACCACAGATAATTTTTCCTAGCAAATCAGTCAAGGGTTTAGAGGAGGCTCAGGGAGTGCGAAGGAGCAATCTTGACCTCCCAAGGCTATAAATATTTTTTGTTGTCAGATGATTTGAACAGAAGACTCTGCCCAGCCAGCGTTGCCTGTCTCCAAGCAGCACCTCGGAGGTTTTGGAGCTGTGTTTGCCTACCCGGTGGGGCCAGCTCAGCAGAGCTGGACACCAACCAGCATCCTTGGGCCATGGCCAACCACCCCCAGGCTCACTCCCGCTCTCCAGCCCCGTCTGTCACATCCGTCCCCAGCCCTGACTCGCTCCGTCTGCTGCCCCAGCACTGGGCAGCTCTGGTTCCACTTCCTGCTGCCAAGCTTCCCACTCACCATCACAAACCCTCTTCTGCTGCAGTATGAGGGGCCCCCCAGGTCATGAAGGACAAATAATTACTGGAGAGAGTCCAGTGCAGAGCCACTAAGATGATGAGGCGACTGGAGAATCAAGCATATGAAGGAAAGTTGAGAGAGGAGAAGGAGACTGAGAGGGAATCTCATCAATGCTTATCAATATCTGAAGGGTGGGTGTCAGGAGGATGGAACCAGACTCTTCTCAGTGGTGTCCAGTGACAGGACAAGGGGAAATGGGCACAAACAGGAAACAGAAAGTTCAACCTAAACATAAGAAAAAACTTAATTACTCTGAGGGTAACAGAGCACTGGAACAGGCTGCCCAGAGAGGCTGTGAGGTCTTCTCTGGAGACACTCCAAACCCACCTGGACATGTTCCTGTGTGATCTACTCTAGGTGATCCTGCTCTAGCAAGGGGGTTGAACGTGGTGATCTTCAGAGGTCCATTCCAACCCCTAAATCCCCCATTCTGTGATTCTGTGCTGTTGTGTCCCTGAGCTGTGCCACCACTGCCACCAAACCCATGGCAAGGTACCCAGCTCCCCACTACCACCTTGCCATGTCACACTGCACACACCTCCCAGCCCTGAAGCAGAGCCCTCCCTGCCCAGGGACTGGCAGTTCACTGCCTGCCCTTCCCACCCACAGAGGACCTCTTGGATACAACTGCCATCACCATTTGAGGAACAGTGCAACCCTATGGCGAAGCAGCCAAAAGTCAGGGTACATCATCCTGGGGATGCCCTAAGGACCTCATGAGTAGGACATCTCTGAGAGCCTTGTCCCGGTGAGTGTGAGAGGTTTGCAGCCCAGGTCCATGCAGAGATCACCAGGCATTTATGAGCTCAGTTCTCCTCACAGATCACAGTATTCCAGTATTTATGAAGCCTCCTTTCAATAATTATCACGCTGTTACATTGGTGAGTTTCTTGATAAGTTATTAAATCATAATTTCTAATTTAAATGCCAGCTTTTGGCGTGCATGCCTGCTCAGGATAAGCTCATTTTCATTTTTATTAAACATCACCTATTAAACACAAGGAGAATTTTCTTAGGAATAACAGAAAGCACCACAGGTGCCTTATTTCCCAGCTCGTGTTGTTTCAAATGGTTTCAAATAATTCCCCAAACACGTAACCACAACAAAGGAATTGTTATATGGCTGGGTGAGGACTGACGTCTGCAAACACCCTTCTCTGGCTGAGTGGGTGCTGGCTGACACCTTTCCTTGGGTTCTCCTCTTTGCCAGCCCTGGGAGGTGACAAACCCCCACAGCTGCAGGCTTTGCATCAGGCCACAAAGCATCTCCACCTTCCAAAACCAAACCAACCCCTTCCACGTTCTAAAACCCAAGAGCACTCAGAAAAAACCACAGGAAAACTCAGGATATTTGAGCTACAGTACCCAAAGCACCCAACTTCCCCAGATATTTCAGAGGCTTGGGACATGGCAGTCATACTTCAGTGCACGCAGGGCTTGGCTTTTCAAGCAGATGGTCAATTAATTATGCTCGTTTGACATTTATAGTGCCTGGCCCGGGCCTCAGTGTCCAAGCCACATACCCCCCCCCCCACCACAGGAAGGACTGAATGGTGATGCCAGCTCCATCCCACCCCAGGTTGTCCGCCCCACCCCAGGGTATTCCCCTCACCCCAGGTTATCCCCCTCACCCCAGGTTATCCTCCTCCCCACCCTTGGTTGTCCTTCTTGCTCCGCTGAATTTACAGGGTGAGGAGCTGCGTGTCAGCAGCGCCCAGCACTGAGTCCACAGTGTGTGGCACAAACCATCCAAAATGGGGACTAGGCAGCTGTTTTCATCTGAAAACAGGCAGTCAAAGGAAAATAACAATGCCAGTGCAAGGGTGAGATGATCTTCAAAACCATCCCCTGGGATGAAGGGTCATGCACTTGGCTTAGCCCTTCTCTCTGGGCTGGATTTTGTGCTAAAATGCTGACTTACTTTGGGGCTGATGGGAAAGGAATTATCCATTTCCCTCAAATGATTTCCATCTCCAGACTACACATTCTCTGTGATCAGACTGATTAGTTAAATAAATCATCCTTACCTGAAGATAATCCATTTATGCTTTTTAATTAAACACAATTATGACAATTTGTTCTGCTGCCTGCCAGCTTGCATGTGCAATTGAAGCCGAGGGCAGGAGACTATTGTGGTTGTGTTTACCACCTGGCTAAAAAAGAGCAGAAAAGTACCAAGAATGCACCTTTTGATGATGGTGCTGAAGATTGGGGGTGAAAAAAAACAAGGGGAGACCGAGGAATTAGTCGAGATGACCAGTGTCCTCTGGAACAGCCTGGGCTTCTCTTGAGCCATGCCTGCTCTGGAGCATTGGGCTGGATCCCTTCCACACTCCTGATGGGCACAGGAGGAGCTGGATTTTGGGGCAGCACATCTCCCCTGCCAAAAGCAAAACCAGGACTGGGCACTGACATGAACATGGCAGTTTTCTTGTAACAGTGCCGTGTCCTTTTCACAGCCCAACATGACAAGAAAACACCTCCTGTTTATTCTGCCAAGGGCTTTTATTCAGATCAACTTCCCTTCAACTTGCTCGCACCGAGTGAGAGACAAAATAGGACCTAACGAGCCAGCTTAAATAGATGTTAGAGACCTTCCCGTTTTTAAAAAGCCCTCTGTGGTTCCTCTCTCTTCCCCTTGCCATCATGTGCTCAAGTTCAACTGCAAGCAAGTACAGCAGACTATGTGCTGTTTGTTTTGGGTTCAATGGCATCTCATTTACACGTGTTAATTGCAACTAATTGGCACTAATTGGATGAACAGGAAACCCTCTGGGAGCACTCATACCTTTAATTTGTAGTAAATATCATTAATTAACATATGCTAATTAGAGCCAATTAACATTGATTAAGGGTTGCCAGCTACTTGGAAAGTACAACTATCCATGTTGTATGAAGTCAGCACAAAATATGATGCATGCTTGAAGTATAAAAGAGGAGGGAGCAAACATGAGGCCACGTCTGGGCTTGTTGGCTGCTGGCTGGACACAAGCAGTAGCCGGGGCACGCTGAGCTTTTGCACCACTCCCACCACAGCCCCAGCACCCTGCAACCTCCTGCAGCCAAAACCAGGGGAGGGGAAGAGCGTGCTGCCCACCATGTGCTGTGCTTCACACCTCCAGACGTGGAGGAAGATGAATTGCATCTCCAAAAGGAGTGGTCACTACCCAAAATATGTACAAATCAACATTTGGGGGAGCCAGGGAAGCTGGACACCTCTTTGCAAGTAGGTCTGGTAAAGGGATCTCTGCCTTCAGAACAAAAGTTAAACCAGCACTTCTCCTGCCTATGTCCAATGGGTACTGACAGTTTTGTGGGATTCAAGCCCAACACATCCCACAATGCTGGCCCAGATGGAGCCACAGGCCTGGGTGCACAGAGCAGAGCAAGGGCTTTGCCAGCTGGATGAAGGAAAAGGGTCCAGCTGCTGTTGGGTGCCATGCCACATCTCTGTGGGGCTGCTAGGAGAACGACAGCAGTGCTGTCCTCAGAGAAACCCACCTCCTCACTGCGTAGAGCCCCAAGAGGGCTCCTAAGGGATGCTCCTGCCTGCCTGCGCTTGGTAACCTCTCCCTTCCTCCAGGTTAGGGACCTTATGGAGTGTTCAGCCCACATATTTGCACAGCCACCAAGCTGGATTCCTGCTTCGACCAGTTCTAGGGACAGACGGGTGTGAAGATGGCCTCAGGCCACTATACCTTACAGCAGGGCTTCTGCTGAGCACAGCTATTCCTATTCCATCCAGGCAATGTGGGTCACTGCACTCCTGGGGTCTGCAAAGTGCCAGAGGCTGCTCCATGCAGGGTTCAGCCCTGCTCGGTGCCAAATGTGCTTACCCAACAAAACCTGGAAGGTATAAAATAACACAGCAAAGCTCCCACAGGGTCAAATCCTGCTGCTCCTGCATCAGCTGCATTTTTGGGTACAGATAATGGCAGCCTTCAGCCAGGGATGAAGCTCAGACCCCAGAAATACCAACGATGATACCATGGTACCATGGCACCCACTGAGCCCCAGCACCAGGACAGGATGCTGAAGCCAGGACATCCCCCAGATTCCCCTGCAGATCCACTGGGACATTGGTGCTGGCATGGCCAGGCCTTTGGGAAGCACCAGGGGAGTGCAGACCCCTTCCCACACAGACCATTCTGCTAATTAATGAGCAAACCAAAAGAATATGTGATAATGGCATTTTCCTGAGGGGCAGGTTATTTCTAGCCCTACTTTTGCCACTCAGAGAGCACCACTGGGCTGTAGTGCCAGTGCTCAAGTCCACAAATCCCAGAGAAAGGCGGAAATCCTGGATGCAACCATTGGCTCTTACAATTAGCGGAGAGGAGCAACCTGAGGGGTGTCCAGACATGGCTGAGTCAGTCACAGGAGACTGAAGTTCAAATACCTCTTGTTGCCCTAAAGCTTTTGCATTAAAATTATTACCAACCCGTTTACTCTGCTATTTACCATTTCATTATCTGATGAAACAACTGCTTATCAGTTTGGGTAAGACCGAGAAGCAAAGTGCTTAATCTTAACAAACACCAGGGAGGAGACACGATTCAGGCTGACACCAGGCCTGCTTCCCAATTTCCACGTTTCTAAAAGGATTAGCTTTTTACATTGAGAAAACAGAGGCCAGGATTGAGCCACGGCCAGGGGAAGATGCACTGCAAATGCCTTGAATTTCGTTGTTTGGCTCCAAACTGCTTTGTTGGCAGAGTGGGAAGCAAGAGGTGCTGGTGGAAGTGACTGCGTGGCCGCGTGTCCCCGCGCCTTCCCTTCCCAGCTCCTGCAAATGTCGCTTGTGCAGGATGGGAGCTCTGCCTCTAATTGCAAACTGACCCTATAATTTGAGGACTGTAATTAAAACATAGTGTTTGAGGCCTCTTTCCAGCACGGGTTTTCACTATTTATGTCGCTGGCTGCCACAAGAAAAGGTAAAAGGACAGGAAAGGGATGGGGAGATGCTGCAGCCCAAATCCCGCTGCTGGAGGCCAGACCAGGCCCCGAGAGAATCCAACCCAGAGCGGAGCAGCAGGCCCGGTGTTATCGCTCAAAGACCTTTCCCTGTCCCCAAAGGCCACTGCAGAGCAACACTGCTGAAGAGACAGCAGGGTTTATGGCTGTATTTTTTTCAAGCCTGTTAACAGGCACAGAAAGGTGAGTGCTGGGCAAGCTGTGCTGCTCCTCACAATTCTGGGGGAAACCTCCCTGCACCAAAACTCCCCATTCGCTGGGAATCATTTGAGGAAGTGTTAAAAAACTCTGTCCTCAGCCTGGACACAGAGCTGGGCTGACATGAGGCCTTGGGGAAAAAAATAGGTTTGTGTGTCTGAAAAAGGGCTGTAAAAATTCAGAAAACTGCAAGCAGAGGGGAAGCCTGAAAACCCAAAAATGTGTTTTCCATGAGTTCAATAAAAACATCTGTTGGAGAGGAGCATCGTTGACATATTTAAGGAAGTACCAGAAAGCTGATAAGATAAAACCCTCAACATCATACACACACACACATATATATATGGACACATAACCTACCCCTCCATGAGGATGTGCTCAATAATCCAATAGGTCTGTTCCACCTCTAATTACAGTGATCCCACAACCCAGTATTCCTAACCAGGGCTTTAAATCTGAGCTTACAGTATTTAGGAAGCATTGTCAATAGTGTTTACAGTGAATTAATTACTGAAGTGATTTTAATTTATTTTCATTAATGATAATCTTATTCACCAATTAATTAAATCCAAATACAGGGTGCAACATTGTTTGGTGGTTACACCCTGGTAAGCAAACAAGCAGCAGAATGATGCTCTCAGCAAAGCAAAGCAGTGATTAGGGAGGACCTGGGACACCAGGTGGATCCTTCCAGGGGTTGGATATTTTTAGGGTGCTGCTCCCTGCCACTCCATCCCACTCCTGTTTTCTCACCAGGCACTGCATGGCTGGGTAAAACCCACCTAACACCCACTCAGCTGCAGCAACAGTTTTGTTTTGTTTTTTCCCTTGGGACTCCCTGAGACATTAAAAACTTCATTCAAACACCCTCCCCCAGAACTCCTCAGTGCTGACCCATTGCTGTTCCTCACCCCTTATCCTGGCAATACCCACAGTGGGAGGGCATGAGATTTATACAATCGTGGCAAGAGAAATTCAGGATTATTTGACAAGATACAGAGTGCAGATTCCTTGGTGAAACGACACAAGCTGCATGAATGACTTAACCACTTGCAAATTCAAGATCTTGTTTTGGTTTATGACCGCCTTAGCATCCAGCCACACATGGATACAACCCCCTTCAACAAACATTATGCACAGGATTTATTACAGATGTATACTATTTACTAGGGTTTATAGTGATATATAGTCTCTCTTCATCATTTGAGCAGTAAAGTATATTGTTCTGACCCTTCTACTCCCTCCATTTGCCTAAGACTCCAGCCACTTGATATTTTTTCAGTTCTGACATTTCAAACATGCAATGCCATATGTATTGCCACTTTCAGGTAATTATCACGTAAAATTAGGCTAGTCTTGTACATGAAACTAGCAATTAGCCAAGGATTGAAGGTCAAAGAGATCTCATTTATAGAGTCTCTAACAAAATGTTAAGTGTAAATTTGTGTCAGATGGTCCAGGATGCCGGATTATATGGGGTCATGACAACGGGTCTGAAGTGTCATCAAGCACGATGTAACCAGTCTGTTGGGCACAGCAGTACAATCTGGGACTTATCTCTTTCAGCCTTATCAGAACCTGTGCTAAATCTAGGACATGGCCTTAAAGGAGTTTCTGCAAAAAAGAGGAAAATGAATCACAGCCCATTGTTTCCCTCACTAGGACTTTGGAACGAGCTGTTCTTTATTACAGCGCGCCATGCGTGACCAGCCAGGTCCTCATCTTTCCAGGACGTGTGTGTGCAAGCCAGAGCGGGACTGTTGCTCCCATTTGGATGAGGCCAGGTTTAGCCCTGACCATGTGTAAGGAGGGGCAGCCAGAGCTGCTGCTGAGGAGGTGAATGGGACAGGGAACATGCGGGGTTGGCTCCTGCCCCAAGCTGTGCCATGGTCCCCATGGTGCTGTGGCTTGCTCCTGCATGGACACTGTGGGGCTGCAGGTCCCACGCCAGCTCCAAAGGGGTTCTGCCGGGAACAGATCAGCTACCAGCACCTACCCATCATCTTTTAATGTCATCAGAGTGGGGTTATCCAGAAGCCTGAAGGCATCTGCGACCTTAAGCAGGTGCTAATTTGTTCAGCCCTTGTGAAGGGCCTGATGCAGGGTCTCATCCTGCAACACTTGGGAAGGCACAGCAAAGCTCCCAGGGACCTCGGAGCCCTATAAAGTCCAGGCTGTGTAGAGAACTCAGGGATGCTTTCATGTCCATCTTCTATGAATTTTATTTAGGTGTTTGTGGCTGAAATCTCTCACAAACCTGATCTCCCTCTTTGTCCCTCCCCTGTATAACACTATCCCACTTTCCAAGTGCACTTGGGCCAAAGGGATGGAGCACAAAAGACAAGGCAGCAGCAGAGGCCTGTGCCAGGACCATTGCTGAACGAGAGCACCTCCTTCTCCAACAAGGAAACCAACTGCACATGAATCAGGGCGTTAAAAAAAGCCTCCTTGCATAATTTTGCTTATTTTCACCTGTATAAATATTTATCCTTTCTTTCTGCCACTCTGAAAAGGAGGGAAATAATTAAAAAAGTAATTTCTTCAATAACCCAATATGCTTTCCAGTGGGATACATCCTCCACCAGTCCTGCCAACTACTCCAGGTCCTTGCTGTGTGTCACCCCTCCCCAGCATTAAGTCCCTGTCCGTGTTACAGGCAACTGTTACATCTCACCACACATCCCACCGCATGTTGGTGGGGATCGTGGCAGATGCCTTTCATGCTCTTTCCCCTCGAAGGCAGGAGAAGCAGAGGGCTGGCAGCATTTTGCTTCCAAGTTTTCCTCCCCATCTCTTCCCCATCCCTCTGTTCCCCCCCCCCCGTGCTCTGGCTGCTGTCGCCTCCTTTGCTTCTCCTCCCCTCTCCCGCTCCGCTTCCCAGCCCGCGCCCCTGCTGGCTCTGTGCCCTGACTACCAATGATGCTCCCAGCCCTGCTCTGTATTCCGGCCGGAGGCAGAGGTGGGGACAGGCTGCCCGCCCTCCCCTCGCCTCCCGCACAAATGCTGCAAGGAGAGAGATGAACGACTTCCCCATTTGATCCCAACATGGCGCCAGAGCTTTTCTAATTGCACGGGAAGGAGCCCACAGGCACAGCCACGACCCGGCGGCGAGTGGCACAGCCTGGGCCCTCCCTGTCTCTTTCCAGCAGGGAGGAGGGATGGATGCTCCATGTGCCAACACACGGGAGTGCAGATTCAGCCCTTGGTTTGCCATCCAGACCCATGCCTGCCAGCAAAGCCTCAAACTTCCCCGTCTCTTCCTCAGCCCCGGCAGCCCCGGCTCTTCACCTCCTTTCTCCTCGCTGAAGCCCAGGTCTTAGCGGCACTTCGCTAAATTCTGTAACTGCAAACAAAGTGTGACAGCTTTATTTGTAATTATACTGCATTTAAAGGAACAAGATGAGCTTAATGAGTTAATAAAGTGGCTGCCTGTCAAAGCACGGGCTGCTTTGCATAGGCGCCCGGGTCCCTGCTCGGGGCTCATGCATATGGAGGTGCAGGAGGTGCCGCCGGCCATGGCAACGCGCAGGTAGCAGCCCCCGGCCAGCTGCCCCCGTCCCAGAAGACTTGTCTGGAGTGAAGACTTGTGAGAAGGGAGCATTTTGTCTCCGCACACTTGACAAAACAAAGACAACTCACTCCTCTGGTTTCATGCCACATTTTTTATTCATAAACAAGCTGTTGGCTGTAAAGACATGATAAAACTCGAGCTCAGAGGAGGCTGGTGAACATTTGAATGCAAATCCTCAGCTGCTACAAATCCGTCCTATTATTCAGCCGATTTTTTTTTTTTTCTTTCCCCATTTTTGTCTTATGCTAAGCTAGGCAGGATCCCAACCAGAGATATGTGATAAACTCTGGTCAATGCAAAGAAAGGCACTGGCATAAAAATTCAAAGTCTTGCCTGGGAGAGGGGAGGCAGGCAGGCTCTGCGGGGCCAGGGAGCGCGAACAAAGGCCACCGTGCTGCTGGGGGCTCTTTGGCGGCAGTCAAAGGTTTAGCTCAACATGCACAATATTGCCCGTTGTGATCTTTTTTCACCTCTTTTTTTTTTTTTTGCTATGGTTAGGTAGCTTTCTCCCAGAGGGTGTGTGGGGAAAACGTGGTGTGGGGAAGTGGCAGGGAGGGCTGCTTGAGTGCTGCAGTGCTGCATGGAGGGGCCCCAGCCCGAGGCAAATACAGCAGCAAACCCCAGCAAGCAACAGGAATATCTCACGGGGAGATGCACAGAGGGGAAGCTAAAAGACACAGTACGGGTTATTTTTTTTGAGATAGGAAAGGCACAGTAATGTAGTATTTTCCTCTTCCACCCCCAAACCTTCCAGTGATGCACACCTGCTACAACAGTGCTCAGACACTTTGCACATGCAAACCTCCACGCATGGGATGAGTCTCTGTGACCAGCACCCCTGCCGGCCCCAGCTGCACTTCTGGGCTGAGAAAATCAAGTCCCAGTTTTGTGACAAGGCTGGTGAAGAGCAAGGATGGCACAGCAGCCAAGCCTCAGCATGCAGTGCCTGGGACCTCAGAATAGAACTTAAACCCAGATGTTCCAGCACCCCAAAATGCTGCATCCCCACTGCTTTCCATCCAGATATTTCACAGAGCCCAACTCTGAAGCTTGATTGCTTTTAGGTTGGACCTGACCTGGCTCCTGTGCAGCTCCCTTCCCTTGTAGACATTTTTGCAAGTGTTTTAACCTCCACAGCCCGTTTTCTCAGCAAGCAGGGGGTGACAGCCCTCCTCTCTGCAGACCCTGCTGGGGTGAGAAAGGCTTGTGGCCTTTTGCTGAAACATGCCTCGCCAGAGCCAGCAATGCACCCAGGCTTTGCCCTTGGCCATCACAGAGGGAATTTCCTCAGGGAGAAGAAAAAAGTTGAGAGGAGATACAGCTCAGAGAGATGAGTTTTGCATGACAATTGGAAAATAAAGAAAATAAAAGTTAGGAGGAATTAATTTGCATGAGAACGCAAATGAAAAAAAAAAAAAAAGGCAGATTATTTCTTGCAGCCTCTATCTAATAAATTATTTTGAGAAGAAAATGCACCAGAGGTCGAGAGAGCAAGCAGGAGGGCTGGGGGTCACTCAGGGCTGTGGTTTGCTGCTCTGGATCCTGGCTGATAGGGATATTTGCATTTCTGGGGTAATTCTGCTGCACTACCAGATCTGCTATCACAGCATTGCAAGACACCACGAACCCTCCGCAGAAGCAAAACAAGAAATCATTCAGCCCAATCCCTTTGCCTCTCTGCAAAACAGAGCTGACTGATGCCGTGTCCCTAGCTGTGTTTCCAGACTGAGCTAATTTGTGGTGGCACTTACGAGCCGTGCCCACAGTCGGGACATCCCAGTGCAGGATGTTTTTGCTGTTTGTTCAGCCACGTGGTATGAGGTAGATGCGGAACCACAGCTGAAATTATAGCCAGGTAAAGTGCTCACAGGAAACAAGTGACCCAACAGAAACAGTTTTTCATTCTCTGAGACAAATTACAAGGCGCAAACTTTGATTTTTATGAATGCAATCCTTATTCTTAAGCATTCAAGTAGGTTTTGGCACGTGATGTCACCGTGTGGGCTGGTGGCTAATTGAAGCCTGTGAAGTGGCCATCACTCATGGCAAGGCTGGTAGCTCGGGAAGGTTCGGTGTCCCCCAGCTGGTGGGCACCCCTAAACACTTCCTGTGCTGCAGCAATGTACAGACATGCTCCAAACACCTATGGGTAGGGGTCCACAAACAAACCTTGTTCCCCCCATCCACAAAGGCAAAAATCCTGCTGACTTGAAAGCTGGTGGAAAAGGCAAAGCAGGGTGGGAACAGGTTCATCTTGGAAAATGATGGAGGACGCGGGGAAGATATTGGTGGATATTTCTGCCAGCTTCCTTGTAGCTGGAAGAGGTCCCAGTGCTTCGATGTTCATTTCACCTTCAGCCCGTGTTAAACCACAGCTTTGACTCCCTCTATGCTCCCCTACCTGGATTTCTTAAGGTACCACTTCATATAAATCAGCATCAATGCTACCATGTTGGCTGGGGGCCTGGTTCCACAGTGCTGAGCCCAGGGAGCTAAGTGATGGCACCTCCCAGCTGGGCACGGGCTCCAGCTCTCTCCCTGCCACTTTGGGCAAAGCCCGGGTTTCTGGCGCTTGCAGCCCGATCAATGCAGGGCCCCTGGTTGTGGACAAGAGGAGAGACTTAATTCTAATCTGTATTGACTGCTCACTGCTTTGTCTGCCAATTTGCATCATGGACTTGTCTTAAACAATGATGTGGGCCTGGCAGGTTCTCTCACAGTAATCTATACCAGCAGGTCAAAATCTCTGAGCACTCGTTAAAGTCCATACATACAAAATGTACATTTAACTACTGGAAGGATACTGAGGTGCATCTGTCTCAGTATTTATCCACCTTCATCTGTAATCCGCTTCAACCCCTGGAATGGTTTCAATTTTTAGCAGCAGAAAGAGGCCACTTTATGCAGTCAAGAGCATTTCTATAAGTTTTTATTCTAAAATATTTTGCCATGCTACCTCACATCCAAGGAACAGGTCAATGGAGGTGGATGGTAAGGAGGGAGGGATGCCCAAAGGGAGTGAACTCAGTCTCCTGCTTCCCACAGCACCGTAAGTTCAGCTTTCCCCTATTTCCACTCTCATGTTTCCCCCAGTTGGTAGCACAGGGGACTGGGGAAGGGGGTGTCCCCAGGTTTGGCTGCTCACGGACCCCCCAGATCCACCTCCAGCCACCACTGAGCTGGAGAAAGGCTTTGATCTGCAGTGCCAGACCAGCACCACTACCCACCCCATCTTGTAAAGGCCCTGACTCCTGACGTATGGAGTGGGGCCAGGAAACACTGGCAAGGTTTGGGGTTAAATATTGAGCTGACAAAGATGTCGCTAAGCTCCAACGCCCAGCCCGGGCGTGCACTTCCACAGATTTTGATAATGCAGCGTGTCAGCAGCCGTGGAGATTGAGTGATTAGGCTGGGGACACGGACACTTGTCTGCACTTCGTTTGAGCTTTGCCACTATCTGCCTGCTTGTCAGCGGAGGTTTAGGGCTGCAGTGAGGGGGCAAGTGAGCGTGTGTGAGTGTGCAGACCACTATGCTTGTCTGTGCCCTGCATCCTGGCTATGACTCCAGAGCCACTTCGGCTTCTTCACATTTAGGTGACAATTTACAGCCACCATGACCCCGGCCACAGTGCTGCCAAATGCTGTGTCCAGCCAGTGCTGCCTAGCCCATGACTGCGGCCCATAAACATGATTTATAGGCAGCCATGAGGGAGAGCCACTGCCTCTCCCATCATCTCATTGCTCCAGATGGACTGTCTGCTACTTCAGTGAGGGGCTTCAGTGGCACTCAGGTGACCAGGGCACTGCCCACCTCCCTCCATGTCCTAACTAGCTGTTAGATGGGGTTTACTACCTGTCAATAGGTTTCTGCTATTAAGAATTACAAAATACAAAGCATTCAGCTATGTGAGAAAGAAAGGTCTGAGGGGAAACAGCCACTTTACTCGAGAATAAAAATAAATAAATAAATAAATATTCCACTTTGACCTCATCCCAGTGACACTGGGGTGGCAGGACTGCCAGGGACAGCTGCGCCGCTGGCACTGCCACCTGTGCCAAGAGGGGCCACACTGCACTGTGGGGATCCCTGGCACGGCTGGTGCCTCCTGCTCTCTGCCTTCAGGCCAACCTGACATTTTCCCCATAGCTTGGCTGTCACAGGCCCCTGCCCACATCCCCAGCACAGGCACTGGGGCTTTCTGGGGAGCCTCTTGGCAGGATGGAGCTGGCACGGTGACGAGGCAGCCCGTGGCCACCCTTCCCGGCACGGGACGGCAGACCAGAGAAATACAAATATGTAAAATAATGTTTTCCCCAGCTACAGTTTTCATACTCCAGCGTGGAGAAATGGGCTGCTCATCCAGCAACCGTAGAAAATCTCAATTTCCCACATAAAAATATTAGTGGCTGGCTTAAAATATTAACATGTGGATCGCATTGCCCTCAGAAGCTGTGGGATCGGAGTTTAGCATCAGCAGTTAGACACAGATATGGAATTAAAAATGTAAGCAGTGGCTTTTCAGGCCTTCTTACTGTGGTGGGGAGGCCCTGAAGGATGGACTGGGAGGGAGAGAGGGAAGGAGTGCAACGTGGGGCTTCGTGCCAGGGCTTTCCTCTCCTGCTGCTGTGCCCCTGGGCTAAGTGGAGCTGATCCCACCCAATGCTCCCAAAGCTTCATCTTGTCCTTGTCAGCAGACCCAGGTTTGCATGAAGTAGCATGAGCTGTCTACAGGTGGCACGATTTTATGGCAAAGGTGCAGGAGGTGAGGGTGCAGGGCACAGCTCCAGGGAACATGTCCCAGCTCTGTCCCACAAGTCCTGTGCCACCTGGGCATGTCCTGCATAGCCCCATCCTTCCTGCTCTGGCACCCAGGGGTGACACCCCATGCTCTAGGGTGGCTGTAGGGACATACTACAATTTGACCCAAAGTAAGGAGTGGCTTTCCAAGAGGCTGGGTGCACGGAGGGGCTGAGAGCAGCCCAGGGGTCAGCACGTGTCCCCCTGCACCCTTGGGACATTCCCTCCCACCCATGGTGCAAGTGCAGCACGTATCCCCACACCATCGCACGGGGATCCAGCCCTGGACCTGGCGAGGCCTCTAGGGGCTACTGTAATACAAATAATGAATAATTACAATAATAAACGGGTAAACTACAGATATTCCATGAGGCCTGCACATAACAACACATGTAAAACCCCTCCTGAATAAGGAGACCTCCTTCCCTGAAGGTTTGGGCTCAGTGGGTCTCAGATGCCAGTACCCACAAAGATGCCGGAGCCAACCCAGAAGGTGCCCGAGCGCAGCTGCTGCTGAGCTGCCCAGGGAAGTTGGGAAGAGCAGAGTTTGGCAGAAGGTTAGTGATGGAAACAAAAAAACTGGACTAAATTATTATTCCACCCATAGCCTTCACAAGGAAAATAGAAGCAGCAGATTGAGGCCTGTTTTCATATTTGATAGGGAACCAGATAAATGGCAGGCAGCTTGCTCTGATAAGGCCTTGCTCTGGGCATAACCTCTTTCTCTGAAAGCCTCTTACTATGCATAGAGTCAGGCTATCTGTGCAGCTGCACCTTGACACAAATATATCTGCACCCAAGATGAACCAATTCCCCCAGAAATTACAGGAGTGGGATTGCATCTGGGGAAGGGGCTGCAGCCACTGCTTTGCTGCCTTCTTTTTTTTAACAATACTTTTTTTCCCCCCCGAGTAGTTTCTCAAACATTTTTCCCTTGTTCTCCTGTCTCCCTCTGCATCGCTCAGTCCCCTGTGCCATCAAAGAGGCTGATGGGGACACAGTTGGGTGCAGGGTGCTGGAGCTGGGTGCTCTCCTCCATGCTGGGGATGGCAGCCACAACAGCACTGCTTCTGTGCCACATCACAGGAAAAGAGGTTTAATCCTCCTGAGCAATCTCACACTGGGAAATCAC
Source organism: Apus apus (assembly GCF_020740795.1). Classification (NCBI taxonomy): domain Eukaryota; kingdom Metazoa; phylum Chordata; class Aves; order Apodiformes; family Apodidae; genus Apus; species Apus apus. Next base: position 5,444,752 of record NC_067299.1, on the reverse strand, counting down.
CCCCAAATGTTCCTTATTATGAGGGGGAGCAGCAGTTGAGGTGACATCAGTATAACCTGGAAGTTCCCAGGCTTTTGGAGGGCATGAACAAATGTGTGCTGCAACACATCAGCGTGCCCACCACCCTGCCTTTGGCACTTGCATACTTCCCAGACTCCCTCCCTGCCTGACCACTGAGCACAAACCCCTTCCTTTTCAGTGGCACTGCCTCTTACATACCAAATTACTTGGGGAAACAGGTCTTGGCTCCAAAGGCATCAGAACTTGATTTTCTACTGGTCTCTGCTCAAGACAGAAGCCATCCCTGTTAATATCCAAAAACAGCCTTAAAGTCTTCTGAGTCTTTGACAACTTCCCACTGCTGTACTTTAGGAGCCAGAACAAATGTGTTTTGGTAAATATGACTGACAGCAGGGAAGGAGAGCTGGGCCAGGGTGGAGGGGCTCCAGGACCCAGAATATTGAGGCAGGAAAGACTTTTCTCGCCTCTGCAAGTGAAACCTCTGCCCTCCAGCACAAGTAGAAATATCCTGAGCACCTCCAGTTCCTCGGGAAACCACAGGAAGCCAAAAGAAAAGTTGGTTACAAAAAAAGTGGAGCAATATCACAGGAAATGGCCAGGCTGAGTATTGAGCAGCTTATGACCAAACCCATATTAATTTCCAGCTGTTAATGGACACAAGTAATGTCCCTGCTACCAATACAATTTTTATTTTATATATATATACATACACATATATATTTATTTTCATTTTTTTTTTAAACCAGAAGGGACCGTAAATTACTTTCCCAGCTGCACAGCCACCTTAAAGACTTTATCCTAATGTTCTGTTTTGCGGTGACATGAACTCGATCATCGTAAGAAGAACAAATCAGCAATTAGTCTGCGAGAGGCATCGCCACGGAGGTAGAACAGCCCCTAGTCAGAGGGAGAGGGAATCCTTTACAATGAAAGGCCCCTGGGAGAGCCAGGACCGGGACCTCATGACGATGATTGATGCTGGCACTGCAGAGACGCACCACACCTCCCCAGAAAATTAAAAGCCTATTTGGTACGGTACTAACAACACATCACATTGATACAGTCTCATTACCCATCAACACAGGGTCCTTGTCTCCCCATTTGTATGTTATTTGGGAAAAAGCCCCACAGGACAAACATTTTTCCCCTTTTCTCTTCATCCATCCCAGAACACACTTGGAAAACAAGGAAGTGAAGGTTGGGAAGAGTCACAGCCCCTGCACCCTTCTTTGTACATAATGATAATCATATATATTTATGTTTCACCTAAAAGCTGAGGCTCTGCAGGGCTGGATGCAGCTCTTGCTCGCTGCAGCCATCCCTTCTCCCAGCCTGGCACAGGGCAATGCTGGCTCCAAGGCTGCAGATTAGAGCTGCCCATGCCAGCACCACTGCTGAGCACCACATGCCCAAAGCACCTCGGGGATTTGCATGTGGCCATTTGAAGGAGCTCGTGCTGCAGACAGAGCCGGGGGGAGTGAGGAAGGAGTGCTCGGGGCAGGGACATTGGGACGTATTTGCAAGAAGGGAAGATTTCATCCCAACACCCCAGTTGCTGAGGTGCAAGCAGCCCCGCTGCCAACTGTGAAGGGCCGTCAGTAAGCAAGTGAAATACTAGAGCTTCGGGGGTTTCCCTGCCCCCACTCCTTCCAAACTGGCATCTGTTCTGCATTGGGTTAGAGCAGCAGATGCCTGGTTGCAGCTAATGACAGCAGTAGTCTGTTAACAGATGCCACGTATCTCGCAACAGCCTTTGTCTGATCGAAACCCCAAGTGCTGATTTAGCTGTAAAGGCAGCGGGGCCAAGGCCCTTCCCTCCCTGCAGCTGATGGGGCTGAGCAGGAGCAGCAGACTTGCTCCTTCCCCTCCTCTGGCACCAGAAGTGCCAGGGCCTGGTGATAAGAGAGGAACCAGAGTGCCCAGACCTGCTTATCTGACACAGAGCATAGACAGGGCAATGGTCTCGGATGTGCAGTCTTGGTTTCTGGGTGCTAAACCCAGCAGAGGAGCGATGCAGGGAAAGCACTGACTGCAGCCACTCTCTTCCCACTTTCCCTGCCCTGTTCCCACTGGTGTTCCTGCCAGGGAGCCACTTGCAGAAGTCACAGCTGTGCCAGCTCTTCCCTGCCCCAGCTCTCTCCTTCTCACGCAGGACACCCAGCCTGGCTGCTGGCACATCCCCGCATCCCTGCTCATCCTTCTGCCAGCACTGCCATGGTAGGAGTGACATCTCCACCCCCATTAACCTGCTGGGAGGGCTGCCACTGGCCTCCTTGTCCTGAGCAGCAGAAGGGATGCCCATCTCTGCCCAGGACATTCAAGGATAGGGGTTTAAATACAGCATCCGTGTAGCACCTGGAGCCATCCCCCTGCTGTGACTATTGCTTGTTAATTCAGCTCCTGATGATGAGCAGCAAGGGTCAAAGTGAGATGTCTCAAGGGTGCTGGACGTGTGGCCAAAGCTCTGGGCTTGTGTGTGGGCTGCACAGTGTATCTCAGTGTTACCCAGACACATGCTGGGCTCCCATAAACCTCTGCAGGTGTTACCTGGAGAGAGCTAAGGCCCAGTTGTGTACCCATCGGAGTCCTGAGGGCTGTGAACAGCTCTGGGTCGGGTCCTGAGGGCATGGGCACAGGTGCTCAGTTTTCAAGGCTCACTCTGTCAGCCTTCCCATTTACATTCCCCCAGCTCTGCTGGAGATTAGGCCACATTAAACATCAAGGGGTCCGTTCTCCTGCCCATGGGCTTCTGCCTCTGCCAGTGACATTAATAGCAGTGACATCCTCGTATGCAGAGCAGAGGAGAGCCTTAATTGCTGTACAAATTACTTGTTTAAAATCAAACCTGTCTCTGGGAACGAGGAAAACACAGTGTTAGCCCAATGGGGAACTTCTGTGCTGCTTCAGAAAATATTTAAATAACAAGATTAATCCCCTTTCCTTCAAATTAGTTAATAAAAATTGATTTCTCTTGGTGCTCAATTCTTGTTTTCACCAAAGCTACCTTTTAGAGGTACTTGCAAACTCCCAGTACAAATAAAGCTTAAGGCCAGGTTAGATTTTTTGAGTCTTTTTATGCAAAGAGGTTTGTACTCCCTGGGGTTTCCGTGCTTTCCATGGACAGTCTGGTGAAAGTCCATCCTTTGCACAGGCCATTGCACTATATTTCTACATGGAAGCAAAGCATCCAGATCTGGGTACCAAAAGCACTGAATCTGGAGGTCAGCGGAGATGAGAGAGAGAGGCAGCTCCAATGTCTGCAGCACCTCTCCTTCGTGGGCACTCTTACAGCCACTCACTCATTGCAGAGGCAGAGAAGCCAAGGCAGAAAGCAGCCCCCTGCCCACCCCCTGCCAAGCATCCTTCCTTCTACATTGCTGCTTCCTTGCACTCAGCACCCTGCCACACCAGGTAGGCAAGGATAATACAGTGAAGAACCAAATGAAGAGAGTTTTTAACCAACACACAGAAGTCTAAAGGATAATTAAATGACAAGACTTATCAACCCCCACAGGGCATTTCCATTGTATAACAGATTAAAAAATGTTTCCTTCCCAAAGAAAAAAACAGCGGCTGATCTACCTTTTGCTGAATCTATTAGACAACTCATCTGAAACAAGTTTCACATCTTTTAATTCGACCAGCTGATCCAATCCCTTCCTTTTGATTTCCCCAGATGGCAGGAGCAGCTGGAATGGAAAATCCTTCCCCACCAGCACCACAGCATCACCTGGCCATCAGCAGCCCCACAAGCTCAGCGCTTTGCCTGGTTTGATCACAGAGGAAAGCGGCGAAGGGAGCAGTGTAAACAGTTTAAAATCTTCTGCTCTTCAGTAATCAGACAAACCAACCACTCATCCTCTTGCACTTCAACCCTATGGGGAGGCTTTAAACAACATAGGTCCATACAACAGCTACACCCTTGGAGGTGCAAGCTGGTTGCACAAGGAGGATTATGGCACAGCATTGTATCAAACAAAGTCAGACCAGAAAGGTGAGTCCAGCTGTCTTGGTTAGAAGTTTTTGTATGGGGAAACAGAGTTTTTTGCTAAAAGGATCTGATTTTTGCAGTGTATTTGCATTTAGCATGAAAAGAAGGTCAGACGTGACTGCAAACAGCCTGGCCCCTGCCCAGCCCTGTCATCACCTCTCACTGAGCTGATTAAAGTAAAAAATGAAAATAGTGTCAATGTTTTCTGTGGCAAAGGCTGCATTTCAGCGTGCCTGGCACAGTGGCCTGAAGCTGGTGCTGGTGCCCATGTGCTGTGTCAGGACCCCCTGGGTGCTGCATATACAATCAACTGCTTACTCGGCATCGGCCATAAATGTGCATTTAATTGGGCACCTTTGCTCCCTCTCCCCCCGCTCCTTCTCCAAGGCCTGTCTGAATGCGAGGGGGACCAGCCCCCGCCTCCACGCCGGGGTCCCTCCTCCCCTGTCACTGGGACCCACAAAAGAAAGGTCGTTCCTGTGTCAAGTGGGGTGTGGAGACCAGCTGAGGAGCTCAAGAGCTGAATTGTGCCAATTTGTGCAGCCAGCGCCCGCTGAAAAACTCCCGATCAGGAGGCATGAGCCGGCATATGGTGCCTCACTCAAGAGGCTGTCATTCAGGGGACCGGCAAGTGATGGCTCTCTCACCCTCCCTTTATGGCCTTTCTGCTCCCCCCTGGGCATCCACAGAGGGGCCAGAGAAGAGAAGGGCTCAGCAGCCCCTCCATCTGCACCTCTAGC